>NW_027508855.1:12552500-13152500 GCF_051911475.1 Siphateles boraxobius | reverse complement strand
GCAAAAGTATAAACTAGGCTTGAGGGAGAGAGAGCGCGAGAGGTACGGGTGAGAGAGAGAGAGAGAGAGAGAGAGAGAGAGAGAGAGACGAGCGAGAGGTAGTGCTGCGCAAATGCGCTACGGCGCTCTGCAATCAAATATGATTTTAAATAGGCTTAGTAGAAAAAAAAACGTTTTTTTTTCGAAAATCAATGTGTGGCGGTCAGGGTTGATATTGTGGCGGGCCGCCACAAATAAATGAACGTATGGGAAACCCTGCCCACCCCCAAATCATTCTAGCCGGTTATTGGCTGAAACAGTTTGTTATGTTTCGTGGTGCGGGTTAGCCTAGTTTGTTTTTGTTGCTGTTTGTGGAGCCTGGGGTGTCTGCAGAGACCGCGTTTTTTTTACAGTGCGTTCAGGGGACAGGCTAGCGGATAATGAAGAGATGTTTGCTGTATGTCACAAAAAATGTTTTGGCCTAAAAAACGTGTGACATCGCTTAGAGCTCCTTTCATTAGTTTAAAATGATTTTGACCTTTTATGGGAATTTTTAAAACATTTTTGTAACCTAATTAAATGTATGAATCATTTTTTGTGTCAAATTCTTACATGTAATCAAATTAAATTAGAATAATACGACACAATAGGGCTGCTACCAATCAAATGAAATCAGTATCAACAAAATTCATCTTTGCAATGCAGAGGAAACAGAAGCTGCACCTGAGGTGGCATTTAGATGTATTCTAATGCAGCTCCGTGGGGACATGAATGCATTTAAACTGCAGTTACAAATGCAAAAATAGTGTTTTGATGTTTTAGACATAAAGCATTGAATATTAGTATTTTTGTGGAACAAAGTATGGAACTGACAAATCGGTAATGGCTTTACACATGTGGACATGTGAATGAGTAATTACACTTATCAAACTCACATGATATCCAGCACAGAGTCGTTTCGCAGCACCTTATGTGAGATGTCCACAAGGAGGTAGAGGCCACCATCAGTGTGCTTGATACTGGTGGAATATCCAGGCCACACCTGAAGTCTGATAGACAAACATTTACAAACACAGTTAGATACAAACAGTCACCAGGGCCCAGAACAGAGAATAAGTATGCAAACCATTATTGTAAGTGGTGCTGATCCGATTCACATGTGTCTGGTAATCATAGGGCAGGTGGAAAAATACAGAAGCTTAAGTCTAGATTTATTCAATGTGAAATCAAACAATGTGGAGCACAGCAATTTAAGTTGGAATGTAATCGAGGACAATCAGGTTGGTGCAAAATACCTGTGTTTGCCGAGAACCACAACAGCGTTGGGGTCATAATGGTTCCTGCCCACTAGTTTCAGCCCCAGTAATTTCATCACTCTGGAGCGGGAGAGAAAGAAGGAGAGGAAAGTTAGAGATGTCAGAGCTGACTGTCAACAAGACATTGCAGCTCCGACTTGTCTCATACGCACAGAAAAAGTGGAGCAATAATCCACAGGGCTTAACAATACGGCCTGTTTCACAACGCTTGTTCATGTGGTGCGCAAGCGAACAGCTTAACTACAACAGCAGGCTCACGCTGTGTTTTCACACTGGCAGCGTTTCCCAATACAATACTGAATATTTACTTTAATAATGGCCATAAATTATCAAATGGTTATTGGTAGGATGGGGGGGTGATGAAATAACATTTACATTCAAATTGTCATTATATTATTCAAATTGTCATTCAAGTTGTCAATTAATATATTATATTATTGAATATTCTGGTTTCAATACCAATTTCAAAATATCTCAAAATCAACAGCATGTGCAAGAACCAGTGATGTTATTGTTAACTAAAACTATTTAGAACTATAATTATTTGTTTTCATTAAGGCGAGACACTACAGGTGAATAGGGTATTTTTTTTAACTAGCAGATATCACCATAAAACTTTGCCAGTTGATTACCTAGATTAAGATGAGAAAAAAATGTATTACAAGTTTTCTGTAATTTAATGTTTAAATATGCAAATGAGGCATTGTCTAATTAAATATGCGCTATTTTGCATATATTTTAAAAAACAAAATCTGAGTATTGGACAAAGCCAGGTTCAAAATATTTTTTTCATTGAGTTCACATATTAGATGGGGAAAAAATTACAGAGGGATTTATGGATATCTACTTTCGTTATCCTGTAAATCAGAATATACTGTCAATAGCCTTAAAAAAATGATTTGCCATGTTTTTTGGAATAAAATGTTATAAAAATCAGGCTAGGAATAATATATTTACAAATCCCTCAGTAAATGACATCATAATATAACTAGGTAAAATACTGTAAAGTTTGGTGTATATAGGTGCTACTGAACTGGAGATTTCGAGAGTAAGAGAGAACAGTCATTTTGAGAAAACGGGCTTTAAAGATTTATCATCAGCCAATGAGATTGCGCATTTAGAGTAAAATCCCCCCTTTTACTTTCACGATTGGTTGGTGATAAAAAGGAAATGACCATATTTGGATCCGACATTATTGTTCAGGAGAGAGAGAGCTTTCTAACGGTGTGTGCGATGACAGGGTGCGGATCGCGGAGCAGAGGAATTATTTATAACGACAACTTTTGATGAATTTATGAGAAATCTACAGACGCAAACTGACAAAGTGTAGTAAAATAAAGACCTAAATGTATATTGCGGACTTTTTTCCACCACAAGTCTGAAAGAAGACATGTTATTGAAGACAAATATCCCAAAATCTCAAAATTGACCAGTGAAAAAAAAAACGATGTTTGTGTCTCGCCTTGAACAAAATAAAGCTGAATTAATTTAAATTTTAGATGAAAAACAAACTTAGAAATGTTGCTTTGGCAACTAACAAATAAAAACAGCTTAAGTATATGTACTAAAATTAATTAAAAAAAAATTTTGTTTTAAGAAAAATACAAACAAATGCAAATTGGGCATGTTTCCATCATGTTTTTTGAGCGGATGTTGGTAACCTAGTATAACCCTGATTAGTCACATGGGTTTAATGTCCGCTACATCAGATTTCATTTCGGCAAATCCATTTCCATCTCCTATTATTCGCATTAACTTTTTTCCCACAAGTCAAAAACCACCTCAAGCAAGCGTAAAAACTTTTTGTAAATTAAAGGATTTTTTTTGGTAAACTTGAAAATACTTTTTCAATCGTATAGTCACAAGATGTAAAACAATATGGGCCTTAACATGATTTCAGTGTGATAAAATCACTTACTAACTTATATATATAGTTACATACAATTCATGACATGACATGTCATGACGACCTAACATGTGAAAACTGAAATGCTTCAAAAATAACAATTTAAACAACTTTACAGCTAAAACAAAATCATACTTGTGATTTTATAAATTATCATACATTTATCACTTGTGCCATTAAAGACTCCAAAAATTGGCCGAATAATTTTCTATTGTAAATGCCTCACTGTAACCGTTTAGCCTTTCGAAGACTAAATATATTTTGGTGGTAATCAACAATGCCAGAAATGCTGTCGAATGAGTTTAACTTTATTGAACCTATAATTTTGGTTTAACACTGAATGGAACCCATTGTCTTCATTTCTCTTCGGGCTGCTACGTCACGCGGCCCGTAATGCGATTGCTCTTTTTCATTTTCCAAAATTGCTTGATGAACCCCATCTCTGATCTTTAAAAGACGCAGTGGAGGGAAAAGGAGTGAGGCAGGCGAGCAGCCTCTCAGGAGCATGTTTTCACTCCTGGCTATCAAGAGCAAACAGGGTGTTCAGTCCCCACCGAGACCGCAGCTAATTGTAGATTTCAAACATGGTTGACTTCAGACAGGCCCAGTGCAGACTCCAGGACAACACACAAGGGAATCCACTGAGTGATATGACTGCTAAGGGTTTTGTTTTACAAGAGAAAAGTTCTCTCTGTAACAGAGATGGAAGAATCATGCCTAGTGAAAACACAGAGAGACCTTATGGCGCTTTTCCATTACCAGTATCAGCTCAACTCGACTTGACTCGCCTCGCCTCGGCTTGGCACGCTTTTCGCTCCGTTTTCCATAACAGATAGTACCTCCCCAATAGTACCTGGTCGTCATAGCGACGCCACAGGAACTACGCGACACACACCCGCTACCCACACACACACACAGGAATGGAGGAAATCGAGTGTATGCTGTTTTTGATCCTCGGGATGTGGCTGTTTCTCACAACAAGAAGACAAAAGTTGTTTCAGGAGAGGCTGAGGGCAGCAAAACGAAACACTGCTGAAAAAAACAGCTCCGTGAATAGTGACGATTCTCTCTGACCAATCCGCAGTCTGCAGTGTTTTTACGTCACATTTTAGTAGGGCTGTAGTACTCGAGTCCAGTCTTGGACTCGAGTCCGGACTCGAGACCGTTTTTCTATGATCTCGGACTTGTCTCGGTCTCGGCCACTGATCTTGCCAAATATGGCTTTTGGTCTCGACCGAGTCCAGGTGTCTTTATTGTGTTTCCAGTAAGTACACATAAAAGCCATTTATATGCGCGCAGTTTATTTGCCGTTTATGAGCCGCGATTGCGCCAGAACCAGCCAGTCATCGAGATAATTCAGCACGCGCACTCCTCGGAGTCTGGTGACACACTGGCTGCGTGGCGTGTCCGTTTTTATTTCGGCTCCCATGTTAACAGGTTAGAGCTTGCAGACTGCCTGGGTGCGCAGAAAACGCGTGCATGCTAGAAATAGAACCGACGCCTATTTTTCACGCGACAGGCAAGCGTGTTGGAAGCGTTTCCAGGCAAAATAGAATAGGAAAAGATGTTAATGTTATTTTGTACACGAATACATATTAATAAATTACATTTTGATGGTTGAAAGTCTAGGTTTTGACATAAATTCAGATATAAATATGATTTAAAAATAAATAAATAAATAGTTATCAATTTTCAAATATTGCACCCGTCAATACAGAACGAAATAGTCTGTAGTCTATTTTGCTGTCAATACTGCTGACAGTGTCTTTAGGCTTTATATTTATGCTTAACATGACTATAGGGCTTCCACAACTCTCTCCCATATGTCGAACAAGGGTGATCCGTTTCAGCAGCGCCACGTCAGACACGTTTCTGGTGTGCAAAGACACAGAAAACGCGCCGCAGCAGACTGGATCCAATGCAGCAAAGATATTTAAAGGCTAAAGTCAATAGTATAGCCTATTGGCTATGTTGTATCCCCAGAAAATCAGCAGTGAACTCCATCTCCGATCGGCGCACAGGGATAAAAATAAATAAATAAATGGCCTATAACGCACATCGGCAAACCTGACCTATTAGGCTACTACTGTAACCTAAAATGTTTCCATTTCGTTTTGAATTTTGTTTAAAAGTAGACATTATAAGCTTTCTATGTATTTCTCTTGTTTGTGAGGCAAGTAAGCCTAGCCTATACGCCGAGTTTCGATTCATTTATGAGACGAGCTCCAAGAGATCGCATCGGCGGTTCCACGTCCTCCTGATTATGTCTGCTATATTTGCTTCTTATTTATTAATGCCAGGCAATTTGTAAATGAAACAGTGATTAAAATTAAGATACAATTTATACAAAACGAAATTTAATTTAAACAAAGGCTTTCTGCAAAACAAAACTTAATAAAGTGGTCAAAATCATGTCTGACCCATCTTATGATCCTATCTTACTCATGGTGTTCACTTTTTATATAATCAACATAGATTAATAGGTATAGGGTATTTAAAGTGGTTTACCGCAATACTGCGGGAATATCTTGCTTTTCAACTTCAGTTACAAAAAATCCATACCGCCCCTGCCCTAGTCTTGAGAATCCTGATATTATACAGATAGAAGAAGAGAATACACACTTCCTTAGAACCACATTGTAGAATGGGATACACAGGTCAGAGCTGGGCGGCAGAATCTTTGTCAACTGGATCTTGATGTCAATCTCTTGATTGTCAGTTTTTCTTTCAGCTTTAAGATGAACAACCTGTCACACAGCAAAGCCAAAGTAAACTTGGGAAATGAGGAATGTTTAAAGTGGTAAATAACAACATCTAACATGCATACAAACCTCTTCAAGACGTTTTGGCAGATAGAGGATAGATCCGTCAAAAGCCACCACCTCTCCCGTGGTAGGCCGATGTTCCTTCATCATACCGAAGCGCATACCGATAGACTCAATGTTCGGCCTGAAATTCAATAGCCGATCATTCACTTAATTAATTATGTGTTCTAAAGGAAATGCTGCAAATCATAATTATTAAATCAATAATGGTCACAATATAGGCCATGCACTAAAATGTCTACTTTATTCTGACAGGCAGGGGCAAACAACTTGTTTCCTTTAAATAATGCATATGAAAAACCCATGTTTAAATTCAGTTCGCTGGCCATTACTGATCTGGAACAGTCAATATCAGACTGCATTGGCTCTGAAAACTGGTTGAAGTAACTCCTGAAGTTTGTGTTTATGTTTCCAAAGGGATACATTATAAGTGTCCTACTGTGACAGTGATGTTAGCTACTTTACAAAAAATCTGGTACAAAAAAAAAAGCTTTTGTCCTCCCTCTGGTCATGGGACTTCAATATGGAAGCCACCATATGGAGGGACCACCATCTGAATCACTACATATGTCAGATATGACAACATTACGTAAGGTTGAAGTCTTTATCTAAAGTGAGAGTACAACATTTTAAACATTTGTCAAAAGTACAATTCAGATCTCTGTGTAAAACCGTTTAAAGGTTAATTATAGTTAATAAGCAAATTAGTCCCCGCCTTAACTAAATCATAAAGTTAGCAACTGAACTCTCTACTTTTAATGGAACCGACCAAATTACATCGCTACTTCTGAGTACCGATTCACATTTAATCAATCGATGCCAAATTTCGGTACCTGAGAACGCATCTGGGTGCGAGAGTAAGACTATTTAAATACGAATCCTGCATGTTCTGCGTGTCTCTGTGTGAATGAGTGGCTCAGACGCGCGGTTTCATTTACCACACACACACTGAAGCATGCGCAACGCTCACGGTGTTTTTCAGCCTCTGCAGTCTCACTATATGAGAACATGAATGCATTTACAACTGAAGAATTTGCTCATGGTTTGTGTGAAAGCATATTAAAAACACCACATAGACATATAAACAACATTAAAAACTTGATTATAACCACAGGGGGTCTTTAAGACTCACGTAAATGTAACATGGTACTGAAACACAGCATCATTTTTGCAGCAGATGGGAATGTAGTTTGATCCGATGGACACAGGACTGCCTTTGGTTCCTATTTTCTGCAGAGGCTCCCTGAAGAACACATTGTAGGAGAGACACATGAGCTTGTACCAACTGGTTGGGTTGATTTGTTGTAAAGAACTGCACCAAGCAAGCAATCAATTTGCAAATTAGGCAGAGTTGTGTCACAATTCAGCTAGAATATATATATATATATATATATATATATATATATATATATATATATATATATATATATAAAATTTAAAACTAACATACTCTATTTTTATTATCAGCCTTAATAACAGTTAATATTTTTGTGGATTGTTTGATGGATAGTCAGTACAAATGAACAATTGTATTAATTTCAACTCTCCCTTTTGATCAATAAAATTATTAATTTCTTAAAAAAAATGTATATCTTACTGACCCCAACCTTTGAACGTTGTATATACTGCAAATTACAAACGACTTGTTTACTTGCTTGATGATACAAAATTACAATCAGAGGTGACTGAAAGAATTCATACTTCACTGTCTCAATTTTCACTTCAACTTTAGGGGGTGTTCCAGGAACAATCGGAGCTTCTTCAGAGATGGAGGCAGCAGACGCCAAAGAGAAAGGGGCAGCAATGGGAGACATAGGGCCTGATGGGCCAATCGGTCCACGACCTACACCTATATGAGGCAATGCTGCTCTGCCAACACCAACAAATCCTCTGCCCAGGAAACTGTAAATGCAAAAAAGTGAAACTCAAGAGACCAGCATTTCGATATATTTCAATATTCATATTTTAAAGGGATAGTAAAAAATCTTGCATTTATTCATCCTCATGTCGTTCCAAACCATATGACTTTCTTTCCTCAATGATGCAAAATTACAAACTCCAAAAAGACAACATAAATCCCATTAAATTATCATAAAGGTAATCCATACGGCTTAACTTGTCTGAAGCCATATGACAGCTTTGTGTGATGAACAGACCAAATTTTAAGTTCTTATTCACTTACAATCTTCTCCAAACTTCCAGAAAAAGTCATGCAGGTTTGAAATTAGAGGTCGACTGATTCATCGGTTTTGCCAATATATCGGTGCCGATAGTTGATTGGTGGAACTATCGTTATCGGCAAAAATCCACACCGATAGTTTTTCCAGGTTGCGTCCATTGCTGGAGCGACTGTGAAGGTGCACTCTCATTACACAGTACGAGAGCGCTGAGAAGAGACTGCTGGTATTATAAAGAGCGAGAGCGGCCTCTAGCGGACAAATAACAAACTATCACTGGCTGAGTTGTTTACGTTAACGTGAGGCTGCGCGTAGCACGGAGAGAACACGCAGCACAGAGAGCGCTGACACTTCAGGTGCGCATTTAAAACACCGACAACGAAGCGGTATCAATACAGAATACTGAAGTACATATTGCCATATCATTATAAAGTAATTAATTTGTTGACTAGATGCTGCATCAGCAGAGAAAGAACAGCAGTTTGCCGTCGAGGCTGTGAGGACTCTAACATTAGTACATCAAGCGGTTAAAACAATGTGACAAAAACACACGCAGACCTGACCCAAATGTTTTATGGCGCAATTTTTACCATCTATTTGCATTAGTTTATATCCAGCTGGTCATTTTTATGCATTCATTAGCCGACGAAGTTGCATATTTAAAGCTAGTGACGTGATTGCTTTCTCAACATTGATATGTTCATGCAGCTGACAGAAACAAACAAATCAGAAACGCGTTCGAATTAAGTTCTTTTTTTATCACTAAAATAATCTGGTTATTTTGATTAGATAATCATCAAGTGTTCTAAAATAGAAGCAAATAAAGTGAGAGACTATACATAGGCTATATACGTATATACGTAATATAGGTTTAAATTAAATTTTAATGGCCATCATTAAGCTTGACTTTATGGAATTATATGAAATGGTAACACTTTACAATAAGATTACATTTTTAACATTAACTAAGGTTAATAAAAGTTGTAGAAGTATTATTCATTGTTAGTTTGTTAATTTTAACATTTACTAATGCATTTGAAATGCATTAGTTTTAATTCTTATTTTATCAGTCATTACCTTAGTTAATGTACCATGAACTAACATGAATGATAAAGGTACAATTGTATTGCTCATATTAATACATGCAGTAAAAATGTATAATGCATATTGCATAATGCATATAGTTCATGAAAGCTAGTTAATACATCCTTGTTAACAAATGGGACTTGCAAAGTGTTACCTATGAAATGTACGTATGTTTGTAGGTTATACCTAACGAAACCTGTAATATTTTAATGTTTAAATTATTTTCTGTATAGAGTTTGTTCTGTAGAACTTCTCATTTTAATATATTCATATTTATATATTTATTTAATTAAGCACATTTCAGTTCAGCACTGTTTTACTTCAGTATAATCCAGTATCCTTTTAAAAAAATATCGGTTGAATTATCAGTTATCGTCATGTACAGTCAAACCTAAATATCGGTAAAATCCACTATCGGTCAACCTCTATTTGAAATGACATGAAAGAGAACATTATTTTCAGGTGAACTATTACTAAATGTTATCCATGTGCAAATAAAAATTTAGTGAGAAAGAAACTGCACTAAGAAAACAAGCAAGAAACAACAATCCTGGGTAATCCTGGCTGGAGAACATCACCTGATGGATTCTTCTAAGCAAGCATCTCCTCTTTCTGGAGTCAGAGCGGCTGGCCCAATCATGCTCGGCTTGGGCTGGACATCTGCCCCAAAATCACCCGCTGCACCCCTACCTGATTAAGGACAGAGAAAACATTCAATACAGACAAATAACAGAATTATACTCACACACAACACTTAGACAGCCTGCTTCTTCGTTAACTAAACTGTAGGAGATGACACACATTAAACAACATGATTTTCGTAATGCGTAAAACGTGGACGGAATCTCACAATCCAGTCATAAAAATGGAATTTACTGTATAATGCAGAATGTCAATGAATTTGGTAATATTTTGATCAATCAAATATAGGGTTGTGCACAAAACGTGATGTGGACTAGTTTCTGTGAATATTAAACCGCAAAAAAACTGCTACTAAAAAGAAATATAATCTACTTCACATCCTCAAACATGCGGGATGCTTGTAGTGTTTTCAGCATCTGCCATCTCACTATGAGGACATTCAACATGAACTGTCAGGGTTCCAGACTGCGACCAAATTGGTCGCATATGCAACCATTTTTTGAGAATGTGCGAGTTAAAATGTTATGTGGTCGCATTTGTGCGAGTGGATTCTTGAGCAACAGAACGGCGTTGTATCAGCTGCTAACAGTCCGTAACTTATGTTCAAAATGAACGAGTAGGCTACATCATGAATCCATTTTCCAAACCGTGTTTTTGACTTATTCTGAATCACTACTGTACGCCTATAATAAGTGTTTATATTCGGACTATTTTATCCCGGGGTCGTCTCGGCTGCGGAGTAGCCCAATGCCTGCTTGACTCGCCATAGACATTAACGGAGAGAAGTTCCGTCTACAATGTTATTCCGCAAGACACGTGCAGTTTATTTATTGACGAACGTAGACGCCACGCGCATTGCACACTGATGGTGAAACGCGCAAATTACGAATTCACGAATTAAGGCATATACAAATGATAAAAATGGTCTCACGGAAACACAGAGCCCCTTCCTCCTACGTCTTTTCAGCGGTTATATTTTCCTCTGTCGAGTGATTACTCTCATGATCGCTCGACAGAGGAAAAGGAAATTATTATAAAATGCAGAAGGTAAGGAGTGTAAGATTTCTGCTTTTTGTTACAACTATAAACTTTGATAACGAAAAATCTGTATCAGTTTATTATAATACTCTAATCTTTTAAAATGTAATGCATACATTTAATGATTTTTAAAAGATAGAAAGATGATAATAGACAGATAGATAGATAGATAGATAGATAGATAGATAGATAGATAGATAGATAGATAGATAGATAGAATATGATTCAAATGTAAATAGATAGATTGTATATAATTCAAATGTAAAATGCTTAAAATTACAGATTGAAATTACTGTCCAAAATCCATGAAAATCCTGAAATTTGGCAATGATAATTAATATATTACAGGTATTTCTGCTGCAACCCAGAAAGCCTTCGCTAGCCTTGGTCCATTAAAACCACTATTCATCAGCATGCATTGATTAATCCCATGGCATGTGGCAAAAAAAAAGGTGCTACCAAATCATATGCTGGTGCGACCAACTGAGAAAGTTGGTAGCACCAGTGCAACCATTGGAAAAATTAGTCTGGAGCCCTGACTGTGAATACATGAATAAACCCAAGTTTAATTCATTTCTGAATTGTTTTAGTCTCCTTTTTTTGGTACTGACATATTGATATCTGACATCCACTGTCAGAAAAATCGAGTGGGAAAATCTGCTGATTGGAAGATCTTGGTTAAGACAGCTTGTTTAATTCCAGAACCGATGCATTATGAACATTAGCAACACTGTGATGAGCCATAGGGTATTATACTGCTCGAAAAGGTTGGAAGTCTTATCTTAAAATGTCATGTTTGCATTGAAAAAATATTTTTTTAAGCCAGTCACTCTGCTGTGAAGTGCAGCCCGAAAAAAGCAGCAGCTCCCCAAGAGTTGTGCGCAAGGCGAAAAAGTAGAAAGGTCACCGATACAGAAGCCAAGGACTATTTCAAGCACTATTTAAATCCTTATAAAGGAAAAAGCTCTTAAATACAAGATTAATGGGCTTACTTTCATCATTTGTATTTACATTGCAGATTAAGTTTGTTTTCATTATTAGCTGCTTGACCTTCCTGCTGTCTTGAGCAGTAATTCACAAGTCTAAGTGGTGACTATTTAACTTTGTTGGTGTTTCCAAGGATACAAGAATGATGGAACACAATTTAATGCCCACTCCAATCAACCTAGCCCTGACATGAATAACGAAACAGGTAAGAGTTTGATTAAATACAATATACAGAAAGATGCATTGCATTTATAATGTACAGTATAGGCCCTGCTTCTTTTATGGTGCCAGCATGCATCTTTATAAAAAAACAAATGCTGCATCTCAGCCTGAATGAATGCTCAAACATCTCAGCGTAATGTAATGTTTTTGAAAGAAGTATCTTATGCTCACCGAGGCTGAATTCATTTGATCAAAAACCACAGAAAAACAGTAATACTGTGAAATATGAATACAATTTAAATGACTGCTCTCTATTGTATACATTTTAAAATGTTTTCGGCAACCATTACTCCAGTCTTCACCGTCACATAATCCTTCAGAAATCATTCAAATATGCTGATTTGGTGCTTAAGACAACATTTCTTATTATTATTATTAGGGATGCACCCACATTTCGGCTACCTAACATTTTCAGTGAAACAGTTATTTTTGGTTTCGGGGCAAAATAAGTGACCTACACTAAAGGCACAGTATGTAATTTTCACAGCTAGAGGTCGCTTATTCAAAACAATTACAAAGGCGTAGCTTTACACCGTGAATGAGCGTGGAATCATAGGAGTTGTCGTCTTATGTCTTTTATGACCACTTGCATTTAAGTTTTTGTAGAGACCGACGCCTCTTCTTTCACCACATTCACTTTCGACGCACAAATACGACTGAATGAACGAACCGAAGTTAGGTGGCTAACGGAGGGTGCAGGTTGGATGTCTGCATCAGCTACATACTGAATGTATATGGATTACTTTTATGCTGCTTTTTGTCATTGTCGGATCTGCAGAGCGACTCTTATCTTACTGCATGGACAAGAACAGCTTTTACATTCTTCTAAACATTTCATTTTGTATTCCATGGAAAAAATAAGGTCAAACTAGGTTCAAGCAGAAAGAGAGAGAGTTATTGATGACAGGACTTTTTTGGGTGATCTTTTCATTTAAAAGTCACTTCTGAAAATATTAAGACACACAATGAAACAAAAACAAAACTGTTCTCTCTGTTCTCTCACATACCAATAGGTGCTGCCCCTCTGCCCCAGGTCTTTCCTGGCTCAATGCCCAGGCCCCTGAACATGGACACCAGCGATGAACCTGTCCCAGGAGCATCAACCTAAAAGAAATCCAAACCTGAGACCTAATGCATAAATCTATTACCAAATCAAATGTGTTTATCTAGAAGATATATAACAATAAACAGCCAATTCCTGTACTTTGGTTACACAAATGTTAATTCCAATTATTATTATTTTTTTAAAGTAACCATTAATCAAAACAGAATTTGCGATATGGCTTAGTGCACTACAATTATCAAATTTGGGATTTGGGAATGCAACATGCGGCAACCATCTTCCCAAACTTGTAATGGGAAGTGCTTATGAGAAGTTTTCGGTCAACATAAAAGTTAGCCTTAAATAGTTGTGATGTAAAATAAAAGTATTATTATTATATTATTTTTCTTCAATATTTAATGTTTTTATTTTACAGTGACATTTTAAAATAGTATTTTGCTTTTGTTGAGTAATTTTTATATTTTTATTTAGTAATTAATAATAATATAACCATATTGCTATATAAATCACAAACTTTTGGCCTAATTGTGCGTCCCTACAAACAAGCAATATTCAATGTTTTTATTATTTTTATATATATTATAATATATATATATAATATCTATTATTTTGTTTTTATTTTGTATATTTTTATTAGTGATATATAATCACAACAATTATGCATTTGCCAAATTGTGCAATCCTACAATCAAGTACAGCAAACTTGTTTTAATTGCATTTTAACTCATAATAGCAAATTAAAAAAAAAAAAAAAAATCCCAACATTTTGCAGCCCCCTAACTATGCCCACCACTTACCTTGGTAATCATTGGAGCCACCTCTGCTTGCAGCTCAGGCATCTTTTCCTGCACCTCTGATCTTTCAATATCCTGGGTAGGCACTGGTCCCACAGCAGCCCCTCTACCTATCCCAACAATCGGCTCAGGAATGGGCAGCAAAAAACCTCGGCCTCGCCCAAAAACTCCCTCTTCCATCGGTAATTGCACTCCTCTACCCATGCCCACCAGAGGCTCACTTACAGATTGAGTTACTCCTCTGCCAAATCGCACAGGTGATTCTCCAGGTACACCTAGGGCTCTACCTCGTCCAGGGAGAGGTTCGTCTTTAGACAGGACAAGACCTCTGGCTCGCCCCAATTGGGGCTGGGCTGGCAGTTGACCCTGTTCTTCTGCCGACTGCAGCCATGGTAGGCGGGAGGCCCCTGGGGGACCAGGAAAGGGTGGTCGTTTTGGATCCATTTCTTCCTGTTGTAATTCAGTGCAACTGACAAAAACAAAGCAGAGAAATCAATGGAGGTTTCTTGACATGTCTATTTAAAACATTGTCAAAGCACTGCAGACCTCTAAGGCATTAAATCATATTAGTAACGTTAAATCTCCACTGATTCATAAGCAATTCTTAATAGCTACATTTGCATGAATTAACCTAAACAACATGCAACAAATAATCCATTAATGAGTCATTGTGCAAGATAGAGACATGACACAACAGAGACATGTTTTAGTACATTCAATATATAACTTTTTGAAAAAGTTCAAAGGTTGCAATCGAGGTTAATGTATTTTGTGCAAACACAGAGACAAAGTCGACATGAGCACGTGTCAGCCTGACAGGATCTAAAACAACAGCTGATATTATTTCACTTACAAAATTGTATAAGCAAATTCAAGTAGCCTAATGACATATTAGATTTTTAGAAGAAGGTAAAATTACCTACGTTAATATGGTAGCCTACTTTTTTGGCATTTTGTCGACCGTTAAGACAATACTTAACACTAGACAGCGCGCGAAGTAAAATCGAGCTGATTATTCGACAGAATGACGAACGCAAAGAAAAAACAATTATATTCGATAATTTTTATAAACAAATCAGGTTGATGCATGCTTAAAATCGTACAATTGGTGATAATGTAATTTTACCTGAAAATATTTCGAATTTTATATTGTGAGACAATGAACCAAATGTTCTCTCCAGCAAGCCGGGTAGAATGAACTGATTCAAATGAACAAATAATGATTCAATAATGTTATCCAATTCGCGATTCTTTTAAACGGTTCAGTCAAAACAATCCATGAATCACGACCGTTTGGGAACACTTTTGAGTTAACTCAAATAATCCGAAGGTTATTCAATTTATACTGGCAGGACGCAACTGAGGTTCCCTTGAGCAAGTACTCGGATGTCGCAGTGACTAGCTGCCCACTGCTCCTCCGCCTCGGGTGTGTGATGTTCACAATTCACTGCTCCTAGTGTGTGTGCCCTAACGTGTAATGCAGAGGAAAAACTCCTTGTAGGCCTATGCATAATTGGCCTTCACGTCACTTTACTTCACTGGTTCATTGAAAATTGCCATTCAGAAGAACCGATTCGCTTCCCCATCCCATGCGTTGCGCTCGTGGTTAAAAACGTTCTTTTGCAGAGATGCATGATGGGACAGATTGTTACCCATGAAACATATTTGAGCCGTTTTTAACATAAGAAACATGAAATCAGTTTCCTTTTTATTAAGATTTTATTTTATACAGGCTTACTCTTTAGACAGCATTAAAGCACATTAAAATACAAGCAAAAATGTCTAGAATGTAAAGCATCTTTAGCTTTTTTTTCTCTATATTTCTGATTATAAAATAAAAAATTGACGAATATGTTCATAGTAGATTTGTATGTTTATAGTTGTATAAGCACTTAAAAAAAGTAGCCTACATTATGCCCTGACTGAATGTTTTGCAGTTTATTTGAAAATGAATCCTGTCCCTCTTGTCATACTACAGCTACATACAGTAGTGATGTTTCTTATATTGTCAGATACTTCTAAAAACCCAAAGCACGCTGTCATGGACAAACTGCTAAATAGCCTATTTCTCTGAAAGCCCAGGATGTTCTCTTTAAGGCATTACTTAAAACAGTGACGTGTGTGTGGTCTCAGAGAAATGTATGGCTAAAGTCCTCTAGAACAAAAATGAACTGCTGGGCTCAAGAGATTAAATAAAAATAAGAAAGGCAGAGCATTAACCTCTTCATGCTTGGTGTCCTCTTATGAGGAAAATACCATACAATTCTAATGAAACTAAATTCTGAAAATTAGTAAAAATCGGTTTTGATTGCAAGCTTTTAACTATATAAAAACAAATCTTGATTTGCATGGTATGTTTAAAAAGGCAGCAAATAACTCTATTTTAAAAGAAAAAAACAGCATAAGGAATTGTCTACTTTGGATAGTGAATACTTAGTTATTCAAAGGTTTAACCCCTTTTCCTTAAGGACTCTGGTGAAACTTTGCTGCATGATAATTCCTTTTCTTGCCACTACTGAACAAAGTTCACCATTTCAAACCCAGAAAATATTTCACACAAGAGATGATGCTGCAGTCTTACATGTGGAACTCTCACTGATGTATTTGTATACATCAGTGAGGAGAGCAATAACTAACCGTCAGATAAACTACATGTCATCACGGTACTGTTTTCCATATACAGTGTCCTGTTTAGTTAAACATATAGGCCTAGTATCTCAGAAATATTCCTCATTCTTCAAGAGAATTTCTAACATCTGCAACGTGAGGTGGACACAACTAAGAAGAAAGATTCTGAAAAGCTTGACAAATGAATTCCATTTTGTTAAAATTAGTTCTACCAAATACAAAGTTATTGTTATACCAAAAACAGCCTATTGCTGCCACATTTCTTAATTTGTGAAAAGTTCGATTCGTTTCACAGTCAAGAAATTTCAATTATGCATTTGAATTGCCAGTTTGTATCCATCAATGTTGCTATTATAATGAGAAAGCCCATTAAGTCAAACATCTCCTGCCAAAAGTATTTTTGTCTACTGCCTTTAGAGGATTGTGTGAGACATTTCTTCTTTACCCTATGATTGTGAAGACACAAGCTATAAACACTGTTTTATTATGCAGCCAGAAACAAGTCTTTGAGCTCATCAGACATCTCAATTAATTATTAAAAATGTCTACAGACAGAACAAAACTGGAAGGAAATGTAACTCTGCCACGCGATTCCAAATTGTCAGGTTGGAGATTAAGCTTATCCACAAAAAGGGCAATGTCTCTATATTCAACAAGGCTCAAAACTGTTCAGAAAAAAACCCAAGTATATTATATTTTTATTTACAGTCCCTTCACACTTGACTATCCTGAGTTGTGAAGCAAAGTAGCACAAACTGCTCTGAGACATGAAGGTTGAGAATCCAAATGCAGTTTTTATTTAAAGGGTCATCCAAATCCAGGCAAGTGTCATACACAAACAAACAATCACAACAAGGCAGGGAAGAACACAGGCAAAAGAGCAATCCACGGAACAGGCAAGAAATCCAAAAACCAAGAGACATGAAACCAGGGAGAATGCTCAGAAATGCAGTATTACACTAAACAAGACTTCAGAGAAGATGAATGAGAAAAGCAGGCTTATATGGGGTGAGCTAAACAAGACAATGAGACACAGGTGAATGTGATAATGGATGAAGAGTCCGGGCAGTGAGTTATGGGAGATGTAGTTTTTTTAGGGAATGACAATAGTCTAATGTGGAGTGCCCTCTGGTGGCTCTCAGCTGGTAACCGTTACACAAAGGGGCAGCAGATATTTGTGACTTGTCTTGTATACAGTTTTTGTATTCTGACTGGTCAATGTGGTATTCATTGATCTAATATTTCCTAATATTCACCATTAAACACAACAGTGCTAAAACACTCATCTGGATGGGTCACTGGGTGTCTCTAGTATCACACTGCAAATCAGTTTGCGCACAACATATAAACCATCTATTCATTAATTTAGGTGTAAAACTTTTTTAATGAGGAATAAAGAGCTTTGTGCACATTTAAATACTTCAGAGATTTAGTTATTTAAATTAAACGTCAATCAAACAAAATGTAATTATGATGTGGTACTCCTATGAGAATGCAGGCTTGAGTCAGGCCTGTGTATATGTCTTGATCTCATTCTCTCCTTGGAAAAAAAAAAACATCATTATTTTCTTTATCATATAAATGTCATTATATAGTAGACCTTAGCACTGTCGCCTCACAGGAGTTCCCCTGGTTCCCTGTTGAGCCAAGAAGATCTTTTTCTCCGGGTGCTTCTTTTTTCCCCCACAGTCCAAAAACATTGAAGTAAATTGGAGAAGATTGGACTAGTTTAAAAATTGTCTGTAGGTGTGAATACGTGTGTGTGTGTGTGTGTGTGTGTGTGTGAGTACCAAGCCATGGGGTGGGTTAGGGAAATACTTGGCAACCAACCATGGAAAAATCATTGCTAAGACAATTCATCTAACCTCTGACATATGGCAAGAAGTAACTCATAGAATCCCCAGGAGTCAGATAAATGGTTAATGAGTGAATGATATAATAGACCTCTAACAGAGATGAGATTTGTAAGTAAACAAACACCTTTACCAGATCTACTGACTCACCTATGAGGATCATGTCTGAATTGTAGCATTTCAACATGAACAGGGCAATTTCAGCAACAGTCATTGCAAATCACTGCAATGACTTTTAATTTAAGCTGACATTCATCATCAGTGCTCTGCTTGTCAGGCTATTCTCTGAAAAAACCAATGAGGCTTGATGGAAGCAGAGAGCATGCTGGGTCAAAGCAGCTGTTTGGCTTTCATCTCTCGCAGCACTTGACCCAGGTTTGACCTTGAGCTTTAAAAACAGTTGGCATGGCGGCTTGTTACTGGAATATTGACCTTTCTAGCAAATGTGAAATAAGTTGAACTTCAGCACTGAAGTCTAAAACTAATCCTATAGCTCATAACTCATAATTAACAAAAAACGAGATTTAACTAAATCATTTAAATAAAACACTGATTAAAATAAACAGATTTGAATAATAATAAATAATAGTTTTAAACAAATAAATTCATAAATAAGAATATCATTATTGTATAACTTATATTCACCTTTTCTTATTTAAAGGCACAAAAGGCTAAGACCGACAAACATGAGTCGCAATGAAATGTGCACCTTCCATTCGACACATGTGTGAGACAAAACAGTGAATAAAATTCTCTTGAACACAAACCCCATTGTTTGGTTTTTTGAATTGAAAGTTACATACCTCACTTTATCACAATGGCATCTAAAAGATTCACTCACAGAAAAAAAGGCACAAAAGCTGTCATGGGAGGTACCCTTTCAAAAGGTACTTTATGTAATTTAGGTAATATCACTTTAAGTTTAATATGTGCCTTTAAGATCCATATAAACACAGTTTAGTGGTAAATGAGGTACACAAGTTTACTCTGAAAGCTGCCCTGTACAGCTTCTTTACTGCTTTAATTCAAACCCAGTTTTACCCATAACCAAAGAATTGGTCACAAAAATTATGCATTCAGATAACATAAGGCTCTGAGGGTGACTTGCCCCTGCTGTTTAACGATGATGATGATGATGATGATGATGGTGGTGGTGGTGGTGGCTTTTTCACATTAGCCTGGAACATGCTGTCCAATTCTGTGCAGTTCTCTGCTTCATTACAGATTCATTTTTCATGCCACTTAACTCCATGAGGATGAGTGCTCACCATTCACATATAGAGGGTGTTTTTTGTCTTCTTCCCAGCATTGTCTTTGTAGCTGTCGAATTTCAGCTGATAGGTTTTGAATGTTCAGCTTTTCAGGGCTTTTGTTATCTCCGAGCTCTCAGTGTCGCAAAAAGTGTGTATGCGCTATATGCGGCGAATAGGGGCGCCGCATCATGGGGGCGCCAAAGCGATGGTTAAAAAAAAATCTATTTTTTTTATAAGTTATATACATTTATATAAAAGTTATACAAGTTCAATATAAAAAAAAGTTATATACATTTTAGAGGACTAAAAGGCTAGAGTAGGCGCCGGCGCCCTCATAATATTCCATCATAGAATTTATTTTGACATAGAAGGGTAATATCGCGAGCCGGCGGGGGCGCGCGCGTGAGCGCTGAGTGAGCACAGCACAGGAGTGCGTTATCGTTGAAACTCAAAAAAGTTGAATGAAGCAAAAAAGCGGTCGGGGGCTAAAATAGAAAAAGAAGGAGGTTAAAGGAGATGGCATATCAAGGGATGCGACAGCAGCTAAATAAGTGGATGGTGAAATGCTACAGGTATGTGATGTTTGTGCTTGGAGGAGGTTTGCAAATATTCATGTTAACAGACTAACGTTTGCTAACTCTGGGAATGTAGCAGCCAGAGCTAGCTAGTTTAGAATATGCAAAACCGAGGTTGCTGAGCTGAAAACTAAACAAATATAGGTAGCATGTACAATAAATGACAAGAATCTGGAAAACAACTAATGCAATATCTCTGGTTTACCATGGAATCATGAGTAGATTTGCTGGCTTGCAAATATTAATGTTAACAACAAGTGTTTGCTAACTTAATGCAAAATAATATTGCTGATATCTACATTTAGATTTTGGTTAAACCTTATGGTACCAATCCCATGCATGACATATCTCAATTTTATTAAAGTAAAATAACAACTGTAAAATATAAGGTAGCATGCACAATAAATGACTAGAAGCTGGAAAACATGACTTATGCAATAAGGCTGGTTTATCATGGAAACAGATAGATTTTGTTTTACCATTCATGTATGTTCCTGTTAGCTGTGCTATCAGACATACAAGCTATAGTTACATCTGCTGGGTGACATGGAAGCTGTATTTAGGGTCACATCTCTCTCTCTCTTTAAAGATCTGTGCTATAATATGTATGATCAAGTGGCAAACAGCAACGAGGCTTTTGTTGACCACTTGGACAAAATTTGTTTCTTTTTTGTTGTTGTTGTTGTTGTTGTTCATTGACATAATCATTGTTGTCATTGTCACAAGTACAGGGATTTTCAAAGAAAAAAAGAAAATTTTCTGGGATAAGGAAGATTTGATGGATGATCATTTTGATACAAATGACAGCTACACACAATATGAATATTATTATTTTTTATATATATATATATATATATATATATATATATATATATATATATATATATTATGTGTGTGTGTATGTATATGTGTATGTTTGTAACTGTTTATTCTGTAACTTTTTATAATTTGTTAACATTGTTAATATATATATATATATATATATATATATATATATATATATATATATATATATATATATATATAGGCTATATATATGTGTGTGTATTGGGGGGCGCCAAAATTGTTGCTGCATACCCCTCTAACACTGGGCAGTTGCGCCCTCGGAGCTCTGTGTGGTGTTCTGAAAAGTCTGAAATGATAAACATTTTTTTTCTGGCGGTTTATCCAAAGTGACTTTCAGTACACTTATATCATGGACAATATCCCCTGAAGCAACCTGGATTTAAGGGGCTTTTTCAGTGGTCATGAATTGCCCCTTGCAGGGTTTCTCGATAGAGAAAAAACAGAGAGAGAAAACAGAGAAAATTGCTATGACGTAGGGGAAACATAATATGGAAACCCCCCATAATGCACTGGGCTCAAACCAACTGACAAATAAACCAGGAGATCTGGGTGCAGGTAACATGAAGAACGAGTAGCCTATACTGTTAATTTAGCCTACATATAGGCTACTACCAATTGTAAAAATAAAAAGCTTTTTAAAAAATTCACCCCTTCAGTCACCAAAACACAGGAAACATTGACAGGCAGAAAGAAATTCTGGTTAAGTTTTCAAATTGGTTTAAAGTTTTCCTGTTATTAATATTATTCATAGGCCTATTATTATTATTCAAATTCATAATCATATATAATTATTGTAAGTTTTAACAAATTAATCAAGCTCCACTGTCTGCACTTTCCAGCTGTTGCTGTATTCGTATTTGAGGTTGTATATTTGCATAAAATTAATAGGCTATATTTAGCGGACACGCCCACATTGCAAAGGATGGCAGTCGCTCATGGCAGTTACCAGTTTATCTATTATTGAAAATGATTGTCGCTGTAAACAAACTGGTCTGTCAGAGAGGCAGGTGTGTTACACTGTATTTTATAGGCATATATGTCAGATAAGTCATTTTATTATTTATTCTCCCGTTTCCAGTCTATATTTAATCTAATGTGCAAAAATAAAATACCCCCCCAAACAACAACAACAACAACAACAACAACAACAAAACAAACAAACAAACAAACAAAAAAACAACAACAAAACAGCATAACGCAATAGTATAAGATGTTATCCTTTAGTGCAGCAAGGCTAACGTTACAAATCAGGAGATAAAACAGAACTGTGAAACGCCGTAGAACTGACGTGAGAGAGATGCAGATCATGACTAGAGAGCAAACATTTAAAAACATTGTTTTTTTTAGCTACTTTCAACCTAGAAGCAAGAAAGGGAAAAAAAGACATCTTCGTGTAGGTGGAGCTGAGACCTTCCGCTTCCCTCTGATGAGAAAGTTACGCGTTTAACCTACTAGAGTGCGCAATTCACACACACTTCCTATGAAGAACCGAACTGTCACTTCCATCAAGTCAAGGACTGTAGTCTCCACGCGCACATTATTATCAGCCAAACCAAAGCGATTGTTTCCGTTTATTTAAGTTTTCCTTTCCTATACCCGTACGACTTGTCTTGTTTTTCTTTTTCTTTTGGGAAGCTGGAATACACCCCAGATCTGCGCTCGCTTCAGCATGCGTTTGGCGGACGGAGCGCACTCTCGGCGAACTCTTCATCATCAAGCGCAGGGATGATGTTCAACTCATCGGGCGCACTAGATTTCTTCTCGTTCACTCACCCTGAGGTCGCGTCGGAAGTTCTCAATGGTTCCTCACACTTATTCTACAACATCTCAATGGCCATGTGGAACAATTCCTGCGGGGAACAACTGCTCGATTTCACCTCAGCGGAGAAGATTGTTATCGGAATGATGCTGTCCATCATCACCACCGTGACGGTGATTGGAAATATGTTGGTGGTGATCGCGGTGTGCGTCGTTAAAAAGCTCAGACAGCCGTCCAACTATCTGCTGGTATCTCTGGCCGTGGCGGATCTCTCCGTGGCTATTGTGGTGATGCCATTCGTGATCGTGACGGACCTCACGGGAGGAAAGTGGCTTTTTGGAGAGGTCTTCTGTAACATCTTTATTGCTATGGATGTGATGTGCTGCACTGCATCCATCATGACGCTGTGCGTGATCAGTGTGGACAGGTGAGTACGTTGAGTTCTTAAGCCATTTAGGGGACGCTTTAATTCAAAGTGACATTTTTTTTACAGGGACAATCCACTTGGAGAAAGTGCTTTGAACACAGTGGTGATGTATGAAGCAACCCATTTTGGGGTTTGAACCTTCAACCCTTTTGGTTATTTAGCATTAGTTTTATAACCACGAGGAGTTTATGCAAAATGTTTTTTTCCTTAAGCAACAGAATAACTGTGTGTGTGTGTGTGTGTGTGTGTGTGTGTGTGTGTGTGTGTGTGTACAGTACTGGTGAAAAATTTGGAAACATGACTATTTTTAATGCTTTTGAAATAAGTCTCTTTGGTTCATCAAACCTGCATTTATTTGGTCAAAAATATAGGAAAAAGAGTACTGTGAAATATTATTACAATTTCAAATTATGTTTCTATTTTAATATATCAAATCAGCATATGATTTCTGAAGTATCATGTAACACTGAAGACTGGTGTAATGGCTGATGAAAAATTCAGCTTTGCATCACAGAAATAAATTATATTTTAATATAACAATAGAAGACCACTATTTTAATTTGTAATATTATTATTATTTCACAATATTACAGTTTTTTCTGTATTTTTTTATCAAATAAATGCAGGCTTGATGAGCATAAGAGACTTCTTTAAAAAACATTAAACCTTTGACCGGTACTATATATATATATATATATATATATACAAAGCTTGTACAGATGTACAGTATACAAAAGATCACTGGTGAATTTCTGTTTTATTTTATTTTTATTAAATATATATTAATCATGCTGCATGAACTCCACAAGTTTGTGTAAAACCTGACATTCTCAAATTATGCTGGTTAACATGTTATACCAGCGTGATTTGAGAATGTTTCAAAGAGCATCTTGTGATTCATTGGAAGCCAGAGACTTCAATGTGGTCTCAGACTTTTGGAGCCCACTGTATAGGGGTGAATTCAGGTTGATTGGGACACTTTTTCCTAAATTCACAATGTCCTTAAATCATAAATTCATAAAAGAAAGTAGGCCAATAAGTTAAGATGCTGTAACTGGTCATTTCTTTTAGAATTTCCACCATTTTATACACCATTTAGCTTTTAGCACGTTACAAATGAATTTGTTAAAGTAAAAATATTCCATTCAATCTTAAAAAATAAAGATTCTTATTAATGGCATCACTGCAAAAAAACCCTATTGGAACCTTTATTTTTAAGAGTGTATTGTCTGTAAATGTTTATTCCCATATGGCATTTATAATTTTTATACTAATATTGTAAAATGCTGCAGGGCACTGATGTCAGTGTCACTGCACTCATGTTATGTCAGCTACCCATTTAATCATAAATGGTCCACGATGTTGCTCATTTAATAGTACTCCTCAGATAAATAAGCATCTGTCAGTACTAAACCGCAATGGCAACTTTCTTCACTTGAATGTCAAGGCAACTCTCCGGACGTGTCCACTGTACAGCAGAAATTAATACTGACAACTCTGTGTCCATGTCGGACATCATTCCTCCAGACTGAGAATAGGTTCAATACACCTGAAGCCAGTCTCCTATGTGACATCATGAGGGGGTCGCTGAAAGATCCTGATTTCGTTTGACACATTCGAGGAACCAGTGTCCTTTGGGGTCCTGAAGTCCAAGAATCTATTTCTGTAGTGAAGCTCACTAAGAGAATGGGTTATGCTGGGGGGGGGGGGGGGGGGGGGGGGGGGGGGAGTGGTGTATTCATTTAGCAGTTTTCACTTTCAGATATGGCTGTAGTAAACTGTTATCTGATTGAACAGTTAATTCAGTTAGTCATTGATCTATGTGTCAGAGTGGCCGTTAATATTTATTTTAAAAGGTGTTGCTTTCCAGCTGAACACATCGACTGTTTTTCTATGACAGTAAAGTCAATGGGGAAGGAATATAGCACGTCAGCCAGTACCTTGGGGTTTTGAAGTTTGCTGCTTTTGGTCTGGAAGCTCAGGTTGTTTATTTAAACAACTGCATTCAAAAATCTATAAATTATCATTGGAAAGCTGTCTTATTTAAAGATATGACTATCTATTGTGATAGTTTAACCATCCTCAGTTGCTACAGTGGTGAAATTTGATTAGACAATAAATGCATGTTTATTAATATATTATTTAAATTTGATCAGAAATGTATCAAAAGTATGGGCATTTTATATAGTATCCGAGTTTGAGATGCATAGCACAAAAAAGGCGGACAAAAATGTGTTTGGAAACACTCCCCTCTCTCTTTATTGTGACGCACACATCCTTTTTTTCTTCTTTTTTTCCAGCACATTACGTCTGCTATCGCTTAGTAGACACTTTAATCTATACAAGTAACATACCAGAGGATCATATTCTTTCAACAAGCACTTGAAGGTTTTGAAGGATTATAAACAAACCTAGTCTCTTATGACGTTTCTGTTTGAAAAAATCTAATCTGCAGTGATTGCATATTTGAGTATTGCCATTTTTCTGTGAGGACCAGGAACATAGACAGGAAGTGTTTTTTTGTTATTGAGACTAAAGTGTGATCCATCAGGTTGCTCTGATCAGGTTTTATTAAATTAAAATTGTGTAGCAGCAGCCATTGGTGATGAGATTACCCATCCTGCACAGTCTGATTGGCTATTCATTTAAAAATGATCCAGTATTTAATCACAAAATGTACCTGGATAATACCGGCCCCTTGAATGACATTGTATATGACTATATTTCTTAGCATAAATGTACCTTCATATCTATTTGTTTTCCCATGATGTGACAGTGAGAGTAAGGAATATCTGTTTGTCCGACTAATAGAAGACAGGTGCAGTGTTTAAAAAAAAAAAATATTTAGTGACTTTACTGTAATAGCTCAATAATTTCAGTTCCAACCTAGCTACAGGGAACGTTCTCAGAAATTTGGCTAACGTTCTGGCAAGGTTTAGTTAAATAACATTTTTCTAAAACGTCTTTTAAATGTTGTTATTACTTCAGAGAACATACAAAAGTAATGATCCCATAATGTTTCAAAATGATAAAATGGAAGGTTCCCTTAATGTTTGCATAACCAATAATAATAATAATAATAATAAAAAAACATTTTAAAAACTGGACTTTTTGAATGTTCATGTTCATTCGGAGCCTAATGGCAATGCTAGCAAAATATATATTTTTTGTTAGCTGGGAAGCAAGTCAATTTTGATTTAATGCTGACTTGAAAAGCATTAATATAACTTATGTTGCATAAAAAATGTAATAAAAATGCCACCTTGGCCCTTTTAAATCTGATTTCCCCAAAGTTTATGCTCTTAAATGAATTTTACAGAGAAGCCACCAGTCAGGACAGCACCTAAACAGGAACTGAAGTGCCTTTAAACTCACTGTCATAACTCAGCATTCAAGAACACTTGACAAATGCTTTGACCTTTGATTCAGTTTACATAGATCATTTCAATAATGGAAGTGAAACTACCTTGCTAGTGCCTTATCCTCATTCATCTTGAAAGCGATGTCTTCTTAAAGGACCATTTACTAGATGTTGTCAAAGTCTTGAGGTGTTTCCAACAAGAAGGCTCTTCACAGAAGAAACAATTCTTTCCATCTACTGGACAATCAGTCACAGACCAACAGGCTCTAGAGATTGAAGCCATTCACCAATGAGGAAAGACCTTTCAACACAAAGGGAAAAGCAGTAGAAAAAAAAACAATTGAGATTTCAGACTGATAAGATCACAAGGGATTATGTCTGATTTTAAAATCGACATGAAATCAAATCAAACTATTTAAGCATATCTGGTCACTCAAAGTATTTAAAATATTGCTAAAAAAATCCTTTTAAAGAGCGCATTACTAATGTATAGGCCTATAGGCGGGTTCACAACATGAGCACACTCTGCTTATTACACACACAGGGACGCGCAGCAGCACACAAACATGACAAATAATAAAAATAAAAGGATTACGATGTAAAAGATTAGCATATTTGAAGAATGTTAAAGACAGATTTAAATAACAAAAAAACAAAAAATATTTCAGTTGCCTCAAAATAGTAACGTGCCAACAATGCGCCTGAACATACCTCGTTTTCAGACCAGCACACCCTTGGGCGCACAAATGCATTTGCTATTTAAACTACGAGGCACAAGACGTGAAAATGATAAGTGCGTTGGGCTGAATAGCGCTGCATTGCGCCGGGTCTATTATAGGGCCCGAGGTTAGTGACTCGTGTTGCTTTACTTTGTATGGTGAAATTCTGTGATTCGAATCCATGCAATCAGGAATTTCATGTGAAAGGCCCGTTATTCGGATTGAACATCGATTTTACGTTTGTGGAAATGTTCACATGCGAATTCTACTCGTTTACCAATAAAAAGCTGCTTGCAGTGCCTTGCACCATTGACAATGGATAATGGACCTAGTTTGCCAGTGAAACTTTTCTGAAGTTTCGCTAATGTGACTACATATATATTATTTGGAACTATTTTTTGTTTTGTGAAAAAAAAAAGCACTTTACAAATAACACCAAACTGAATTTAATCCTCTTGTGATTGTAGGACGTTAGTTACTGCAGCCTTAACACGGACTCATTGTATAAACCCATTTTACGTTAAAACTTCCCTTAGTATCTTTTTTATTTTCTTGGTAACTTTAAGTCTGGTTTTCCTATTGAGATTAATAAATTGTGACATCAATTATTCACGAGAGTGACATTAACATTTAAACGTCAGGGTAAGTGGAGGAAGTCTATCCTCTTAACAGCATTAACTCTGTCCTTTGTGCAAGAAAAAATAACCTCATATATGCTGGACGGGAATGCGCATGGAGATGGGAAGGGACAGATTCGCATTAAAATTGCAAATAAGACAAACACGGTCTGGCTGTCTTCTAGAATTTAGAAATGGACACAGATGCAGTTCAGGTTCAAAAAGCAGGTTTTCCCAGTGGCCCAGGAACTAGCCTCAGGTCTGTAGTGTTCTTGTGACTACCCTCCCTGAGTCTTGGTAGCATACGACACTGTTTCTGCTCTCCTGACCAGCACCGTCGCGCAATATGAGGCCCGGAGAGACGTCGCTCTGAGGTAAAACTCACCTGAGATGCGTCTGACATGTTGAGTCACACCTCTCAGTGTCTTCCGATGTGTTTTCGACCGTTGTGGATTTCTCCAGGAGGGGAAAGGAGAGGAAAAACTGTCTATTTTTATACAATCACTTAAGAGTATTGCGCATTTCTAACGTGCTGCCAGGAGTCATGCAGTACACATGCTCAAGCAAACACACTTGAGTATCATTTTGAATGAGATGCACTAACCAGGAATGATGAGGAGTGTTAATATGCTTTATTCCTCAGGGTGGACGGGGAAACGAAAGCAAGCTGTACGGGGTGGAACCGCGTGTGCTAGCAGAGTGTGAGAAAAGCACAAGGGAGGTTGACACAGTTGTGGCACAGGAGGGAGGCTGAAAATTTATACAGTTACTTACAGGAGGTTTCAGATGTAGATGTTTAGGGAATAAGCACCACAGAGAAAATAAAGGGAGTTTTCTTATAGAAATATCATCTTGTACTTACCTTCATTTTGTTATATCTTCCAGACCCATGCGATTTTATTTTTGCTGTGGGACACAAAAACATTCAGCAGAATTTTTAATCTTTTCCTTTCAATGGAAGCGAAAGGTAACCAGGCGCTTTTCAAGCTTCAAAAATAGCAAAAAGCAATATGTTGCATGTTGGAGGCTTTTTCTTTCCTTTTTTTTACTTTCCCTGGTCAACATTTTTCTTTGTATGGAAAAGAGGAGTGTGGAAATGTATCATTTTGTGATTCGCAGAGAAAATATAGTTATGAAAGAAATGTCTAGTTATAGAAATTAATGACAGAACGTTCATTTTTGGGTGGACTATGCATTTAAACTCACCATGAAATCCAAATGTATGGACAATTCATGTTTTTTAATGGGATATTGCAGTGTTTACTATAAATGACTTATCCATGGACATAATTATTTTTTTAAATTCATGTGCCCTTGTAATCTTAAATCAAAACAACTTCCCTTCCCACTTGCAACGGCATCTCTTGTCTTCTCTGAGGATGTGTTTGAAGTCCTGTCCTACATTTGTTCTTGTTGGAGAAGCCGTTCCTCTCTGATATACGTCACAATAGGGAATAAAAGACTATCGCTTCCATTTCATGTCCTGTCATGTCATGTCCTTTCATGTCCATTTCAGGACCTGTCAGTTACCACAGAAATAAATTTTGATTCCTCTGTTGACACATATGTACACACATTACAATGTTGGAATGACAGTGACCTGTCATTCCAACAGGAATCTGCACGATTGGGAGCTTCGTGTGTGTGCGAAAAAGATTTCGCTTGTCTTCATGAGACCTTGCCGTACTGACCAACATAAAGCTGCTTGGTTTGAAAATTACTTTTATGTGAACTTTGCTTCATACATCTCAACGCTATTGACAATAGATAACGAACATGTTTTTGTATGCAAATGTTTTGCTAGATTAGCTGGTGCCATTTGACTATATATAATATATAATATGTATATCAAGCTATGTGTTGTAAAAGTTACTAGATGGGTCACTCAGGATGAATCAATAATGAACCAGGAGCATGAGGTATATATATTATTTAGTTGTTAGTTGTAGGTGGCATCATTTGCCTTTACAGTCCAAGTTAACAAACACCAAAATATCTAAGGGTTGCTTTCAAAAGTCACTAGATCCTCATAAAGCCATTCGGCAGATGAAATTTAACCTTCTGTGGCTCACATGATTTTTATCTATCTATCCATCCATCCATCCATCCATCCATCCATCCATCCATCCATCCATCCATCCATTAAATCATAGGTAATGTTCACATGTCTATAGATGTTAAATTCTTCACAAGAGCTGCATTACCATTTTCAGGATTTTTACATAAATTAACTTCTTAAAAATAGGTCTTTGCATTTTTTTGTAGACTTACTGACAGGAGAGTGTCATCAAGTCATGCTCCATCTAAACTCCATTAAAAGTTCAGTAACTGCATTTTGATTAGATTCATTTTTTCGAATGAAATCATTCTGAAGGCTTACAGTTTTCACACATCGGCCCACCATCTTATCTCGATTAAAATGAATTGACGCGGATCAATAAACTGTGATCTCTCACATGGTATATGAGGCGTAAACCATCACAAAAGCCATTATTTGTGCTTGTCTGAGACTTAAGTCATCAGTCAGACAGTCACTTTGAAAAAAACAACCAATAGCCATGTCCATTGCAGAAGCCCTGAATTTCATTTGAGAGAATTTTACAACATTATAATGAATATTCAGGCTCATTAATTGTTAGAACGGCCAAATACAAGGAGTTCTGCTTTTCAATTCAGTTGTCACATGCTCATAAATTAAGGGTAAACATTTTGCTCAGAAAACAGCTGAAAGTGTTGTCTGTCAACATACAGAAAAAGTATTCTGCAAAAAAGTTAATTTACCAAAACAGTTCTGATTTATAAAGAAGGTCTGTGTCTCTTTTCATTCAACAGGTTCTAAATTAGGTGAGAATGAGACATAGATTCTATCTAATCAATTTTTACTTGGAAAAGTCCAGTGATTTTCCACTAAGGACCCCATGATTCACTCTAGAGTCGTTTTTCTCCATTGTTTATTTAATCTATGCATTTAATCATTTTCACTTTCCCCCATGACACTGAAATTACATAGTTGCTTTAATAAGGATGAATGTACTTCCTTGGAGAGAGATATAATTTGCGTTCTTATCCAGATTTTTTAAAATGCTATTACATAATTGATTCTGTGAGAATAATTGGTTGTCCATTGGACCCCCTGCCTAAAATAAAGTAAATTACACAAACCCATATTGAAATTGCACATTTTGAAGCAGTTGTGTTAAAAAAAAAACCCTAGATAAAACGTTTGGGGTGTAACGTGTAATTTTTTTTTATCAACTTTGAGAACAGTATATTTGTAAATATGTTTTTTTTTTTGTAAATGTCAAGCAAAGTAAATTTTGTCATGACAACTCTCTGAGTGTTTCGCATGGCAATGGATATGAGAATATTGGATGTTTGGTCTTGGTGGAATATATCTGCTAGAGCAGAGCAAGAACGGGACTTGCTACTGCCAATACTCATGACACGCTGCTGTGACCTAATAAGACATGCTGCTGCTTTACAAAATAGCGTACATGAATTACCCGTAGCAGATCTATGCAGGTGGAGCTGGGGAAGGTGGAGGGTTTCTGAAAGCATGCTGCACTGCTAACTGAAAAAGCGGACCAGGTATTTGAAGGTTGAGCAGTGAGCTCATTGGCTACTGATACAGCAGGAACCTATCAGATGTGCCCTATAAAGAAAGATGTGATTGCAAGGACATTGAGTTGAGGAGATATCAACCTGTGCGCTTTAGATTATCATGACAGAACTTTGTATATACCCTTTTTTCACAAAATTTTTGTGGTTGATCTAAAAGAATGAACAAGCTTTTGATTTATATATATATATATATGCTTCAGTTACTGAGTGATTTGTAACTGTCCCAAAAAATTTACATTTTAATAACTAGAATATTTGATAGGAAGGTAGAGTTGTTTTTATTTATGCCACTCGTACTTCATGAATCTCCACAACAATAGGTTTAGCCTTCTCATAACAGATTATATATTTTTCATCTGTGCTGTTTTTTGTTCAGCTGGGAAGGTCACACAAATTTATGTGGACTGATTCTTGATATTATGCCTCCAATTTGATGTGCAAATGCCCAGAATAAATGACTAAAATATGAGAAAATGCGCACAAATAATCATGAATTAAATATAAAAACCGTTGGAATGGATGCGCACTGAATATTGCAGATCATCATTAACAAGTGTCAAATATAAAATGGCATCATTTTAAGAAGATGAATAGAAATTGTTTCTGCAACTGAATGCGGTACCATGTTCCTTGTTTGAATTAATGTGTCTGCTGATATGGAAGAAGGGCAGATGATTAGTGGCATCTGTGTTATTTAGCATCAGGTGTGAATGAAATGAAGCAGCCTTACCATGTGGCATCCATGTGAGCGTTTGCTGACATATATACTGTCAAATAAGAATTTGTTCTCTCTTGAGAATGTTTGTACTTATTATAATTTCAAAAGCAAGTTTGTCAGGTGTTTCAAAACTGTCCAAATGTTTTTCAGGTTGAGAGATGGATAGAGCTGGAATAGAAAAGAATACTTTTTTTAATTCTAAGTGGTCTATTTATTACAAAAAATTATAGGATCAATAAGTCATGACAGCATGTTTTTACATTGCTTTAACTCATCAAAATAAGTTAGGCAATTTTCAGCTTTTTTTATTAGTTATACAAGATTCATTTATTTTTAATCAGTTTACTGTAATTTAAGTTGAAATGACTTAAATATCCATGTTAATTGTACTTAAAAATTTAAGGCAGCAATTAGTTTTTACAGTGTTCATATATCATATAGTGATGTGACTATAAATTAATAGCAAAAAGAATCATGGTGTTTTAGACATTTGAAATAGTATACCTTGGCAATACCATGGTAAAATTAAAGTGTCTTGGAATACAGTGTAATTTCTGTGGTAAATAAATATGATCATTCAATAATCATCGATGATCATTAAATAATCATTTAATACCATGATATATAGATACATTATTACACAGCTCTGTGTAATACTTGATTCTGATTGGTCAATCGCACCATCCAGCAGTATGTTATTCCCCGATAACAACCGCTAAAAACACATAACACAGGCTCATCGGGGTTACTGAAGTCAGCAGCGCTATACGCTTGCAAAGAATGTTTTTTTCTCCGTGGAAGTTTGGCGAGCTAATAAAATATTAAAATCAATATTTTGTATACAGTTATTTTATTGTGTCATCCAGAATCGTGGACTTGCTCTCTCTTGTTTCATACAAACGCAGCTGCTGACATTTTGCGACGATTGTTTTGTACGCTGTAATGGATTATAAGATAACAAACAGGTACGACAAACAGGTATGACAACATGCTCTCTCAGGGGAAGCTTTTCATTTAAAGGCCTAATAAAATATTTCCACTCAGATAAATATTCCGTGTCTAATTATTTAGTTATGTGGAAACTAGCCGTGTAATAAGCGGGATACTGTACATCCAGCCAGTTGTTATCTCAGAATAAACACCATCAGGCTGATGCAAAATGAGGTCCTGGTAACTCTAACTGGCTGGATGTACATTATCCCTTATAAACCATGGTATTATCACAGTATTTACATTACCATTAAAAGTTTAAAGGGGACCTATTATGCAAAATTCACTTTTACATGGTGTTTGGACATAAATGTGTGATGGCAGTGTGTGTACACAACCACCCAGCAGTGATAAAAATCCACCCACTCCTTTTTTTTAAATCCCCATAAATCATAAGCAGTGTCTCCCAACGACCTGTTTTCAGAATGCGGCTTTAGTGACATCACTAAAGCCACAGGCCCCGCCCACGAGTGTTGACAGACACTGCCGTACTAACATAGAACCTGATCGAGGTCACAGCACAGCGAGTTGAGAGTTGTACACATCCGCCTTTGCTGCACCGACGAGAATGTTGTGTAGCTGGATGTATTAATTCTCATAGCTCTAATTATTTACTGGAGCGATAGACCCAACGTTATTGATCATGGCAGTAATGAAAGTGAGAGCGCGCACTTTATTACAGTTCATAGGAGTTGTTTTACGGATATAACAGTTACAGTTGAGTTTACCAGTTTAAGCACCCCCTGAAAAGGTGTGTATAATATTTGTTTACTGTTAGTTGTAACGAGTGTTTTTGTACTTCGCTGTGTAACATTATGTTGATGATAAATAATGAAAGGGACAGGGAGAGAGTTTATGGATAAGACTTTAATATGGACTTCTTATACAGTGTTTAAGTTATTCAGCTCTTACAGTGATTTTCTGAATTGAAATTGATGCTTCATCTTTTTGTGTGATGTACAATAAACTTCATTGAACTCATCAGTATATTTTTACAACATTCGGACTCGGTCCGCTAAGTTACAACACAACGTGGATAAAAGCAAGATGGAAAAATAAGTTATAAAACCGTAATTAAACTAGACTATACCTGTTCTATATCCATACAGCATATATTATCTGGCTCTATGGGCATCATTGTCCGACTCCGGGTCGAAATGAACACGGCGACTGAGAGTTTATGTTCTGATATTATCATTCCGTGAGATGAGATTGTCCTGAGTGAGCGCGAGCTCGTGAGGCTCCGCCCTCTGGGCCGGCAGCAGCTGCTCATTTGCACTTAAATGGAAACACACTAAAACAGTGCGTTTTTCTGAGACACAAAAAGCGACAATTTAAACATGCTGTAAAAAATTATCTGTTGGGTATTTTGAGCTAAAACTTTACATACACACTCTGGGGATATCAGAGACTTATTTTACATCTTGTGAAAATGGGCATAATAGGGCCCTTTAAGGTCGGCAAATGTTTTAAAATGTTTTTGAAAGAAGTATTTTATGCTCACCAAGGCTGCATTTATTTGATAAAAATACTGTAAAAACTATAATATAATGAAATATTTTAAATTGTTTTTTTTAATATATATTTTAATGTAATTTGTTCCTGTTATGGCAAAGCTGAATTTTCAGAATTATTACTCCATATTCAGTGTCACATGACCCTTCAGAAATCATTATAATATGCTGATTTGGCAGATATACTGATATGTATTTTTTGTGGCTATACTGTGATAATATTTTTTTAGGATAGTTTGATTAATAAAAAGTTCAAAAGAATAGCATTTCTTTGAAATACAAAGTAAAAGTCTTTACTGTCACATCAACTTGAGGCATCGTTGCTGAATAAAAAAATAAATAAATAAAGTCATACTGACCCAAACCTTTGAATGGTAGTAAATATACAATATATAGAGAAGATGCCAAGTTTCAAGATAAAATATGACACCAGAATAAATGCTGCAATTATAATTGGGCAGTGCTACAGTATGGTGACATGTAAAGGGCACTTTATGGAATGCATGGATGCCTGTGTATGTGTGAAACATGTTAAATCCCCAGGCAAACCTATAATCGATAGTACACTCTTATTAATAAAGGTTCTTTATTGACATCTGTGGTTCCATGAAGAACCTTTAACATCCATGGAGCATTTCCATTGCACAAAAGGTTATAGTGAAAAAGGTTCTTTAGACATTAAAATGTTCTTCACACTATAAGAATTAAAAAAAAAAAAAAATTATTCTTTGAAAGGTTCTTTGTTTCTTCCTTGCCATCACTGCAAAAGAGCAATGACATGATCATGTGTTCATGAGGATATGTGTAGATGTTCATGATCACATAAATGTGTGTTGTGTAGATGCTTTGATTATATAAACTAGCAAATTTTGTTTATAGATTTATTTACATTCTTGACACTTTCCTGTCAAATGACTCATAAGGAACACATAATGTTTAAATAGCAGTTACACAGATGGGTTGCTAAGGATGCAAGTCAAGTGGTTTTAAGGCTAGACATCAGGGGTGCAAATACAGGAAATCATAAACACAGCATGTTGCATAATGTCGGCACTGTGCAACATTTTTTCAAAAAATTTTTCCCCATACAATCTCTGTAATACTATGACAATTGTATTTGTTTTTAATTGTAATTAAAGGGATAGTTCACCCAAAAATGAAAATTCTGTCAGTATTTACTCACCCTCATGTTGTTCCAACCCCGTAAGACCTTCGTTCATCTTCGGAACACAAATTAAGATAGTTTTGATGAAATCTGAGAGCTGGATCACTCCTCCATACTAGTCCATAGGCTTTTTGAGGGATTGAAACTTGCCGGCCTCGAAAAGTTATTAAAGACATCGTTAAAATAGTCCAAGTGACTACAGTGGCTCAATATTAAGTTTATCAAGTGACGATAATACCTTTTGTGCGCAAAAACAAACATAAATAACGACTTTATTTCAATTATTTATTTCCTTCTCTTTGGGCCTCGAGTCAGTTAAACTAGTGTAATTGCGTAGAGCTACGTCACACGTAGGCTCACTATTGGCCGACGCTGGTCATGTGTGTGATGCGTGTGACGTACAACAACAGATCATACACTGTTAAACTAGTAACCTGACTCGAGGCTCAGAGAGAAGGAAATGAATAGTTGAAATAAAGTAGTTATTTTTGATTTGTTTTTCGCACAAAAAGTTTTCTCGTCGTTTGATAAACTTAAGATTGAGCCACTGTAGTCACTTGGACTATTTTAACGATGTCTTTAATAACTTTTCGAGGCCGGCAAGTTCAATCCCTAAAGACGCATGTGGACTAGTATGGAGGAAAATATAATAGCCTATTTTATATACTATATCAAATACTAAGCCTAAATCAAGTTTTAAAATTAAATATACAATAGCTAATATCGGCATTGCATGGGCTACTGGTAGTTTATATACATGTAGCATTTTCTCTTACTAATTTATCTCATAATTATTATGCATTTCTTTCTTTTACTTGCTATTTGTTTTTTGCAGACATCACAAATTTATAAGGATAATTATTTTCTGTGAAAATTAAATGGCAAAATAAGCCTTTTTGAACCATTTGAAGCTGTATGTCGATCGAATTCCGTTTGGCTAATGACCAAAATGAATTAAATTAGATAAAAGTGTCTGGGCGCCATGAAGCTGGTAGAGATTTTGCAGTACTGTAGGTAGGCCTGCCACAAAAAACAAAACAAAAAAAAAATAAAATAGAATAATAAATAAAATAAATAACTTGTTTCGTTCCTGAATGAATCAGTGTTTGAGTGAATGATTTGAATCCGAAATATCCTACTTTTTCTACTATATAGTTAGGTGAATAACAGTATGTGACAAGATATCCAAATTCACAGTACTCATAAAAGAGTAGGCAAAAAGTACCTGGATGACCTACTTCTTCCAGCAAGATTCTGAAGTGTGCAGACGTTGGACACTTTACTATCCCATTAAGCCACGGAAGAGGATTTGTGAATGGCAGTGACGCGACACAACTGACCCTGGTAGATCACCTGACAGTTAGAACATGATGAATTTAGTACACCCGCATTACATTCATACCACATGCATTTATACTAAATGGAATAAATTTATTTAGCGGTCGTTATGTTGTTACTTATTAAAAATGCCACCTACTGGCATATTGATGTAACTTAAAGAAAGAGTCACCCGTGCCAACAGACAATAGGAGTGAAACAAACAATGAAACTGAATTATTTAAATTTATTTCACCATATTTAATTTCTTGGATGATTCCAAAATAGACATTAGGCTACCTCATGATTATTTTATTAATACTGTAAATACTGAAAGTAGTAGCCTAAATAAAGCGAATATATTAATCAGGCCCCTACCTTTTAAATAATCACGTCAGTAATGCATGCTTTTGAATAATTATTAATAACAATTCCAGCAAAAATAACTATATTGAGATATAGGCTATTCCATCACCACAATTTAAAATGACAAACTCCATGATATAAGCTAATTTTTAATTGCGGGACAAGTCAGAATTATTGTTTGTGGTAAACAAAAATATTCCACAGATGCTGATCATAGACATTACCAAAAAAGACAAAAAACAATCTGGAATATTCCTTTCCGGTCATGCAGAAAGACACCATGACCATTTACCATTAGAAAGGTCATTGTTGTTCACATGCATTAGCAACGGATGTTCATGCTTCATAAAAAATTCATAAAAAAAATTAAACATGGACATGTCTGTGACACTAGCATGTTCAGCTAGACTTATGAAGATTGCTTTATGCCTTGTATAACAAGGACATCTGAACGTTCATCATCTTCCAGGTAAACATTAGATAAAAGAAATAGCAGGAACATGCAGCAGTCCCATTACTAGCTTTATGAAGAAACGTCTCGGTTACGTATGTAACCCTCGTTCCCTGAAGGAGGGAACAGAGACGTAGTCAAACGTGACCGAATGTGACCGAACTGAAAGGGAACTTATTACACATGCAAATGATGCATATCTGATAATGCATAATTTTATTTGGATGAAATAATCATTAACTTACCTGTTACTTGTCATACCATTTGAAAAGTCATAGAAGTCATATACTGGAAGCCCATTTCTGCCGCATAAGAAAATAATGTACTAAGTCATAATAATGAGAGGAAAAGTTGAAATTATGACATAAGTCATAATTATGACAATAAAAAGTCAAGATCATGATGTGTTGTCTCATAATTATGATAATTATAATTATGGCGGGGCCCCTCTCTAACTGCCGGTGTGCCACACTGTAATTGGATCCTTGATGAATGAACATAAACAAATGGTCAGTAACTTCAGATAAGATGCTAAGACAACTGCCAGACACCTCTTACGAGGCAGGCAGACCTTCTGCACCCACCAACACCAAAAACAGGACTTCTTATTGGACTGCAGGTTGACTCCAACCATCAAACTCATTTCTAAGGTTTAGACAAGAACTACTATAAAAATTCCTTCCCAATGCGGCAGCAGTGGCTGAAACAAAGAAAGGCCACAGATATATTTAAATCCAATTATACCTTTGGAGACCATACATTGATTTAAACTGCAACACTCTTCCTCTCCATATAAAGTAAAGTTTATGTTACTGACTGTTAACACAACCGATACGATGACTCCACCGTTTCTTATCGTGTTTGGATTCTATGTAATAATTTGAAACAGGTTTGGTAAAGGAATAATGCAACACCGTGATTATTCAGACAGCAGTGGCCAATCACCGATTGGAAAAGTGCCAGACTTATACCCCCCCCCCCATAAATAATAGGTATAATAGGCAGTTATTTATTTGCATTTTACCAGTCATTAAGTGGTTTCCCAGTAGAGAAGCATTCCCATACAGATCTCTTTCATTATACATTCAGTTCAACAACATTGAATTTATCCATTCTGTGCTCATCATTATTTGTTTTGCTTTACTTTATTTTGATGGACCCCTTAACACATTTTGTTGACTATAAGTAAAGTTGCGATCCCAGTTCTGTGTCTTTTGTTTTGTATGGAGTTTTATTTTGAAGTGCATTATCGGTTCTCTTTTTTTTTTTTTGGGTTTCTGTCTCTCCTTGTTGCTGTATTAGTCGTTATAGTTACCGTCATTAGTTATACCTGTCTTTAATTATCATTGATTTCCTTGTTTATTTAAGCTTATGCCTTTTAGTTGGTCTTTGCTAGTCGTTCTTGAGTAGAAACCACAACATGACTCACTCAGTATGTCATAATTTTGACTTTTTATGTTAGGAACAAAACAAATAAACAAAATTATTATGCTATTGAGTGAAGTGGGACAAGAAAAACCAACTAGATATTGAATTGGCCTTCCAAGGTGAATAAAATATGCTACTAATGCACCTGAGGGTAAAAGAAAATGTGGCTTCACTCAGGAAATGAAAGTTAATGGATAAAACCTAATCTCTAAAAAAAATCCCTTATATGTATTTGTCCAGTAAGTCATACACCCCCGGTTTCACAGACAGGGCTTAAGATGTTTTAGCTGAAAGCAACTTGCACTGAAATATAATAAAATATGTCAATGCCATTGTTTTGCCACAAGATTCACACCAGTTAGGCCTAATGTTTTTTTCCCCTAATGCACATTCATAAAATGTACTTAAATGTCCTAATTGAATGAAGGCCTAATCCTGGCTTAATCTAAGCCCCGTCTCTGAAACCAGGCCATGGTTTATTTGTTGTGGCTTTACAGTCTATGGCCTGGTTTCACAGACAGAATTTAGCCTATATTAAACCAGGATTAGGACATTTAAAGGGGACCTATTATGCCCCTTTTTACCAGATGCAGGTGTCCGCAGAATGTGTTTGTTCAGCTCAAAGTTTCAGCTCAAAATACCCCACATATCATTTATTATACCATGTTGTAAATGGCAATTTTGAGTAGAAGGAAAAACATACTGTTTTAGTGCATGTATCTTTAAATGCAAATGAGCTGCTGCTCTCCACCCACTTTCCAGAAGACCGCGGATTCTTTACAGCTTGTGCCTCGGATACTCTGCCAAAAACGAACAAAACATCTGCTTGGTTTGAATTATCATCTCTATTGCGGTCACGTTCACGTGACATTGCAGTTCTTCATCAGCATGAAAGTTTATTATCTGCATGCATTTTAAAGCCATATCAGTCTAAACTTCTGATATATGGTTTTCAGAGCGCACACATCCAAAGCACTGGCACAGAAAGCTGGATTATAAAAAGATAAGTGGTTGCGTACACACACTACAGACACACATTTACAGTATGTCCAAACACCATTTAAAAGTACATTTTGCATAATAGGTTCCCCTTTAAGAACCTTTTTAAAACGTGGCTTTATAAAAAAATAAATAAAACATGACTGGTGTGAATTTTGAGACAAAACAAAGGCATGGCATATTTTACGAAATGCAAGTTGCTTTTATAGGTAGAACAGCTCAACCATGCATTTTAGTATAGGTAAGCTATGCATAAGCTTGTCTCGGAAACAGGGGAAAGAATGCTAAGCTTCTGTAGAATAGAACAGATCAATATATTGTAATCCGCACACAGATATTAGTAGGCTACTAATAAATAAAGTATCCTCTCCCTCTGGAAATGAATGATCAATTGCAATAATCTGTCATGTAAACCACATTTAATCATTTATTTAATGGTAATGGTCTGGATGTCATTAAAAGGCACTTATTAAAGTTTTAATAGTGTATCAGTTTGTAGTGCCATGGGAAACGGCATGGTAAGTGATGCTAAAACAGTATTAGATAGTTGCAGTATGGTTATTTAAACTAGTATTTTAGGATCCAGGGACACGTGCCATCAACAAAGTGAAAATAAACAAAGATAGGCTTTCTGATGGGAAGCCAGTATTTTCAGAAGTGGCTCCCAGAGCAGTTCTTCTTTTTGACCATGTGAGTTTTATCTAGATGACAGGGCACTATCAAGTGCTTTAAACTAAGCAGTTACAATAACAAACTATTTAGTTTTAAGACTTAAAATGTACTTTTTATCATTTTCTTTGTGTTCCCTGAGGTCCAGTTGTAATGTTAGTTAAGGCTTTTTGTGCACTAAAAACCAGCATCATTTAGTTTTTTGACCTTCTGACCTTCAGAAATAAATGGGCTGTTTTTAATGCTGGGACTTTACAACATCTATGCAAACACCCTTTTGTATGTGCTCACAAAGAGACAGTGGGTTTCCTGTCGGGCCCTAGTTTTTCAAAATAGTTTGCACTGTCTCACACACGTATATCTTCCGCCTCATAACGTTACTGTGGCTGGACAGCCCTGTACAGTTAAAAGGTTGTGGTCTGTAGTAAAAAAAACAAAAAACAATTAGTACTTTTATTCAGCAAGTATGCATTACATTTATCAAAACTGACAGTAAAGACATTTTGTTAAAAAATATTTGTATTTCAAATGGATGCTGTTCTTTTGAACTTTATATTATTCAAAGGATCCAGAAGAAAAAATTTAATAACATCAAGCAGCAAAACTGTTTTTGATAATAAGAAGTTTCTTGAGCACCAAATCAGCATATTAGAATGATTTCTTAAGAATCATGTGACACTGAAGACCAAAGTAATGGTTGCTGAAAATTCAGCTTTGCCACCGGAATAAATCACATTTTAACATAGTTACATTAAAATAGAAAAAAGTTATTTTAAAAGGGTCCTTACAGCTTACAGCAATGCTAAAAGCCAGTATATCTGCTACTACAGTGAGAAAAGCATTGTATATTCATGTTACAGTCATTCACAATGTAATGTTAGTTAGTAATGTTAGCTGTATATTTTATTACAGTTTTCACCACTACATGTTAATGAGGAAGTTTGACAGTAAATTATCAACCTTACTACGATTCTTTCTTCACTGGCAATGGTTTAACTTGGTGTTTAGTCAGAGTTTCAAAACACTGCACGAGAACACTACAACTATGCTTTTTTTCAACTTTCTTTTAATAAATTGTAATAATATTTCATAATATTACTGTTTTTTGATGATATAATGGAGCCTTGGTGAGCATAAAAACGTATTTAAAAACATTAAAAAAATCTTACAGACCCCAAAATATATTTACTTATTACATTTTAGTTTCATTTTGGCCTCTTCTACCCCTCTATGGAATGTTAGGCCTCTTGTTTCAGTTTAACAATGTCAGAAATCAACCTCTCATCACTAAGGGCCCTAAAAATGGCCAAAGCTGAACAGAAATCCTGTATGTCAAGATCTAGTGCAACAGCCCACTGATAATATTCAGTTAGTGTTATATTTCAGGGAGGGAGATATCTACGAAGCAGTGTCCTTCCCTTTTGCGTCTTTCCTCATGTGTATACAGTATATGTATCTTTTATTGACACATACATTCAATTACATAACTTCAATTTTACTGCTGCCATAACAAAGACTTCAAGGTTGTTGAACTGAATTGTTCCTCCAATACTGCAGATAAACTGAAACTCTTTGACAAAACTATTTAGTCACTGCACTGTTGCTCAGGAAAGAATACCTTCTGCAACTACAAATCTTCACGTTTAGATTTTAGGATCTTTCACTATCAGTTTAACTGTTTGTTTAGTCATACTCTGCATGTTTCAATGACATCTGATTGTCTAAATGTTTGTTCAACAATTTCTATTCCAAATCTACTTCATTATGATAATTCAGCATGCTATGGGACACTTATGTTATCATTGGCATGCCAGAACAGTATGTTAAGAATCTTGATAAAGATAATGGAATTGTTAAACATAAACATTCTTTAAGGCAAGAAAGATTATACTTAACCCTATAAAGCCTACTGTGTCATATTTGATATGAATATTTCTAAGGCCTAAATATTATCAACATTATCAAAACTTTGCTGAAAAGCTGTTGTGCACAATACACTACATGCAGTCTGTCTTTTGATTTATAGTTTATGCTTTTTAATAAGTAAAAGCTTGACAAGCTTGTCTGGCTACTTGGTGGTGCTATAAGATGGAAAAAAAACAACATAAAAATGCCTATAACTAAGTCTGATTGACTTGAATCTCGAAAATGCGGCTGGTGGCGGCCGATTAATTTTGAGCATCTATTAGACAAGGTTAATGGAGGCCGATCGGAACGAAACTTGCTGGGTTCTAGTCAGGCCAATCACATCGTGTATAGTGTTGGTGGGCGGGCCTAACATAATGACTGCAGAGTTGTGACGGTTCCGCGTGAATATCCTGCTACTTGAAAACAAAGAAGATGCTGCTGCTGGCGAACAACGGTCCTTCGAATCGGCTTTGGCCGCAACTCTGGAGGACTTGGAGTTAAACTTTTCTTTGAGAAAAGAACAAAGAACGGCACTTAAGTCATTCTTAAAAATGGAAGATGTGTTCGGAGTTTTGCCGACCAGATACGGCAAAAGTTTAATATATCAACTAGCTCCGCTGGTGGGAAAACACATGGGACTCACTCAGCCACAACCGTTCGTTGCTCTGGTTGGTTGCTTATCCTTATCCTTATAACGCTTATCCTATTGCGTGCAGAGGGAATTTGAAAGACAACCGTTTATCCCGCCCCTCGTATTGAGGTATGCCAATGGTGAGTTCCCAGACCTAAAATCTTGATGTGGGTCTGGCTTGCCAGGCTACTCTAGGACCACTACCGTCAATCAAATCGTTCGTTAAATATTGGATATTATATATATAAAAAAAAAACTTTGGCGAACTAGTCTCGACCTCGATAAAACCCCCACGGCACATTTCTCAGGACTCTCTAGGTCAATAATTATCAGAAACATGTTGAACTTTGGCCTTTGGATAGCTATAGCTGGGTCATTTAGAAATAGGCGGAGCCAAGTCTACCCAAAATCATTCCTAGACGAAAACTCAGAATTATCCATCATTAGATGAACACATGTGGCACATGATTCTAAAGAAGCATGCATACCTTTATGGAGATCAGCCCATATGGGAATATAACTGCTATTAAGGTCTAAAAAAAATTATGGACATCAGGGCAGATGCCACTTTAACTGTTATAAAGGTGAAAAAACACTATATTTACTCTAAGTGATTACATGCTTGATAAATAAAACAAAATACCTTTTTATTCATTGGCTTAAAGGCCTTAAAGCGACTGAACCCCGATAATTGCTGCTTTTCTTCATAGGCACATATGCATTTTGGTGCAGTTGGTGATATTTATATGACAAATTTTTTTTTAAAAGATTAAATTCTGATTGCGGTGTAAATCAAATTGATGTGAAATCTTTAATGTTTTAATAAGTTATATTAATTAAACAAAGGAATAACTTTCATTTTCTTATTAATAATTTAAGATGAACACGTGTTACTCGCTACTTGCTAGTTACTTACCCTCCATAATAAAAACTTTATATTTGCCTATGAATAAAATTGAGTGTTTTTATTCCTCCATGAGAATGAACTTCATATACTCCTATCATATTATTTATAGTTCAATATACTGTTCCATAAAAAAAGATTTTTCTATTTTTTTATGTCAAGCTTTACATTTTAAATGAACTAACAATCTCTTGATAAAAAAAGATAAGCAAAGATAAACTGCCGACCATGTTATTTCATTTTTGAACAATATAAGTGAGTGAGTGAAAAATATATTTTTTATAGAAAAAATACTTATTTTCATCCTGTAAAAAAACAACTACATATTTTCCATTATGCAAAACCTTTTGACACTCAAATACTTAGAAATGCAATTTTCTTGAAACTATACATAACAAAAAAAATGTCAGACCTACAGAATTGCCCCAAATGTTGTCCTAAGTAGTCAGACAGTTGACTGAACAAAGAACTTCATAGTGGTGAAATGCAAAGTCCCCCTGTGGGGGGAATCAAGCTTTTAATGTTGTTTATATGTATATGTGGTGTTTTTAATATGCTTTAAGACAAACCATGTGCAAATGTATAAGTCAAAACAATTGCTGAGTATTTTCTCCTTAAAACTGCATTGAACCAAAGACAGTTTCAAAAACACGGTTTGAAATCACTGGTGTTTCTGATGTCGCAATCTACCTTGTAACCAATCATGTCAACGTGTGATCGTCAATGTGTGGATCACTGAGCTGGTGTGAGTGAGTGGAGGTGGGGCTAATTTGCATATTCATAAAAAGTGTATACAGGTGCAAGGGTGTAGTTATATTTAAGCTATTTTAAGTCATGAAAAAAGGTTAAAGGACAAAACTTTTAAATATGTCATTTTGATGATCAAAAGTGTTTTAGGGGATAAAATTATTGACTACAAGGGGACTTAAAGGGTTTGTGAGTTCCCAGCATGCATTTAAATTTGCAGCATTTATAAATTATGATTTACAGGTGATTTATCCTTTACAAACAAAGATAGCATATAGTTCACTTAGAGGCACAGTATGTAAGTTTCGCGACTAGTGGTTGTTTATTTTAAACAAAAACAAAGATGTAGCTTGATGACGGTGTGAATAAGCGCCGATAAGAATCATGGGAGTTGTCTTCAACTCCACAGCTGATGGAAAGCAATCAGACAGGACTAAAGCAGAAATCATGTTCATGAATGAGCTAATGTATTAAAGTTTTATTAACGTTACTGTGGTAGGCTATGAAGCAGGACGGGGGCGAGAGTCTGACATTTTAAGTTGCTGTTTTTATTATGCTTATACAGTACGCCACTACTTTTGTTTTGTTGTTTATGTTTATTTTACGATTAAAGTTACGATTAAAGTTATTTAACGTCCTCTTTTCCTGAACTTGAACTTTTTTAGAGTTACTCTTGATCACATAAATTTACACAAAGTTGATCACAAAGTAGTGATCACAAAGTAGTGAAGGTCACTTTATTTGACTAATTAAAATTGTAGGGTAACGCAGGACTGTTTTACTTGGTCAAAACAATCATATTAAAAATGAGTGTGTTGAAAGTTGTTAGAACGTTACCCTGTGCGTTCGCTCATTGGCTGGTATGAGACACTTGTTGCACACTGCAATAAGGTAGATCGATATTAGAATATCATATTAATATAAGCTGGATGACTTGATTTGCTAAATGACATGCAATTCATTTTAAAAAAATACATTGCATACACAAATTGTACAAAAGCCTTTTCTGATTGTGCTATGTTAGCCCCTTGACAAAATACTGTTGTCTCTGAGGCATGGTACAAACATTAAGCGTAGCATCAGTTCTGGCAGGTCACGTTAGTCAAGCTCGCATCAACTGACTCTCAGCTGATCCATGTCTACCAATAAGAATACGACGCCTATCACTGTATACATATACTCCTTCAGTATTATCAGTAGCTATCGCGTTTCTCACGAGCGAATTACCCTCCATCCCCCGCTCCTCCTCTCGTCAGTCAGTATGGCATTCTGATTCCCCCTTTAATCAGAATAAATTCTCGAATTATGTTAAAATCTTGAATTAATGATATCTGCATGTAGTGGATTCAGTAGGCAGGGAAAGAAGAGGACAGGGTTATGTTCAAACAGTCACTGGGTGCGGAGTCATCTCTCTCTGTCTCTGTGTCTGTCTCTCTCTCACGCCGCACCTGTCTCACAATCTTCTCTCCTGTACAGACTTCGCTAGACCACGCCCCCCTTGCCACACTGCAATACATTGATGTTGGTTCTGTTCTGTTTCACCTAAGGGGGGTTATTGCTACTCCCTCTGCTCTTATCCATGCTAGGCTGCATGGATGCGCAGGTAGTTCTTGCCCAGAACAGAACCATACCGCCAATAATAACTGTATGCTAATTGTCAATCGTATTTGATGATAGTGGCCCTGACAGAAATGTTACTCATGGTTAATCAAGAAAACAATATAACAATGATTAGTTTTCTGTCGATAAAGGTATCCAAACAATTTCTCCCGTCTAATAAAACATAATATATTAAAGCGTCTTTGATGTTTCCATGGTCTTTACGGAAGTAAAACCGGAAATTAACCGGCTTCATTGACAGGTGATGCAATGACACGAGCCATTACACTGGTGGAAATAGCTGATTTCTCAAAAAAGAAAGTCAACAAAATATATAACATTGTTTTTGTGGTTTTTGGATGTTTTAATCCAAAAATCTTACATATTGTAGGCCTACCTTCAACTTTTTAAGTGTCCTGTAAGACTATATATCGAAAGAACAAATTAATTTGTTGTGTTACTAAACGAAAATATGCTGAACAAGAAATCTGTTGTTGTCTTGAATTCATTGGCTGATTGAGGTATTTTGCTATCAGTGAACGGAACAATTTAAAATTGACAAAAGTAGCTTTACTCAGTACATTTATTAAGGCGATAGTTGAGAGAATTTAAAAATCTGAACACATCAAGTTGCCTTGAATTTTTAAAGGGATAGTTCATCTAGAAGCTAGTTATTATAGCTAATAACGTTTTAAATATGACACGAATGCATCAATTTGCTTTATAAGGCCTTAATTAATCCCCTGGACTAGTATGGATTACTTTTATGATGGATGGGCACATTTTTTTGGGCTTCAATTAAAATCATGTCTAAATATTTAAGGGGGGCACAGTACATTTATAATTGATGTATCCTGTCTTCATGTTATCTAAAGCGCAGACTAGTGTATTTGAACATGACATTTTCTAAAACAAATATATTATGCATTCATCCTGTCTGTCTGGCACAGCACTAAGCATTTAGGATGACAGCTGCTGCTTGTGTGGATATTAGCAGCACTAAGGAAATTTGTTCAATTAATTATCTTATTAAATGAGGAGCTATTGGTGTTTGTCGCTAATAAACTCTGTAGGACATGTGTCAAATGACATATTCAGAGAGCAATTACCTCCTGAATCTGCATTGCACAATTAAGTGGGGAGGTTTTATAAGGCATATAATAAATCAAAATAGAGCTGTTTAAATATAGCTGAAAATGGGACTGTTGATCTATTCCCTGTGCTATTTGTTTTCATGAATTTCCCCCAGGGACCACTAATATGTGAGTGTTTCTTTTAGCCACTACTGTCAGAAGAATAAATTTGGCAATGAACCATCTTGCTTTATATGAAAGTGTCATTAAAATGACTTATTCTTCCTTCTAAGTCATATATTTAATATTACAGGTTCACTTAAGCTGTTTTTGCAATATATGTAGCAACTGATTTTGATTTTGATCTATCTATCTATCTATCTATCTATCTATCTATCTATCTATCTATCTATCTATCTATCTATCTATCTATCTATCTATCTATCTATCTATCTATCTATCTATCTATCTATCTATCTATCTAACAAATCCTTTTAAAAATTAGACAAATCAGTATGGAGTAGAAGTATAATATTTAAAGCCAACTGAAAGTTAAGTTTCAGTATTTAAATGGTTTATGCATTATGCAAAAATTGTTTTGTAACAACTTTGTAAAATTGTAAAAACAACTTTGTGGCGTGGCCCCCTGGTGGTTTACAAAGCCCATCCACAACAATTCCATCAGTAGTAGCCTACACAACTGATAAAATGTATTCTTAAAAGCTTAATAAGGAAGATTTAAACAACTTTAAAGTTCAAATATCACAGTTTTATATGAAAGAATTGTTACAGAAGCGACAACAAAATTGAGTGACTAATCGAGAGACAAATTAAAATTATTCTCTGTAATCGACAGCAGCCAGCTGTTGTCGACGGCTGAACTTGTATTGAACTTGGATCATTCCTTTAAAACAGGCTTTTCTTTTTAGCCAACTCTGCTAAGAGCTGTTTTATAGAGAGTCTGAGTTTGAAATTGTGCTCTTCTCCTAATAATATCATGCATCCAATGAACGCCTGAGTTCACTTAACACGTGAGTCTACGATATATCCTATCGCTTAAATGCAGCTTCATTCCACTCAGTAACTCTCTTTAAAATGTCAGGCTTTGTGATAAGGGTCAATCTGTTTATGAGTTCAATCCTGGGTCATTGCCACTAAAAGGTTTACAAGTCACTTTACACTGTTGTCATTCGACTGCATCTCTTTTTTTCTCAGTTGCTGAATGTTCTGTAAGCCAGAAACAAAGTCAAAGGCAGGTCCATCACGAGTGCTTAAGCTTCATCCAAAAAGTGCTTTTAAGCCCAAGGTTATGTACATGTGCAGTGAGCTACTAATATGAAGTCAGTTAAAAAGTGTGTAGATAAAAGTGTGTAATTGAATCTGGCAGTGCTTGCCACCTGTGCCCATTACGGAAAAAAAAAACAGAGATCCATTACCTCTCCTAGACAGCAATTGGATTAAAATAAAGCAAATCTCCTTTTAATCCAATCTTAACAATGCCAATGTGCTCAGATTTGTACAGTCTGCAATCAGAAATGAGAGATTTTAAAAATTAAGAACTTTTCTATTTTAATAAGTTTTGAAGTCATTCTTGTGAAAAGAACAGCATTTATTTGAAATAATATCTTTTGTAATTCATTATATATCATAAAATATCTTTACCGTCACTTTTGATCTAATTTAAATCTTAAAATCTTACTGACCCTATATAAATCATTTGGGGTCAGTGTTTTTGTATCATGATGAAACAAAAATATCAACCAAAGGGGAGACGTTAGTCTCACATGGAAAGAATCTACTTGAATTCAGATAAATATTGTCCATCTTATTTATAATCTGAAAATAGCCAACGTTTTTGTCCCTGACAGACTAAAAAAATACTAGCTGTAGCTTGGACAGAGACCAAACATACCACTAAAGCTCCTTGGATTTGGGTATAAATTATTAAAAAATACACTGAAAGAGAATGAGGAACAAAGACAGGGATAAACAAAAAGAAAACAAATGTCATTAAATATTTTAGTAATGTTGTACAGTGAGATGATGAATCCATAGAGAGGGACTTAGAGAGAGAGTCTCATAAGGAAAACATCGCTGTAGCTTTTTGTAATCTGGCATCACCAAAACGGTGCTGTGGTCCATTTTCCATCAAGCCTCTGCCATTCTTGGCTTTAGGTTCATTTGAGATGCCAAACAACTCATCTTGAATGTAGACGAGAGTAGGCGGCTGCAGGCAGAGGAGTGAAAAAGGAGCTGTCAAGTCGGACAATTCTCACTTTTTGTAGTGGAATAGATACATAAGCAAAAGCAGAAATTATATATATATATATATATATATATATATATATTTTTTTTGCTGATGAAGTGAATGCATTTATCTATTGTGCAGATATTTTTAGTTACACTATACTGTATGAATTACATAATTCTAATTGAATTACATACGTTTGATAGCCGTGTATTTGGCACAAAATGCATCATGCACAGTAAACTGTTACACCACTCCACTACAAACTTAACCGATAAGTCACATTAATTTGACAAATTAATTCACAAATATAGTGCCATAAAATTGGCATTTATATATAGAGAAAGAGAATGTCAGAAGCAATCAACATAGAGTGAAGAGATAAAGAGAGAGATGGTGAAAAAACAGTGTTTTGATGAAGAGTTCGAGCTGGAGGAGGAAGATGAAGGAGCAGTGGCCACATTAAATGCCGTTTTTTTTTTGCCCTCTGTATGTCACTCTTCATCAGTACATTCAGAGATGGACCTGTGTGAGTTTTTTCCTGCCATGTCTCATCATCCATTTCCCCGATCTCTGCAGCACTTTATCCTGGACTTTACTCTTTCTATCTCCAAGCAAGGAAGACTTTACAATAAACTAGAATTTGATGGTCTTTTTACAACAAAATCAAGAGACATGTAAAATGGCTTTCTGTAACTGTGATGATTGTGATAGGATTACATGCAGTCGATCTGATAAGAAATAATAATAACAAAAATACAATATCAGGGGTGTTCAGTTTGACATGTCGCACATGCTATTAAAAATCCGTCTGTGCAATGTAGCATGCATGCGATACAGTTTTGCATGTGTGTGAGACAGAGCCGCTTGTTTGTGTTAAGTGAGCATTTGTTGTGTGCTTGTAAGAGTGTGAGGTTATCTTTGGCTGTACATGATTGACTGAAATTAAATTGAAAACGCAAAATCCTAAAGTTTTAAAGGCGTCCATGATTATGATTTCACTGGAACGAGCAACTAAGCAACAAAGATGCCTTTGAAGAGTGCAAAATGTTGTGCAGTGCCAGGTTATGGAAAAACAGTAGCTGCATTGGATTTTCAGAGAGCCTGAAATTAAAGAAGATGCTGTGCCGTCTATATTGGATCCGACAGGAAAGGCACATTTAAGTGAGTAAAAATGTTTTTAGTCACTATTGCTTTGTTACAGAACGTTTGATATATAACCTACGGATTATTTGTACATATCTAACCAAAACCACGGGTGATTTCTGATAATGATTCATGTAGGCCTACTGTCAGATGTTTTTGTCTCAAAATCATTTATCTTCAGTAAATCAAACCAGTGACTAAACGGTCAACTTCACATTGTTCCCTATCGGTCAGTCACTACAACGTAGGTCATGACTGACCAATAGGAATCTCGCTAGAGAGGCCAATCTACTTCGAGTGAAACTAAAACAAGCCAATACACATTGGCGTGCAATCATTTGTATCAGCTGCGCGCCCTCGTTAGCGCGGGTATAAACGAGCAGCTGGTGCGATTGCACACTAGCTTTTTGCTTCGGAGCCAAACACTTCGATGTCTCTGCTTTCAGTTGAAACCAACTACTACGAGCCTTTCTGGACCTCTCCTTCCCGGTGCGGGCGTGACAGCACGGCAGCGCGAGCAGTTTCTCTTTCTCTCTCTTTCTTTTTTTTTTTTATTTTAAAAACTGAGCAAAGAAAAAGAGCTGTTTTAACAGCTGGTGAGGTGCGCTTCAGAGCGCTTAAAAGCTGTTATAACAGCTGGTAAGGTGCGCCTGGCAAGCGCTCAAAAGCTGTTGTAACAGCTGGTAAGACCTCCAGCGAGAGAGATCCAGCGCACAGACGGGTGCACATTCCCGTCTGTGATCGCTGTGGCTGTTCCCCTGCGTGCTTCAGCACCAGTGAGAGTAGTCCCTAAAAGAGCTCACACAGATAGTTCGCGTCTTTTTCAAGATGACGTTCTATCTGTGTGTTTCTGGATGCGGTCGTTACCTGGGGTCGCGGGATGGTCACGATCGCTGCCTCGTGTGTCTGGGCCTCGAACACGCACAGGCAGCGTTCGTGGATGAGTCATGTACCCATTGTGGGAAGATGACCATCTCGGAGCTGAGGTCGAGACTCACGTTCCTGCAAAGGGGCGGAGTCCCCGTGCCTGCACCTCGTTCCAACCCCCCTTCGCGGGTTGCTTCGGGCAGTGACACGGGTGACCTGAGGATTACAGTGAGCGCGCTTCCTTCGGGGAACCAACCCCCTAGGAACCCTCACTCCTCTCATGCTCCGCAACCAGTTGAGCTGCCAACGGAACGTTCTGGACCGTCCTCGAGATGTGTACCGGTCGTTTCGTTCGGCGCTCCCTGCGACGACCAGATGTCGATCGCTGCATCGGAGGGTGGGTCAGACCTCTCTGCGGACGACGGCTCGGAGCCGCTGCCTCCTTCAGGTGTGTCAGCGGTGCCCGAGTCGGACCCGGAGATGATGGCCATGCTTTCCCGGGCCGCCAACAGGATCGGGCTCGTGTGGAACCCTCCACCGTGTCCCGAGCCCTCGAGGTTGGACGATTGGTATCTCGGGGTGGCGCGCGCTGGTTCTCAGCAACCCACCCCAGTGCCTTTCTTCCCGGAAGTGCATGAGGAGCTCACAGGGACGTGGACGGCACCTTTTACTGCCCGAAACCGTCTCGGTGGCTCCTCCTCCCTCACCACCCTTGATGGCGGGGCAGCTAAGGGATACGCGCGTATCCCGCCAGTGGAACGGGCCGTTGCTATGCAACTGTGCCCTAACTCCACTTGGCGTGGAGAACCGTGTCTTCCTTCCCGGGCCTGTAAGTACTCGTCGGACCTGACCGGCAAGGCTTACAAGGCCTGTGGGGAAGCTGCCTCTGCCATGCACGCTATGGCGTTGTTGCAGGTTCATCAGGCCAAGGCACTGAAGGACCTGCACGAGGGTGGTCATGATCCACAAGTTCTCCAAGAACTTCGTGCCGCAACTGACCTCGCGCTCCGTGCGACGAAGGTCACTGCGCGGTCAGTGGGTCGTGCGATGTCCACACTAGTGGTCCAGGAACGCCACCTCTGGCTGTGTCTGGCTGACATGCGGGAGACCGACAAGATCAGGTTCCTTAACTCCCCCGTGTCCCAGACCGGCCTCTTCGGCGACGCGGTCGAGAACTTCGCCCAGCAGTTCTCGGCTGTACAGAAGCAGACTGAGGCCATTAAACATATCCTGCCGCGGCGGTCAGCTGCTGCCTCCACCCCACCGCCCGCGGCTCCTCGGTCTGCTCGTCGCCGTGGGCGTCCGCCTGCGTCTGCCCCTGCTCCCGCGCCGCAGCAGCAGCCTCCATCCAAGCGGCACCGTGGAGCCAGTCGCAGGCAGGGCGCCCCGCCCGTCCAGGCCCCCGCCAAGAGGTGCGGCAAAGCCAAGGGTAAGCGGCCCTAGGACGGGCGACCCAGAGGTGGAAGGGACTGCTCTCCAGGAGACGATGACTGCATCGCTCCCTCCCCCGGAAGAGGGCCGGGTGGAAAATCCTTTGTTCCGTTTTGTTTGTGTTCCGCCGCTGGCCTTAAAACCAGCGGTACCCAAATTTTCAATAAAAGAGCAGTTTCTATCATCTCTGGGTCCGAAGAGGGCCCGGAGAGTAGTGGGGGGTCAGAATCCTCACCACTCTCATCCGCCTCTTCTATCGCCAGCCGGCAGCTGCGTACGGTCCGAGAACGCCATCGAGCCGCCTCCCGCACCTCCTGCCCCGTGGAACCAGGTAAGTGCTGCACAGCACACTCAGACCCCGCTACGGGCCGCCTCCCAGAGAGAGCCTCCCGAGCTGCGTCCCTGTGTTCCACCTCGCTGCCCCACTCCGGGTACGCCTTCGGTCCCTTTGGTCCCGCTTGTACGGTCTCTGCGAGCCTGGTTAGCGCTCCCCAGGCCGTCTCGCTGGCTCATTCGAACCATCAGGCTCGGCTATGCGATTCAGTTCGCCCGGCGTCCCCCCAAGTTTCGGGCCATCCACTCCACTACAGTGAGAGCAGCCGATGCCCATGTCTTGCGTGCGGAGATCGCAGTCCTACTGGCGAAGGATGCGATAGAGCCGGTCCCTCCAGCCGATATGAGGTCAGGGCACTACAGTCCCTACTTCATTGTACCCAAGAAAGGGGGTGGGTTACGACCGATCTTGGATCTGCGAGTTTTGAATCGGAGCCTCCACAAGCTACCGTTCAAAATGCTCACGCAGAGACGCATTTTCGAATGCATCCGTCCCCAAGATTGGTTTGCAGCGATCGACCTGAAGGACGCGTACTTTCATGTCTCGATTCTTCCTCGACACAGGCCATTTCTGCGCTTTGCGTTCGAGGGTCGAGCATATCAGTACAAAGTCCTACCCTTCGGGCTGTCCCTGTCCCCCCGTGTCTTCACGAAAGTCACGGAGGGGGCCCTTGTTCCCATGAGAGAACAGGGCGTTCGCATCCTCAACTATCTCGACGACTGGCTCATACTAGCACACTCTCGAGATCAGCTATGCGAACACAGGGACCTAGTGCTCAGGCACCTCAGCCAGTTGGGTCTTCAGGTCAACTGGGAAAAGAGCAAACTCTCCCCTGTGCAGAGGATCTCTTTTCTCGGTATGGAGTTGGATTCGGTCGCCCAGACAGCGCGCCTCACAGAGCAGCGTGCTCAGTCGGTGCTGAACTGCTTGAACACGTTCAAGGGCAGGACAGCGGTCCCACTGAAACTCTTTCAGAGGCTCCTGGGGCATATGGCAGCAGCATCAGCGGTAACCCCGCTCGGCCTGCTACATATGAGACCGCTTCAGCACTGGCTTCACGGCCGAGTCCCGAGATGGGCGTGGCATCATGGCACTCACCGGGTGGCAATCACACCGGCGTGCCGCCAGACCTTCAGCCCGTGGTCAGACCCCTCGTTCCTGCGGGCAGGAGTCCCCTTGGAACAGGTGTCCAGGCATGCTGTGGTATTCACAGATGCCTCTGCCACCGGCTGGGGTGCCACGTACAACGGGCATGCAGTGTCAGGGGTGTGGACGGACCCTCAACTGCATTGGCACATCAACTGCCTCGAGTTGCTAGCAGTACATCTCGCCCTGACCCGCTTGAAAAGACGGCTACAGGGCAGGGACGTGCTGGTCCGTACGGACAACACTGCGACCGTTGCGTACATCAACCGACAAGGTGGTCTACGCTCCCGTCGCATGTCGCAACTCGCCCGCCATCTCCTCCTCTGGAGTCAGAAGCATCTGAGGTCGCTTCGAGCCATGTATGTCCCCGGCTTGCTCAACCGTGTGGCCGACGAGCTATCACGAGCTGTGCTCCCGGGAGAATGGCGACTCCACCCCCAGGCGGTTCAGCTGATCTGGAGAGAGTTCGGGGAGGCTCAGGTAGACCTGTTTGCCTCCTCAGAGACCTCCCACTGCCAGCTGTTTTACTCCCTGACCGAGGGAACACTCGGCACGGACGCACTGGCACACAGCTGGCCCCGGGGCCTTCGCAAATATGCGTTTCCCCCAGTGAGCCTACTTGCGCAGACACTGTGCAAAGTCAGGGAGGACGAGGAGCAGGTCCTTCTGGTGGCTCCCTATTGGCCCACCCGGACTTGGTTCCCAGAACTCATGCTCCTTGTGACAGTCCCTCCCTGGCCCATTCCTCTGAGGAAGGACCTTCTGACTCAGAGACGGGGCACCCTATGGCACCCGCGTCCAGACCTCTGGAAACTCCATGTCTGGTCCCTGGACGGGACGCGGAGGGTTTAGGTGACTTACCCCCTGAGGTACTTAACACCATCACTTCAGCACGGGCGCCGTCCACGAGACGTGTTTACGCCCTGAAGTGGAACCTGTTCGTCGAGTGGTGTTCTTCTCGCCGAGAAGACCCCCGAAGATGTCCGATAGGGTCTGTGCTTTCCTTCTTGCAGCAGGGGTTGGAGCGTAGACTGTCTCCCTCCACCCTCAAAGTACATGCTGCCGCTATTTCAGCTTATCACGACCACATAGATGGCAAAGCAGTGGGAAGGCACGACCTGGTCGTCAGGTTTCTTAGGGGGGCGAGACGATTAAATCCTCCTCGACCCCCCTCCATACCCTCTTGGGATCTTTCCCTGGTGCTTCGAGCACTTCAGGATGTTCCCTTTGAGCCTCTGCAGTCAGTAGACTTAAAGCTTCTTTCCATGAAGACTTTGCTGCTGGTTGCACTGGCCTCTGTCAAGAGGGTAGGAGACCTGCACGCTTTTTCGGTCGACGAATCGTGCCTAGAGTTCGGGCCGGGTGACAGCCACGTGGTACTAAGACCCCGGCCTGGCTATGTGCCCAAGGTTCCTACCACTCCCTTCAAAGACCAGGTAGTGAACCTGCAAGCGCTGCCTTTGGAGGAGGCAGACCCAGCCCTGGCTTTGCTCTGTCCCGTTCGCGCTCTGCGTATGTACGTGGACAGAACTCAAAGCGTCAGGACCTCAGACCAGCTCTTTGTCTGTTACGGAGGCCAGCAGAAGGGAAAGGCTGTCTCCAAGCAGAGGATGGCCCACTGGATAGTGGATGCCATCGCCTTGGCTTACCAAGCACAAGGCGTGCCCTGCCCGCTCAGGTTGCATGCACACTCCACGAGAGGCGTTGCATCCTCCTGGGCGCTGGCACGTGGCTCCTCGCTAACAGATATCTGTAGAGCTGCGGGCTGGGCGACACCTAACACGTTCGCTAGATACTATAGCCTACGTGTAGAGCCGGTGTCCTCCCGTGTTCTCACCCTAGACGGGTAGAAGCACTGAGAGGTCTGGCTCTGTCGGCTTGCTGCACCCTACTGTGCACCCTTATTGCTCCAGAGTAAAACCTGTTGAGTCCTCCAAAACCCCTCGGCCCGGACTTGGCGGAGCGTCCGGCGCCAGGCCCTTATCCGCTGAATCCTTGAGAACCGGATCTGGGCTGGGTTCCATTTGTGTGACCCTACGGGGATCCCATATGTGTATATTCCACGGCTGCTCCTATCGGAAGCCCGTGTCTTTCCCTTGGGCTAAGTCACCCTTTATTTCATATGCAGTACAGCCTTCGGCTAGTCCATATGCATTTCCACATAACTCTTTGAAGAAGTGGCTTCCGCAGCGTTCCTTCCTAAACAGAAAGGGCACGCTTTCCCAGTGTTATCCAATATCTCACTGTATGGGTTATTACGGAACAACAGTGTCAGACTCACTCTGTGTAAGCCTCCGCCTATCGTCCTTCCAGGCAAGAAGGTGTAGAGGCTTGCACGGGGGCGCTGGATGGGGTGCAGCGGCTGTGGCGCTTTGGTAGGGATTCCTATTGGTCAGTCATGACCTACGTTGTAGTGACTGACCGATAGGGAACGTCTCGGTTACATATGGTAACCCTCGTTCCCTGAGGGAGGGAACGGAGACGTAGGTCCCGTCGCCACATCCGCTGCCGCCCGCCGGGGCGGCCAGCTTTCTCAGGCTTGGCTCCTCAGCAAAAAACTAATGTGCAATCGCACCAGCTGCTCGTTTATACCCGCGCTAACGAGGGCGCGCAGCTGATACAAATGATTGCACGCCAATGTGTATTGGCTTGTTTTAGTTTCACTCGAAGTAGATTGGCCTCTCTAGCGAGATTCCTATTGGTCAGTCATGACCTACGTCTCCGTTCCCTCCCTCAGGGAACGAGGGTTACCATATGTAACCGAGACGTTTCTCTTAGTAGGATGAAAATAATCTGTTATTTAAACTCTGAATAAATTATATATAGAAAGCGATCAAAGAACTCTCCTTTTGACGAGATCCCTTTCATGCCACGACCTAAATATAATGCTACAATCAACACTTCTCATGATTAGTAAACCTTGAGAACTGTAATAGTAAAAACGTGCTAAACGTTTTCGAGAGAATTCCACATGTAATACTTGGCTATTTCCTTATAAAATAATAAAATAATGCAGTTCATAAGTATATGCGCAGCGTGTTTCATGGTGAAGCAGATCGTTTGGTTCGCAGTGCTGCTCCATCTCTGCAAAAGCTCTGAGTTTGAGTCACTTAAAGGGATGAAAATGAAAATTGTCATAATTTATTGAACCTCAAGTTGTCCCAATTCTGTACGAGTTTCCAGACAGTTGACGTAGCCATTGACTTCCAGGGTAGGAAAATAAAAACCTATGGAAGTCAATACTTTCAAATGTCTGGTTAACATTCTTTAAAATATCTTCTGTTGTGTTCAACAAAATAAAGAAACTCATATAGGTTTGGAAAAACATGAGGGTGAGAAAAGGATGCCAGAATTTTCATTAAACTTTCATCAACTATCTTTTTAAAGATGTGCATTTGAAAAAGCAACACACACCAAATATCTATCCAAGTTTGTAATGGGAAGCGTTTACAAACCTGTTATCCAACAAAAGAGAACATTTAATGACAAACTCACTTCTTAACAACAGTCTTAAATTCTTAAGTCTGAAATAACTTCCTTTTGTAATCTGACGTAGATTCATAACATAGAATGAAGCAGTAATTATATTGTTTTACAGTATTCCAAACAAGGCAATGTTGATTAGCATTGGATTAGCCTATAAATATACTTTATTCTTATGAAAATGCACGAGCTGTCTAGAACACAGATAAACCATATATGTATTATATATTTGTTGTATTATGTATTATGTTTATATCATACTGTAAAAAAAAATCCCTTCATTCTCTTCCACTGGTGAAAACTGAGACCCCATTTACACGGAGATGGTTATTTTGAGACATTTTCCTTCGTTTGTGCCCTTCGTTTACATGCAAACAGAGAATTCTGATTGGCTAACGTGAGCTTGAGCTTCTCCTTACACTGCCACCTACAGGTTTGGCATGCTCTTGACGGCATATATACACGGGTTTGTGTAAACAAACAATTTTCTGAAAACTGACAGGTGTGCACAATGTTATTTCTGAAAACAGAGAGGGTGAAATGTCCGTTTATGAAAATAGCCGGCCACGTGTAAACGTAGCCTGAAGCTGCCAAAGTCCTAATATGGCGCTGACCACCTGCGCAGATTTGGGACCTGCTTCTGGTAGGTCCCAAATCTGTTCCCGCCCTCACTCTAACAGAAACCGTTAGTAAAGTTCACTGCAGAACAACTCATTAAGTCAGTGTGAAATAAACAGTTATGGACATGTGGAAATTAAAGCTGAAGCTCCAATCTCCTTCGGAAAATCCCACAAATAGTCTGTTGGTGCCTAAGTGACTACTTCGTTTAGAGAAGCTGTCAATCACAGCTGTCAATCATTACGTCACATTCCCGTTTTTATAGACCAACGCTACTTTTGCGTCATCGAAGGGTAACGGCCCTTTTTGGGGGAAAACAAACGGATTCCTCTGAGAACAGAACTCGCTCTAGATCCAAGGGCATCAGCCGGAAGTTGAAGCCTCGCTGGAGCCGCCATTGTAGCAGAACTTCACCTGCTGTTAGCATTCCATTGACTCCCATTCATTTTGGCGTCACTTTGACAGCGAATAACTTTAGATCTGAGGCGTCCAAAGACTTAATTTTTCCATTATTTATTTCTAAATAAACATGACAGTGTATAAAAGGCTCCATTACTTTGTATCATACGTTATCGCCCAGCAGAAGCCGTTTTTGTAAAAACCGGCTAACGATTGCTTCATAACCACGCGACTTTATGTCGCACAATAGAGACATTACCGTATAGACAGGAGGAGAAGCTCGCAGGCAATGTTTTACTGTCTATGAAGCAATCGGGGGGACATAGAGGCATAAAGTCAAGGGAGAAGCCCATAGATAGAGAGTCCATAAAAACAACGGGACAAAATATTTCAACAACGTTTTTGAGGAATCGGGTGATTCAGATTTGTTTTTCCACAGCTACTAGAAGATTTACAACTGTCAGACTGTCGTCACGCTCAGTTGGAGCCATCAGGCAGGAAGTGCAATAATCAGGCTTCAGTCTTCTCCGTTGAAATCAATGGGGTCGCTGTGTCCATTTCTTTTACTGTCTATGTCTAGTGCTGCGTTCCAGTCCACTTTTAGACATGCACTTGCAAACTTCCCTAAGCACTTCCCCTCAGGGGAATCCCTGCCGCCATTTTGAAGTGCGTTCCACTTCGTGAAGTGGACGAGGGAAGTTTATATGGACAGACACTCGTTCCCTCGATTTTGACCGAGGGAGCGAGTCTACTTCATATGTACACTTCAGGCAGTTCCATATACCACAATGCAACTCGATTGTGACGTCACCGCCGATCTCGTCTAATCACCACCACCACAAACAACTCTATTATATATTAATTAGATTTTTTTTATGTAAAACAACCCAAACACACCTATATACATTTGGATGCTGCATTAAACAAATTCTTAAAGGGAATTTTTTTTTTAATAATAAATCAACTCCATAGCTGATTCCAAGTGATCAAGGGCTTAGGACGTTCCATTTCAGCCCATTGCAGTTTCCGCCAGAAGTGGACACTCGTGCAACGTAAGCAATGACGCACATCCGAGTGAACGAGATGGGGGAAGTTAGCGAGTGAAGGGCATGACAATTTTGGACTGGAACGCAGCCTAGATCTGCAAAGTTTCTTGATAGCAAAAATGGCACAAACATACACACTCTCTTTGCCGGACTATTCAGACATCTACCACTATCTCGTGGAATCACCAAGTAAGTAGCCTTTTTTTTTGTCATTAACACACTCACAGTATGACAAACTAGACGATGAGGCCAAAAGGGATGTTCCATTGTGGTGGTTTGTATTTTGGTGAAGAAATTATTATTATTTTTTTTTATCTGACGGATATTTTCTTCATCTTCCGATAATTCAACACCGGTAAATACACTATTATCTCAGACCATGCCTCTGTTCGTTCAAGATAGCTTGTGAAATGATATATTAAAGATGTTAACCAAACCTAAAGTGATGGGAAAAGATGAGATGCCAGGAAAGATTGGGCTATAATAGTTTTTGCGTTTACTTGCATAACTTTTGTGTTGATAGCCTATATATTTCCTCCCAGGTCTTTATTTCATTCTCCATTCATTCTTCGTTTCTCTGGGGAAATTTTTCGTAGAAATTTTATGACCTAATAAAACTTTCTCGGGCAATTCAAAGGTTTTGCAAGTGAACGCAGAATAGAGATATAATTTGTTAGGATCATATAGACCAACGGTACATATTTTGCCGTACACTGTAAACCTTTTTACAACTTTTCCTAGCACTTTCTAGACACAAGCAGAAACCAGCCAAGTCCACTTTAGTCCGAGCCTGCCACTATTTCAACAGTAAAATCAGTTAACAGCCAAGGTACTGTAGCGTGCCTAGTGAGAGCTAATCACGTAGCTGCTAGCTGCTTCGTCTTTCTAACTAGTATAGCTAGTCGACAACTAAACTATGTCAATAATGAAATCAAGGCAAATAATAAAAAAATGGTTAGACTAAAAATATGAATGAAGTGAGTGATATTACATGTTTTTAAAAATCCTGATGTTACAAAATCACATTTTACTGTCTGGGAAAAGAAAATATATTTCCCTATATATGAACGATCAATATATTAAATAGTTTAACAGTATATTTGAAAATATACAAAATAATACATTGTGTAAATGTATTACAATATATTGAATAATACATAAGGAATTGCCACTTTTAATATATTTAAAAATGTGAGACACTATATATATCATAATTTATGTAATTTTATATTCAGTAATGCACTGCATAATATTTAGATGTATATGTGATCAGATATGGTAGCAACGTGGACCTACTAGCAACGTGAGGTCAAATTCACTGTAAATATGTACAATTCTTAGTTTCATTCATGGTCGTAACATGAAAAATGAGCCATAATCTAGTGGAAGATTGCTGCAATCTCCGGGACAACTAACACTTAATGACATGAAATTTCAACAAAAGCCACTAGATTTCACACATAGTAATCATACATCATTTCAAATTATTGATTTATTTAGTTTAGCTATAGTAAGTGTGTGCTTAGTAATCAAGTGTCATCCCATTTTAATGAATGGACCTTTTTTTTATGTAAGCAAAAGTCAATAATTTGTAACCTTTGTCCAATTTCGATCTTTTCACAGCTCCCTGAAAACTATCAACAAAACGGACAACATCTGCTATTCTTACTTTTGACAGATAAATTAATGACAGAGAAAACAAGCTGTTCACAGTCTATTTTGAGAATGAATGGCGATCGTAGCGGGCGGCGGCGCAACCGGAAGTATCGCTACCCTACTTCCGGTCTCCGCCGCCATTTTGTGAAATAGGCCTATTGTGTGGCTGGAGCTACAAAACTTTCAAATTTTGTAGCACCATAGCATTGTTGAAAGTTCCCTTTAATTTGCTCACGTGTCGACTGATTGGGATCACGCTTAGGGAGCCTGTCATCTTCGAGTTCTGTTAAAACGAGCCAATGCACATTGGCGTGCAAGATCTGCATCTCACACTCTGCCCCACGGCACGGGTATAAATACGGAAGTGGATGCACGCACGAGTTCTCTTTCACTTCGGAGCCGATCAGTCTTCATGTCGATGTCTCTGAAAAATGTTGTTATATTACAATGAGCGAGTGTGTCTGCGCTTCTCCATTAAGTTTCTCCCGGTGCTGGTGGTTCTACAGTGCGAGTGCAGCGGTGGTCACGAACCTTCTGAGCTGTTTTAACAGCATCACAATTCTGTGTTTGTTTTTGTTTGTCTAACGGCCGGTTGAGGGCAAGGAAGGTGAGTGCTTCACTGGTAAAGGCTGCACAATCCCTGTCAGTGTTGCTACGATCATTCCCCTGTGTGCTCCAGCACTGGTGAGAATTTTTAAATTTCCTGTCAGAGCAACACGGATGCGTTTGCGTCTTTTTCAAGATGTAATTTCACCCGTGCGTTTCTGGATGCGGTCGTTCTCTGTCCCCCTCTGACGGTCACAATTGTTGCATCACATGTTTGGGCTTACAGCACGCTTAAGCAGCTTTTGTGGATGGTTCATGTTCCCATTGCGGGAATATGACTGTCTTGTGTTTAGATCAAGAATCGCCTTCGTCCGCAAAGGTGGAGTCCACTTTACCATGCCCCACCCTAGGGTGCCGTGTGGGATGCGGTGATCTGAGGATAGTAATGGAATACCCGCCCGGTAACCATTCCCTGTGGGCTCCTCACTCCTCCATCACACCGCAGCCAGTGGAATTTCCTGTTGAACGTGCTGGTCCCTCTGTAATGGACCAACCAGCCGTTTCATTCGGTGCCCCTCCAGAGGATAGGACACTGATTGCAGAATCTGAGGGTGAGCTGGCATCTGGAGAATGATGACGCGGCTGCGTTATCTCCCTCTGGGAGTGTAACACTGCCCAAGCCAGATCCAGAAATGATAAAGGCTGTTGAGCTCGAGTGGAATCCTCCACCATGTCCCGCTCAGTCTCGGTTGGATGATTGGTTTCTCTGGGTGGGCTGCGCTGGTTCTCAGCCCGCCGCCCCAGTGCCTTTCTTTCCTGAAGTGCATGGAGAGCTTACTAGGTCTTGGATGGCACATTTTACATACTTGGCCCTCCGGGGTACAAGCGTTGCGTCTTGCGGGATCGGTCTAGCGATGTCCATCCTGGTGGTCCAGGAGCTCCATCATTGGCTCAGCCTGGTTGATATGGCGGATGCGGACAAGGTTCGGTTCCTGGACAATTTCACAGGTTGGGCTGTTTGGCGACGCGGTGGAGAACTAGGTCCAACAGTTCTCTGCTGCCCAAGTACAGACGAGGCCATCCGACACATCCTGCCCCGGCTGGCCGGTGGCAGTTCCTCCGCCTGCTCGTCGCCAAGGGCGTCCCTGGGCAAACCAGGTGGCAAGTCTAAGACTAAGTGTCCCTGAGACAGGCCACCCAGGGATGGGGGACGAGCTCTTCAGATTGTCAAAAGAGCAAATTTCTTCGTTCCTGAGTCCCAAGTGGGTCAGACTGGCGGTGTGCGACCCTGTAAAGCCTTGTACCCCTGTTCAGTTTCCCTGGCGTCTGCCCAAGTTCAGCGGCATTCGTTACACTTTGGTGTTTTGCGAACGTGCCCCTGTCATGTGCACGGAGATCGTGAGGGAACCCTTTCCCCTTGCCGTTTTGAAGAGCGGCTTCTACAGCCCGTACTTCATTGTACCCAATAAAGGTGGTGGGTTACGGCCAATCTTGGACCTGCGAGTTTTGAATCGGGCCCTTCACAAGCTTCCGTTAAAAATACTAACGTAGAGACGCATTTTCGTGTGCATCCGTCCCCGAGATTTGTTTGCAGCGATCGACCTAAAGGACGTGTACTTTCATGTCTCCATCCTGCAGCGACACAGGCCATTCCTGCGCTTCGCGTTTGAGGGTCAAGCATATCAGTACAAAGTTCTACCCTTTGGGCTGGCCCTGTCGCCCCGCTTCTTTACGAAGGTCGCGGAGGCGGCCATTGGTACCATGAGAGAGACGTTTTTATTGTTTTATTTTATTTTTTATTTTCTGTTTCTGTTGCAAATCTAATAAGAATCAGAGGTCATTGAGAATAATTATAAAACACTCAAAAATAAAAGGCTCTAGATGCATTATGATAATGAGAATTTGTGGGGAAAATTTGACTAATTATCTAGTATATTTAAAATAATGTCAGAATGCAAATAATATTAATGGTCGTAAAATATGGCTTTATAATCTTTAAAATATAAATTGTGTGTGTGTGTGTATATATATATATATTGTAAAGATCAGAAAAACATTTAATGATCCCACAAGTTCAATTAATCCATCAAAATATAAGGAAAATATTTTAAACACAACTTCAAACTTGTTTAAGGAATTAAACTGATGAAACTATTATATTAAATCAAAAGCTCATATATGTTTTTCCCATTTTTTTGTGATTCTCAGTATGTTATGATAGCATAATTTCAAATGCTTTTAAAGATCTGTGAAGGAGGGTTTTTTTTTTTTACATTTGAGTTCATCTAAAAGTGGTATTTGAATATTCAACTGTCTCTTGTCCCAGACACAAAAAGATGAATCCTACTTTTAAAAATGAGCCATAGCAGTATTGGGAAAACATTCAAATAGAGGTCACTTTACCGCTCTTCTGCAACATAGTGGAAGGGTTAATCCTCTCCATTAACCCAGCCTTAATGTAAATCAAAGACCACAGAATGCTCTAAGTAATAGCGCTAATGAGAGAAAGAAAAGAAGAGCCAGGAATTTTCTAGAAGCTCATTTAGTCTTTCCCTCTCACTCCTAAACATCTGAAATATACAATGTTGACTCAATGTGAGAAAAAAAAAATCATTTCTATTTTTAGGGTACTTTTACTGCAGTGGCTCCCATGGTTACTATATTAAACTGGCATTTAGACGTTTTTTTGAAAATTCAATTTAAAACAATGAAAGAAGAAAAAGGTTTGATGCTAAGTGGAAGAGTTCAGATTCTGCTTTCCATGCACGAAGAAGAATGTTGTGTTGTGAGATTTTGAATGATAACAACATGAAGTCCAAGATTTGAGATTTGCCAAATTTAACAAAAAACAAAAGCATTGCCAAAAATTAAAACCTTAAAGGTGCATTGAGCTTTGTACAACGTTAAAAGAATTGCATGTCAAGAAATCACTGGTACTTTTGACAAATACAGTTATACAGCCACATGAGATCTGTATATGATTAGTGTACCCTGGACCTCTTCTAGCCTTCTAGCTCAAAAGAACTCATAAGGTCTCTCATAAGACCTTTTTTTTCACTTTGAAGTGGAAAATTGTACATGTTGTTCAAAGGATTACATAAAAAGGTCAGACTGCATTTTCCATATGACCTAGAATTATGATTAAAATTATTCTAGACTTGGAAACTTCTGTGCCATCAGTGCCATTATATAAATAATGGGCTTGTTATTTACCTGACCTGTAGAGCTCTATGTTGCGCTGGGAGTCATAAACCAATGGGTGTTTGACTGCTAAGCTGCTTAAAGGGATGTTGGAATCATTTACTTTATGCAGCTGATGGTGTCTAAGCCATGGAGATTCAGATCTGTATGGTTGAGTTGTCACTGCATATTGGATATAGCGCTTCAGGAATTTTAAATCAGTGTTGTACATGTACTTAACTACATATTCTTTATGTAACTGGTCCTACTTGACCCACTCCGAGCGGGATTTGAACCTTCAGGGCTGGCATGCTAACAAGGACATTAAAGACTTTTCGTGTGTGTAACGGAGATAATTCTTGCCTCCGTTACACTCACCCACCTAAACCTCACTCCCATCCGGGTCACAGCACCAAATGTAACTGGTCCTACTCGACCCGCTCTGAGTGGGATTTGAACCTGCGTCTCTGGCATGGGAGGCAGTCTCTTAACAAGGATGATAAAGAAAACAGACCACAGATAAATCTTAAAACATTTAAGATGAAACGCTTGTATTCCTCATTTGTAAGTTGCTTTAGATAAAAGTGCCCGCTAAATGAATAAATGTAAATGTAAGTCTGTGTTTAAGTCTGGAAAGTGTTTAGATTATTATTGTATAGGAAATACACATAAACAACGGTAAAAGGAGACCACATGGCAGACAAAGAGCTTTGACTTTTTTAGTAAAATGTATTATTCTGATTTTCTGCATACAAAAAACGTGAAACAAAAGAGAAATTATCTTAGAATTCTATCTGTATAATTATCTTAAAGCTTCCTCTAAGAAAAAACAAATACTCAAGGACAACGGGTGAATAACAGGACCAATAAGAATGAAGTATTTCATAGAGCTGTATAATAAATTAAAAAATTCCATCACTGGAAGTGATAATATGGATTCAGTGAGTTAATTCAGAGAAGGATTCGTCCAATTGATTCAAGTGCTCTGTCAGCTCGTTAGCCTTTTTGAATGATTAATGAAATTGACTGAATCAAAAGAATAATTTATTAAAGCAACACAAAGGAACTTTTCCTCTGCGGTCGCCCTACAGGTTGGAAGCGGAATTGTCCATTACGGCTGTCGTAAATAATTTAGCCTACCGCAGCCTACTGTCGCACGCGCACGCTCGCTGTTTATCCAGCACCGGTGTTCTGACGATTCATGCTACCCATTGAGATGTGCTACTTACTGGTTATGCGCATGTGCAAACTCATTTTTCTTCTGCTTACCACGCCCATAAATCTATGCATCCTTGCTGTGGAGACTTGTAGGAAACTTTGACAGGTCAAAGATGAATATTTGATGATAATTTTTACTTTTCACACCGTTTTAAAAATAAAAACAGTACAGTATACTGTACTCATAACTTTGAATTTTATTATAATTGTATTTTATATAATAATGTCATTTTTACTTGTTATATCAAATGTGATAAATATGCTCACCATACACTTTCCATGATTTAAATGAAATAACGATGTCATAATATTGTGATATTTACACCATTATGAAAACAATAGAGAATGAATCAACATTCTCTGTGATTGATTCGCACTTGGGTAGCAGTTTGTTGAGAAGGCAGCACAAATTGACAGACTCTGCTATCGATTCGCACTACGGTAGCACTTTTCGACAAGGCAGAACAAATCGTCAAAACAACGGCTTTGGAATCAACAATGGCCACAGACAAGGTAGAGTATGATGCATGATTTTATGAACGACATCACAAACGAAGAAAAACTATGAATGCTGTAAAGCAGTCGAATTTTGTAGTTCTTTTTGTGCTCCGGTTAATACCCGAAACCCGAAGTTACATAGTGCCAGTAAAATCGATACTGACCATGTCAGGCTTTGGCAGACGTGTCATTTAACCTATTGTAAGTCGATGTACCATCATAAGGGTCTTGGAAATATATTATGAAAGGTTGAAAAACTACATAGTGTTACTTTAATGAATCAGAAAATGTTTAATTTATTTTCACTTGATTTACTAAAAAGAACTGGTTCATTCATAGGAGTCATTTGCTTGTGAATCAGACTACACAATAACAAATTACTCTTAAAAACCAGTTCTTTTTAGTGAATAAAAAACATATAGCACTCATAATAAAAAAATAACCAGTTCATAAAAGTAAAGGACTACTCAATAGAACATTTTTTTGACATTTATGGTATAAGCCTTAATTTAATTGCTTCTCATTAATTTTGATTGTAAAAAAAAACTCTAAAATATGACTTATTTTACCGTGGGGATGTCGATTCAGCGGTGATGGTTTAGATTCAGAAAAGCAGTGCAGAAAACACTGAAGCACTGGAGCAAAACATCAGTCTTGGTATTTTAAAGTCAGCATGAAATGGAAATTGTGATAGTCTTTTCTTCCCTATGGTGATGTTTATTTGAGTGAAATCTCGAACAAGGAAAAATGTAGGCTGGACTAGATTTTTTACATCAGGAATTGATTGGATCGTTGTGGTTTGCTATTGCTGTGATGTCATGAGAATGACTGTCACAGAATCAGCCACACCCTCAGCACCAGATTTATACTCATGATCACAATCACCTGATTACTGATCAGCACCACCTGCACTTAATCATCACAGTCACCATATAAGCCTGCATGCACACCTCAATTCACATTATCTGGGGTGCTTTTCCCAAAAGCATCATTAGCTAACTATGGTCACAAGTTCCGTTGTTATCTGCATAGTTCAATGAGTCGGTGTTTCCCGAACCCTTCGTTTCAATTAACATTTGCAAACAGCATCATAAATTTGTGTGGTTGGAACGACAGCTCTCTACCTGTGGTTAGAAGCATAGTTTCTTGTTTGCATGACATGTGGACTCAATAAATCCTTATCTTGAGCCAAAAATAATAAAGAAAGAAAGAAAGAAAGAACATTCAGTACAATCTATATCTTTTATTTATAATACATACAAATGTCATTTACGTATTTTAGTTTACCAAGAGATTTAAAGCGTCGTTTTTGAAGAGTGCGCATGTGCGTACATGCTCTAGTAGCCTATGTAAGAACGAGCCTATGATTGAATCTGTAAATAAAGCAAAATAATTCCATTGTACTGGAAACGCACCACTGGTCTTGTTGTTCATTCCTGAACACTTACCTGAATACCTATCTGCTGATTCCACTGGTGGAATCCTCTCTCGAACTGCCCAACCATCAGTCTGCTTCAGTCGTCTGTGATCATCCGTCTGCCAACCATCCAGTCCTCCAGTCACTTCTCTGATCTACCTGAAACTGATAAAAGCGGTCATTTCACAGCAAGTATCAGTTACTTTACCTGTTTGCATCCCTTTCTGTACTTTAACAAACTCTGTTTAGATTTGACCTTGTCTGCACTATTCTGTTTCGTGACAGTGAACACATCATCAGAGAAAAGAAGAGTCGTTGCTCCAAAAGGGAGGGGAAGTTATTCAGTATCATTCATGCCTGGTCTTATACTAACAGTGCAGAACCATTCTAAACTCACCGGCTTTGTGAGTTCAGTACGACCCCAGCAAGAGTGGAAACTGCACAGAGATTACATTTAGATCTCTATGGAAAGCACGTTCTCCTGGGGGCAGGGGTCATGGCAATGAGAATCCTTCATCAAACCTTCAAGGGCTGTAATCTTATGCTCTTTAAATGCGGTTTTAAGTTGCGATTTAGCCACAACAGACGCAATGGCACCATCAAGGTCAATTTCCTCAGCAGCAGAAGTGGTAATAATATAATTGTTTTTTTTTTGTTCATGCATTTTTCTCAAATTCTGCGCTTCCGTTCAATTCTACTTGAGTGGGTGCTGATTGGTTCAGACAAGAGCTGCTCAGACAAATACAATTTGCACCACCATGCCCTCATCTCGCTGTAGTATGCCCCTGATGTGAACTTATGTTTTTTTAGAATACTGAATGTCTTGCTTCACTCTCATTCGCCTCTCAATCATCTTGTAAAGTACCACACATTGAGCAGAATTCTGGGAACCGAGATTGAGGCGAGTAAATACACAATGATTTTAGACTGAGTAGACTGAGTAATGAACAATTCCATTGTTTTTTAACGATTACAGCCATATTTAGGTTTGAAACCTGAGGGGTTAAATCCCTGTGAAGGGAATTAAATGTGAATTTATTGGGTTTATTTGTTTTTGTTTTACTGTGTTGCTTGATCAAATGTAATTGTTTTTTATTTTATTTTTCCTTTCTTTAGTTTGTTTTGAAAATTAGAAGCCAGAAGAAGAAACATATTCAACAAAAATTTCAAAAGGAAATCAAAAAAAATGTAATCGATTATTCTAAATTAAAATTAAGTCATAAGGTGAATTCAGTGTTACTGTTGGTGACTAATTTTTTTATTTTATTTTTTGAAACCTAGAAGGGAAAAACAAGAGGCTAATTTATTAATTTACATAAACAGTGTTTAAAAGTCAAGTGATTATACTTACCTTTTGAGACCTTTAGAGTATTTGAAATCCTTGAAACCTATAAGAAGAAAAAAGTGTTTAAAGAATGTACGTATTTTATTTGTTTTAGAAGTACACATGGTATTTTTTTCTTTCCTGTATTTTCTCCTTTTTATTTTTCTCTTTTACATTCCAGACAGTTATTGAATTCCAGTTTTGCATTCAACACAAACAAAACTATATTCAGTTAAACCTTATACCTTGTGTGAGTGGCTCATTATTGTTGTGACATCCTTATTATCTGCAGGCGAATTTAGTCTTCTGATTGAACTGGTCCATACTCAGACTTTGTGTCTGTACCAAATTGAGTGAAGGGTTACACATGCGTCTGTTCAGAGTTCACTCTTCCGCTGGAATTCGACTCGCGTACGGTGTTTACCGGAAGCCAGTGATTCTAATTTATATAGTTATAAATATGGATATTTTTCTTACAAAGACGAATCGCTTCCCTTCAGAAGGCCTTTATTAAACCCCTCGAGCCGTATGGATTAGGCTACTTTTATGATGGATGGATGTGATTTTTTTTGGCCCTTCAAAATCTCCATTAAAAAGCTTGGAAGAGGCAGGACATTTTTTTATACGTATAGCACTTTTTTGTTATGATTGTGTTCGGCTGAAAGAAGAAAGTAATTTACACCTAGGATGGCTTGAGGGTGAGAAAATGATGTGATAATTTTCATCTTTGGGTGAACTATCCCTTTAACAAGGTATTTTGCAGTGCAGCATCACTACTCTTCAGACTAGGGCTTCCAACGATGTAATCGGCAACAGCCATTACTGGGATATTTTGGCTCCATTTTCTACAGTGGAAGGAAGCAGAGACAGTTTTTTTTTACAGTCTATGATTGTGTCACTTATCCGAGTGAAATGGCTTATCCTATAAGAAAGAAAAAGTTGTGTGGGACTCAATTTTGTCGATAGGGAATTGATTGGATCATTAGATAGTTGTGGTTTGCTATTAGGAGATCTCATGTGAGTGACGGGTTGTCCCGCCTTCGCACCAGTAAGCACGTCATCATAGAAGAGATGTCGCTGCAAGAGTTATTGTTATTTTGATTAGATTACGAGGGCACATGAATTTTGAAAAAAGATGGGTGCATAGATAAATCATTTGGAATAAATACTGCCATATTCCATAAAATAACAAGAATTGTCAATTTTGAATTCATAGTGACAATCTCATCATAATATCTTATATCTGTTTGTTTGATTGCAGGTATCTTGGAATCACCCGCCCTTTGACCTACCCTGCTCGTCAAAATGGCCAATTGATGGCGAAGATGATTTTTGGTGTATGGCTTGTGTCGGCCTCCATCACACTGCCACCATTTTGCGGTTGGGCGAAGAACGTTAACACGGCTGGCGTTTGTCTAATCAGCCAGGACTTCGGCTATACCATCTACTCCACCGCCGTGGCCTTCTACATCCCCATGATCGTCATGCTCTTCATGTACTACAAGATCTTCAAGGCCGCCAGAAAAAGCGGCGCCAAACATCGTTTTACTGACTTCCCCCGTCGGGAACGCTTGGAGACCGTTGCCAGCGAAGCCCTGAGGATGCATGGCCTAAAACCTCAACACACACCTGGCGTAGCTGAGGAGTGCGCTGCTCTTTCTCGTTTTCTCAGCCGTGAACGACAGAATATCTCAATTTTTAAGCGAGAGCAAAAGGCAGCTACGACATTGGGCGTGATAGTTGGAGTCTTTGGCATTTGTTGGCTGCCGTTTTTTATTCTATCTACAGCGAGACCCTTTATATGTGGGGTCAAGTGTAGTTGCATACCAATATGGCTGGAGAGGACGCTGCTATGGTTTGGATATGCCAATTCACTAATGAACCCCTTCATTTACGCTTTCTTTAACCGGGACCTGCGCTCCACTTACAGGGATTTGCTCCGTTGCAGGTACCGGAACATAAACCGGCGACTGTCGGCTGTAGGTGTGCATGAGGCACTGCGGGTTTAAGGTATAGTGATAAAGTATGTGGTCTGGCCCAATTTTGGTTTTCACAAAGCCAAACAATGTGCATTGCTACATCCACTTATTGGTTTTATAGATAAAGTTTGAACAATAAACTGAATCACAGACTCATGTTTCTTCAGAACACTCATATTTCTGTTCCATTAAGGCATAGTTTTGGTCAGTAGTTGTTTTTTTTTTCTTCTATTTTTTCCCCCATGAGACATCAAGGTATACCATATTAGGCCCGAGGATTAGACTTACTAAAATACTTGGGTAACAATTCAGCACTGATTCTTCAGACAAAACAGGCAACAGAACTCAGAAAATATGCATAAAAAAGACTTTGATTTTGTTGAATTCATTAAATAATAAATCATTTAAGCCTATATAAATAAGTTTAAATTTTATTTTATATAGGCCTACCCATTATTCTTTTTTTCTTCAATTCTATGTATATGCTACTGTTTAAATTTTAACGATCAGTAAGATTTTAAAACAAATATTTAAAATAAAATTGCACGTTTGTATAAAGAACAATGGCTATTGGCTACTTTCAGAACAAATTAAAATATGATTCATGTTTTGGCTTCAAGACTCTCAAGAATCAGGGAGAAAGAAACATATGTTCATTTGGAAATTTAGAGTGAATTCAGGTAAATTGGGACACTTTAAATGATAAAAGTTGGCCAAAATTACCTGAAATTTGCTCCTGAAGTTTTGCATACAATATTGATCCGTTACTGGCCATTATCTTCTCAGAGCTGTTCATTTTCTCATCACAATAGATTCCACAATGTGACACAAAAGTGTAGCCTAAATCTTCACACTTGCTTCCTAGTTTGTATTTAGCCAGTCATTGTTTAAAGCTGCTGGTTCATTTTTCTGCATTAAGCTGCGATTATATTGATTTCCCTCCACATGTGAGTGTTCTGATGAAGTGTGCGGCCACCTTAGAGCAGATGTTCTGTACATATCAGGCGACCGAGTCTCCAGAGGAGGAAAAATAAGGGCTTGTGGGCAGTTGTCACCATGAGGCTTGACTGATATTGGAAATCCATCAGAATGTGTGTGTGCGAGAGCGTGAATCCCTGCCTAGAAACAACAAGAGACAGGACACTCACCTTGCTTTTCCGATGATTCAGTCCATCTATTTTAAGAACTTTAAGAACAAGGAATAGCCGGCTGTCTTTGATGGAACATCTGACTCAGTGAGCCTTTGTGAATATGCTGTGATCTGGCATTGTCAGTTTTCTACCCATTTTTTTGACCTGATGTGGCAATTGGAAAAGACTTTCAATGCCTTTAAGTGTCTCCTCAACCATGAATGACTGTGAAACTTGTGGTAAGCAACATTTACTGAGGACTGAATTCCTGTTAAATCTCAAGTCTTAATTACTCTTAACAGATACATTATTGACTGAGGAACTTGATGTGGTTGTTTACGCAGGGAGATCTAGAGGTGAAATGTTTTTGATGTACAGTTGTATATGTGTGTTGCCAAATCTTTGTGAGAAGCTTACAAAGTGTTTCTTGTCACAGATTTTAACCCTGCACCAGAAACATAGAAATTGCCTGTGCATTTTTGTGTATTACCTTTTTTGAACAAGGACAAAACTAAGTGTTTTGCCAAGATCGTTGATGTAAAACAAAGTAAAGAGGAAGATGAAGAAAGTTAAAGAAATGAAATAAATTAGAAGAAAAAGAAACCAAGGTACTCTTTTGACAGTTTTGATTTCTTTAGGGTATTTCTATAAGGAAATTCTCATTCTGATCATCAATGTGTCTTTGCTTCATTTCATAGAATTAACTTACTGTACCTGTGGGTTGCACATGATTTCTTGCAATGATTTGTGGAAATTACAAAAATGTCTGGGCAACTAAAAACCTTTGTAAACATTAATTTATAGACGCATTTGGGCATGTTTTCCTGAAACCGAAGGCTGCCAGTTACTGATGCAATTTTAAAATATAATATAAATTGATTATATATCGGAAATATACATTTTATATTTATATATGTTTCACACTAGAGCTTTAGATGCGGACCCACATTTGTTTGACTTCAGAGTTCAGCGTTTGTTAGGTTGGATTGGAAAATGCAAAAACTAACAATTGGATTTTCTTTAGTTCATTAGTTGGAATTTGAACTGAATTGGCCAAAACACACAGGTCAAGTTAAATGGCAAGAAGTGTTGAAATTCAATGAAACGCATTCCCGGAAATTAGGTGTTGTTCCATGTTCAATCACACTTACTACAGAATAATGCTAATTCCTTATTGCTGGATGTTTGTGAAATACTTTCGGAAAGCAGTGCCCACTTGGTGTATCTCTTGCTAAACATTCATCACAGACAGACTCGGGTGCCGTTTTGGTGGTAAATCTAAAGGGACAAAAACTGGCTTCTTCATCTTCTGAGTTTTTATATACAGTAGCTACTAGTTTTTGCTAGTTCTCCATACACTCTCAAAAATAAAAGTTCCAAAATGGGGTTTTGGCAGTGACGCCGTAGTATAGAAGAACCAGTTTAGGTTCCACAAAGAACCTTACTGTGAACAGTCCTTAAAATAACCTTTTTTTTTCTTAGTGTAAAGAACATTTTACACTAACATTTATTCGGAGCAAATAAAAGAAACAAATGTGAAAACAGCCTTTAAAATCAAATAATAGGGGATCATAGTGTTCCCTATCAGGGAACTCGAGCTGCGTGACAACGCTTTGGGAACGCCCCTGCGTGAGTGCGTCATGAAGCACGTATGAAATCAGTCCAATGGCGAGATGGAACGTCATAGGCGGGTGACGTCATCGACCAGTAAACTATATAAGCACCCCAAAACACAAGCACGTCAGCTTCTGAGTCCTCAGCAAGCGCTCTGTGTGTGAATATATCAGTCTTTGTCTCAAAGTGTTTTTGTCTGTCCTTAGAAATTGCTAGGCAGGAGTTTTTCACATATAAAAAAAACTATAAAGAGACGATATACATATATATAATATGGCGAGCGAACAGCAGTTCAGAAAGTGTGTTCATCCCTGCCCACGTTATATCTCAGGTGGGGACACTCACGATCTGTGTGTTGTTTGTATGGGAGTGCAGCATGCCCAGTCAGCTCTCGAGGGAGCTGGTTGCGAGCATTGCGAGCGTATGTCAATGAAAACGCTCCGCTCCCGCCGAGCCCTCTTCGAGGAGAGTGGTTCGGTGCGCGCTCCCCGCGGTTCGGGCTTCAATCGTGGGGATCGCAAATGGATCTATCAGCGGGGATTGAGACGGGCTCTGCCTTATCTCAGCCTTTACCTGGTAGATCCAGTGCCTCAGATCCAGGTGTGGAAGCACGCGCTGCGGTTTCTTCCCCCCAGGCTGAGGCATCATCACTTCAATTATCCAGTTCTAAGGATCTGGATGTTGAAAGTATTGATACAGCAGAGATTGGGGACTCGTCACTTCAGTCTCCTGCTAGTGAGGAGCTTATGGAGGTGCTCGCTCGTGCTGTAGAAAAATTAAGCATCGAGTTGCCAGCTGATAGACAGGAATCTCGTTCAAAAAGTAAACTAGATGAAAGATTTCTGCCGTCTCGTGCTGCACCTCCACGCCGGTGTCTTCCACTCTTTCCTGACCTCCACACCGAGGTGTCGAGGTCATGGAAAAGACCAGTGCCATCCAGAATATTTAGCCAGCAAACATCTGTTTATTCAAATATTTCTGGGGCTAAGAATTATGGTGATGGGGCGATGCCTAAGGCTGAAGAAACGCTAGCGAACCATCTATCTCCAGATACGGCATCGTCATGTAAGACACCGGCATTGCCCACAAAGCCATTAAGAAATACCTTGGCTTTGGTGGGCAAAGCTTACTCGGCGGCAGGTCAAGCGGCAGCGTGCTTACATACTATGTCGATATTACAAGCATATCAAGCAGACCTATTAAAAGATATGAGTGAGGGGGATGAAATTAGTGCAGACGTAATTCGAGAATTATGTCAGGCAGCAGATCTATCTCTCCGTGCCACCAAGTAGACGGCCAAATCAGTGGGCCGTTCTATGGCAGCCATGGTGGCAACGGAGAGACACTTATGGTTGAATTTATCCAACATGAAAGAAAAGGAAAAATCTTTTCTCCCGGACGCCCCGCTTTCAACTGCTGGCCTCTTTGGTGACTCAGTGAATTCGGTCATCGAGAGGTTTCAGGAAGAGAAAAAGCAGGTGGCGGCGCTCCAGAAATTTCTCCCCCTCCGTGTTCATGTCTCCGGGGCTGCTGGGCGGGAGCAGTCCCGGCCGTCGAGTAGCTCCTCAGACCGGGCGCAACAGAAAAGGAGTGTCGCGTCTCGTGCTCCTCCCCAGCAAGACTGGGCCGAGGCGCGGCGCTCTCAGACGAGGTCTTCCAGGGGCAAGGCCGTTCTGAGGACGGTTATTGTCGCCAGGAAGGCTTCGTCGAAGAAGAAGCCCTGACGCCAGAAACGTCAGGGTACTGAGGGTGGTCCCCACCAAGAGAGAAAGGTGTTTGCCGCAGTACACAGCGGCCGTTCTGTCTCGGTGCCCTCAGGGGCCCGTTCTGCCAACCCCGCCTGCGTGCCGGGGCGTAGACGGTCCCAGCGAGCGCTTTCCCAAGGGACGCTCACCCGCTCTGAGGAGCGGTTTAGAGTGGTCAGACCAGTTGTTCCCTGCCGGTGCGCCGTTACAGGGCACTGTGTCTGCCACTCAAAATATTCCAGAGGCCAGTCTCGAGAGACTGGTACCCTTAGTAGAATTTTTGGCAGAGTGGAAAAGCCTTCCAAATGTATTTCATTGGGTCCTGCAGACTATCGAGAAGGGGTACGCGATTCAGTTCAGATCACATCCGCCTCGCTTCAGAGGGGTTCTGCCGACAGTGGTGGGCCCCGAGCAGGCTCTGGTTATGGAACAGTAGGGGAAAACTCTCCTGCTGAAGGAGGCTATAGAACGAGTTCTTCCTCCCAGCAGAGAGTTGGGTTATTACAGCCGATATTTCATTGTTCCAAAGAAGGATGGGGGGTTGCGTCCAATTTTAGATCTGCGCCTGTTAAATCGCTCGGTAGGGAAGCTCAAATTCAAAATGTTTACTCTCTAGCAGATCGTGTCACAGATCAGGTCCGAGGACTGGTTTGTCACGATAGATCTAAAGGACGCGTACTTCCACATTTCCATCCTTCCACAACACAGGAAGTTCCTGAGGTTCGCTTTTGGGGCCGAAGCGTACCAGTATCGGGTTCTTCCGTTCGGCCTAGCACTGTCTCCCCGAACTTTCACGAAATGTTTGGATGCAGCTCTGGCTCCGCTGCGACTCCAGGGCATCCGCATTTTAAACTATATCGACGATTGGTTGATTCTGGCTCAATCGGAGCATCAGGTGATTCGGCATCGAGATGTCGTTCTCGCCCATATCAAAAAGTTGGGGTTGAGGCTCAACGCAAAGAAGAGTGTGCTTTCTCCAGTACAGAAGACCACTTTTCTGGGCGTGGTTTGGGATTCGATGACGATGCAGGCACGTCTGTCTCCTGCTCGTATAGCTTCGATTTTCTTAGCCGTCAAACAGGCAAAGCTAGGCCAGTCACTCACTGTAAAAGAATATCAGAGGGTTCTGGGTCTGATGGCAGCAGCGTCCAACGTTATACCTTGCGGCCTGCTGTACATGAGACCACTGCAGTGGTGGCTCAGGACCAAGGGGTTCTCCCCGAGGGGAAACCCGCTCCGCAAGATCAGGGTCACGCGACGGTGTCTCCGTGCTCTGGCTATGTGGAAAACACCTTGGTTCCTGTCCCTAGGTCCTGTGTTGGGGGCTCCGTGTCGTCTTGTAACACTAACGACGGACGCCTCTCTCACAGGCTGGGGGGCGATCATGAGTGGTCGCTCGGCCCAGGGTCTGTGGCAGGACCATCATCTTCATTGGCACATAAATTGTCTAGAAATGATGGCGGTGTTTCAGGCTCTGAAACACTTCCTCCCAGACCTGAGAGGTCACCATGTTCTTGTCCGGTCAGACAACACATCGGTGGTCTCTTATATAAACCATCAGGGGGGTCTGCGTTTGCGTCCGTTATACAAGCTGGCTCGCCAGATCCTTCTATGGTCCCAGGGGAAGCTTCTTTCACTGAGGGCGATTTATATCCCCGGGTATTTGAATCAGGGGGCAGACATCCTGGGAGTGGAGACTCCACCCCGAGGTGGTGGAGCTCCTATGGAAACATTTCGGTCGTGCCGAGGTAGACCTATTTGCATCCAGGGAAACATCACACTGCCAACTGTGGTTTTCCCTAAGTCCTCCAGCCCCTCTGGGGTTGGACGCGATGGTACAGGAGTGGCCGAGGTCACGCCTGTACGCATTTCCCCCGATTGCTCTGCTCCCAGGAGTTCTGGAGAGGATTCGCCGGGACGGGGTCAGTCTACTGTATGTAGCCCCGCACTGGCCGATCCGAGTTTGGTTTGCGGACCTAATTTCTCTCCTCGACGGCTCTCCTCTGGAGATTCCGATGAGGAGGGACCTTCTCTCTCAGGCGAGCGGGTCGATACTTCACCCCCGCCCATATCTATGGAGGTTGTGGGCTTGGCCTCTGAGGGGGCCCAGCTCATAGAATTTGGTCTCTCGACTGAGGTCGTGGAGACCATCCTCCACTCCAGAGCTCCGGCCAATAGGAAATTATATGCCTTGAGGTGGAAAATGTTCACCTCTTGGTGTGGAGAACACCAGCTGGACCCAGTTAACTGCCCGGTGGGTGCAGTGCTGGAATTCCTTCAGGAGCGTTTCTCCACAGGGTTAACCCACTCCACACTGAAGGTGTATGCGGCGGCCTTATCTGCTTACCACATCCCTTTGAGTGGTGCTTCTCTCGGGAGACACCCACTTGTAACCCGTTTCCTTCGTGGCATTCTGAGGCTGAGGCCAGCAGTTTGCACGAGGGTGCCGACCTGGGACCTGGCGGTTGTTCTAGAAGGTCTCTCTCTAGCATCGTTCGAGCCCATTGAAGAAGTTTCGGAGCAATTCCTCACTCTTAAAAGTATCTGTCTTCTGGCTATATCTTCATTAAAAAGAATAGGAGATATCCAAGCTCTGTCGGTCTCTCCCTCGTGCTTGGAATTTGCACCAGGCATGATGAAGGCTTTCCTCCTCCCTAGGCCGGGATACGTTCCCAAGGTACCAACCAATGTGGCCAGGCCTGTTGTACTGCAGGCTTTCTGTCCTCCTCCATTTCTGACGTCGGACCAAGAGAAACTAAATCTGCTTTGCCCTGTTAGGGCCCAAGATGCGTATGTCCACAGTGCTGCCCTGTGGAGAAAGAGTGAACAGCTATTCGTTTGCTTTGGACCCCCTAAGAAGGGCTGTCCACCGCACACATTCGTGAAGTTTTATCATCTCGACTTCAGCTCCACTCCAGGGGCGCAGGTGCTTTCGTCCGAATGTGCGCTCTGACTTCACACGAAGGACACTTGCTTGTATGGCGACGTTGGTATTAGCGTTCCCAAAGCGTTGTCACGCAGCTCGAGTTCCCTGATAGGGAACGTCTCTGGTTACGTATGTAACCCTAGTTCCCTGAAGGGAACGAGACGCTGCGTGTCTATGCCATACTCCCAGCATGCCCGTGAGCACTTGCTTCAGTCTTATCAGAAGCTGACGCGCTTGTGTTTTGGGGTGCTTATATAGTTTCCTGGTCGATGACGTCACCCACTCACGTTCCGTCTCGCCATTGGACTGATTTAATACGTGCTTCATGACGCACTCACGCAGGGGCGTTCCCAAAGCGTTGTCACGCAGCGTCTCGTTCCCTTCAGGGAACTAGGGTTACATACGTAACCAGAGACGTTCATGCAGCAGATAAAGCAGTGCTGCATTTTAACAGCATAGAGGTATTTAAGGCCATACAATTCAATAGCTATGAATAGAACAACATACAGTACAGCGGGAGCAGAGAAGAATGAAACATGACTGATGTATAGCAGCCTAAGACATGTCATTATCAGGTAAAGTGCTGGTACTTAAAGTTATATTGCATGCGCTGAGGCTTGGAAATAAATGGTTTTGAACCTACTGACAAGTATTTTGGTGCTGCAGTAGAGCCACAATGGATCAAGAGAGTAGTTTGTGGGTATGAAAAAGTGATTATGGTCAAAATCCAGACAGCAAAGATACTGTCATCTGTGTAGTGACAGAAGCTGTTCATTGAAGTGTGCCATAACTTTGATGGCAAATGGATAGTCTATCTGTGCCTGCCAAAAGTTGTAGCTTCCATTTATCTCAAGAAATCTGTGAAATGTAGTTTAGTCATGACAACTCTCAGAGTGAAAAAATTTCAACCAGCATTTATTTGCATGGGGCATGAAATATACACAGGCTTGATTTTGCGGACGAGATCTGCTACGCTGCTGCTGCTGAGCAAATACAATAATTTTTTCAGCTTAGTCAAAATAACAAACAAAGGAAAGGCTGGTGTGAGAAATAATAGAACCTCCGTAGCGGAACTCTGCAGGTGGTGCTGGGGAGGAGGAGAGATGACAGAAGCTTTTATATTGCCCAGCATGCTGATCGCAGGTTAGGGTACGATATATAAGGCTACGTGGATTTGGAAGAACTTCTGATTGGCTGGTGCCGATGCATTGAAAGAACCAATCAGACTTCGTCTGAGTTTCATACCTGAACTATGTATTAGTTGTAGTTTGTACTGTTGCCTCATTGATATTGACCAGTCTGTGATTTAGAAAACAGTAAAATGGTAATATAATGGATTTAGTGTGGGGTCCTAATCAAATCAATTTGAGTATATATATCTATATCTATATCTATATATATATCTATATATCTATATATATATATATATATATATAGAGAGAGAGAGATAGAGCTAGATATAGATATATACATTCACACGATTGTTCAGAAGTTTTTATTCAGCAAGGATACATTAAATGTATCAAAAGGGACAGTAAAGACTTGTACAATGTTACAAAAAAATCTATTTAACATAAATTATGTTCCTTTGAACTTTCTATTAATCAAAGAATCCTGATTTTTTTAAACATGGTTTCTACAAAAATATTAAGCAGCACAACTGTTTTAAACATGGATAATAATATGAAATGTTTACTATGACACTGAAGACTGGAGTAATGATGCTGAAAAGTCAGCTTTGTCATCACAGGAATAAATTTCATTTTAACATACCGGTATGTTAGAATTAAAAAACATATTTTAAATTGTAAGAATATTTCACAATATTAGCTTACTATTTCTACTTTATTTCTTATCAAATAAATACAGCATTGGAGAGCATAAGACCCCAGACTTTTGAACAGTGTAATGTATAATACATAAATGAAGATACATATTTTTTTCCCATTAGAAATGATAATACTATTAATTTGAACATTTTCAGAAACTTTTTCCCACTTAGAAATGATAATACTATTAATTTGTACACTAAAAGTGTCATGGTATTACCATGACCGTCTCTGGTTACGTATGTAACCTTAGTTCCCTGAGAGGGAACGAAATGCTGCGTAGTTATGCTATGGGAACACCCCTGTGTGATTGCGTCATGAGCACGTGTATAATCAGTCCAATGGAAGAGTGAGACGTCATCGGCGGGTGATGTCATAGACCAGGAAACTATAAAGCACCCCTGAAAACAGACCGCGTTAGCTTCTGATAAGCCTGAAGCACGTCAATCAGGGCATGCAGGAAGTATGACAGGCAAACGCAGCGTTCCCTCTCCATGGACTAAGGTTACATACATAACCAGAGACGTTCCCTATCAAGGAAACTCCCACTGCGTAGTTACGCTGTGGGAACCCCATGCCCACTACGCCATAATGACAAGTGCCCGTTCTGTGTGAAGTCTTTGCGCACACTAAGAAGCAAGCAACCTAGCCCCAGGAGTGGAGAGGTCTAAGTCATAGAATTTGACAAATGTATGCGGCGAAGACCAGCCTGCCGCATCACAAACGTCGTGAAGGGAAACTCACGAAATTATAGCTGTAGAGGCAGCCATACTCCTCGTAGAATGTGCCTTGACAGCCAAAGGTGAAGGCTGTCCGACCGCTTCATAAGCAAGTGAGATACCCTCAACTACCCACTTGCTCATAATCTGTTTCGTTGCAGGGCAACCTTTCTTAGTTGGAGGGCAAAAAGCCTGCAGCACAATTGGGCCCACAACATTAGTAGGGACCTTAGGAATGTATCCCGGCCTAGGGTGTAGAAATGCTTTCACCATACCAGGTGCAAATTCCAGACATGAAGGAGCCACCGACAGAGCTTGCAAATCTCCAATTCTCTTGATAGAAGAAATAGCAAGTAGAAATAAAGTTTTTAGTGCAAGGAACTTCTCTGAAACCTCTTCAATAGGCTCGAAGGGAGCCAAGGCCAGACCCTCAAGTACAAAGGCCAAATCCCAAGCCGGTGCTCTAGAGTGCCACGAAGAAAACGAATAATAAGAGGATCTCTCCCAAGAGAAGTAGCCCCCAGAGGGGTGCGATAAGCAGATATAGCCGCTACGTACACCTTTAAGGTGGAAGGAGATAATTCAGCAGAGAAACGGTCTTGTAGGAAATCGAGCACTGTACCAACCGGGCTGTTAACAGGATTTTAAAAATGTTCTCCACACCATGTAGAGAACAATTTCCATCTCAATGCATATAGTTTTCTCGTGGAGGGAGCTCTGGATTGAATGATGGTCTCAACGACCTCAGTCGAGAGACCGGATTCTATGAGCTGGGCCCACTCAGAGGCCAAGCCCACAGTTTCCACAACTCTGGCTGAGGGTGAAATATCATGCCCCCTGCTTGGGACAGCAAGTCCCTCCTGACAGGGATCTCCATAGGAGAGCCGTCCAGAAGGGACACTTGGTCCGAGAACCACACTCAGGCCGGCCAGTGCGGGGCTACTAATAATAGATGAGCCCCTTCCTGGCGAACCTTCTCCAGAACTCCCGGGAGCATTGATACCGGGGGAAAAGCGTATAGGTGAAGCCTCGGCAGCCACCTGCACCATCGCGTCCAGTCCGAGAGGAGCTGGATATGTGAGGGAGAACCATAGCGGACAATGGGTTGTATTGGATGATGCGAAAAGATCGACCTGAGCTTGACCATAATTCTCCCATAGGAGCTCCACGACCTCGGGGTGAAGTCTCCACTCCCCGGGCCTCAGCCCCTGCCTTGACAGGATAGCTGCTCCCACATTCAGAAACCCTGGAATATATACTGCCCTGAGTGACAGTAATTTCCCCTGGGCCCATGGGAGGATCTGATGAACCAGTTTGCATAATAATCAAGACCTCAGACCCCCCTGATGGTTGACGTAAGAGACCACCGATGTGTTGTCCGTGCGGACAAGCACACGGTGGCCTCTCAGGTCTGGCAGGAATTATTTGAGAGCCCGAAATACCGCCATCATTTCTAGCCGATTTATATGCCAAGAAAGCTGATGGTCCTGCCAGGGACCATGACCAGCCCCCAGCCTGTGAGGGAAGCATCTGTCGATAGCGTTACGCGTCAAAAAGAAGCCCCCAACACTGGGCACTGCGCGAGGAACCAAGGTGTCTTCCACATGACCATGCATCGCGTGCTGGAGACAATCGTGCTTGCATTGTTGTCAAATCCCTCACCGCCCCTAGAAAAGTGGTCCTCTGAGCTGGGAGGACCACACTCTTCTTGGCGTTTAGCCGGAACCCCAACCTCTTTATGTGAGACAGAACGACATCTTGATGCCGAACTGCCATCTGCTCGAATTGAGCTAGGATCAACCAGTCGTCTATATAATTTAATACGCGAATGCCCTGGAGTCTCAGAGGAGCCAGCACTGCATCCACGCATTTTGTAAAGGTGCGGGGTGATAAACCTAGGCTGAACGGAAGGACCCAATTTTGATATGCTTCTCCCCCGAAAGCAAACCTCAGGAACTTCCTGTGATGAGGATGTATAGATACATGGAAGTAAGCGTCCTTACTTTAGAAGTAAGTCTATTGTGACAAACCAGTCCTTGGACTGAATCTGTGATACAATCTGTTTGAGTGTAAGCATCTTGAACTTGAGTTTCTGAACTCTGCTGTTTAAATGACACAGATCTAGAATAGGATGCAACCCCCCATCCTTTTTTGGAACGATTAAGTAACGGCTGTAAAACTCCGACTCTCTGCTGGGAAGAGAAACCCTTTCTATAGCCACTTTTTGCAGAGGCGTCAGTACTTCTTGCTCCATAACCAGAGCCTGCTCTGGGTCCACCACTGTGGGAAGAACCCCTTGAAATCTGGGAGGACGAGAACCAAACTGAATTCTGTAACCCTTTTCTATTATATGGAGGACCCACTGAGAAATATTTGGCAGTAGTTTCCACGCTGCCAGATATTCTACTAAGGGGACCAGTCTCTCGAGACTGGCCTCTGGATTTGGTTGAACAGTCACTTCGGTGCCCTGAAGTGGTGAACCGGCAGGGAACAACCGAACTGACCGTTCTACGACCCTCCTCTGTTTTTGATGCACTCTGTGCTGTGAGGAGCTTGTACCGGACGAGACTGCTCAGATTTAATAATCGTTTTCCGCCCAGCAGTCTCGGGGACATCGAAACGTCGAGGAAGAAACTTCTGGAATGCAGCAGATTACTTTTTTGTCTCTTGAAACCTATCGACGACACAATTGATAGTGTCGCCGAACAGACTTGAAGGCGAAAGCGGGGCGTCCAGAAGAACAGACCTATCTTTATCTTTTAAATCGGACAAATTTAACCAAAGATGACGCTCCTTGGCCACCAGGGCTGCCATAGACCGGCCCCACTGATTTGGCCGTCTCCTTGGTGGCCCGGAGAGACAGGTCTGTTGTGCGACGCAATTCTCGAATTGAGTCCATGCTGACTTCCTCACGTTCATCGATATCCTTCAGCAGATCATCTTGGTATGCCTGCAGTATAGACATAGTGTGCAGGCATGACGCAGCCTGACCTGCTGCCGAATACACTTTACCCACTAGCGTAGAAGTAGATATTAAAGGCTTGGTGGGTAACGTCAGGGTTTTAATGATGATGCTGACTCGGGGGAGAGATAGCTCGCAAGTGTCTCTTCCGCCCGAGGCACCGTCAAATAACCATAATCAGAAATACCCAAAACATTACTATAGCTAGATATTTGCGGGTTAAACACTCTGAGTGATGCCGGTTTATTCCACGATCTCGATACCTCAGTGTTGAGATCGGGAAAAACGGGAGTCCCAGACCTGGAGGCTGTGTTCTAGATGGTAGAAATCTTTCATCTAGTAAACTCTTTTTAATAACAGAATCATCGGCTGGCCAATCAATATTTAATTTCGCTACAGCATGAAATAAAACCTCCATAAGTTCCTCATCAGCTGGCGAAGACTCATAATCCCCTGAAACAATACTAGCAACATCCAATTCCTCGGAACTGGATAGCTGCAGCATTGGTGCCTCAACCTGAGGAGGAGAAACCGCAGAGCGTGCTCCTTCTTGGGCAGAGGCACTGGATCCAGCAGGTAAGGGCTGAGATAGGGCGGGTCCTGTCTCAAACCCCGCTGTTAGATCCATCTGCGAACCCCAAGATGTGCGCCGCCACTGTGCCGGGACCCACAGCTCGGGGAGCGCGAACCAAACCATCCTCCTCAAAGAACGCCCGCCGAGACCAGAGCGTCCTCACAGACAGCTTCTCGCAATGCTCACAGTTTCCTAGAGAACTGACTGGGCATGCTCCACTCCCAAACAAGCAACACAAAGCTGATGTATGTCCCCACCCGTGATGAAACGAGGGCAGGGAACAACACAACGCTTGAATTCTTGTTTCGGCATTATATATATATATATATATATATATATATATATATATATTGTGTTCCCACAGCGTAACTATGCAGCGGGAGTTCCCTTGATAGGGAAATATCACTTTATCATGAAGTGTCTGTCTCATCTGTATTTCTTTTTTTTATTTTAAGGTGGCAGTTTAAAAAAAAATCAGACACGTTTGTGAAATTTCGAACTGATCTATTACTCCAGTTGTTAAATTGGAGTAGTTGAGCAGAAAGTATATTCATGGATCAAGGTGGAGTCTTTTTCTTAATGTTTCTGCACTCTTAAAAATGAAGGTTTCAAAAGGTTTTTTTTTTTTTTGGTCATAGAAGAACCATTTTGGGTGCCCTATAATCACAAATTAGAAACCTTTATTTTTAAGAGTGTTTATCTCAAAATCATTATGTTTATATCATTATGTTGCATTTTGGGACTAGAAAGGAGTACGAAGTTACTAGATTCAGTTCAGTCTTACCACTATGAACTACTCAATACAAGCCAATTTTGTTTGGTACAACATAGATAAAAGCGTTCTGTAAGAAAATGTACACCATGTTTAAAAAATAGAGGTTTGACAAAAACGTTTTTTTTCCCCATGATGCCATAGAAGAACCATCTTTGTTTCCACAAACAAAACTTTCAGTGAACAGTTCTTAAAATCACATTTTTTTTCCTTACAGTGAAGAACATTTCCACTTTTCCAGAATTTTTTGTGGAATGAAAATGATTATTAGATTGTATTACATGCACAAACCTAACAGAATAGGAAAATTTTGCACACTAATAAGTGTGGATCTAATAAGGTATAAATGTGTTCCTTTTGAAAAGGTACTGCCCCAGTGACAGCTTTTGTACCTTTTTTTCTGATAGTGCATAGTGACAAACAGGTGTTTAGAAAAGTAGCCCAGGGAGGTCTTAATCCTTGTGGAACCCATAAGCATTCAGGAATATAAATTAATTCAGCTCATCAAGGTAATTTAACAAATTAAAAGAAACCTTCTCGTGAAAAATGTTGTCTCAGCCTAAAATGAATAAAATAATATGTTCTCATAGTCACTTGCCTTTGTTTGACATGGCACATTATCCTGGCTGTCTGGTAATTGTGTTCAGATCTGAACTGTTTTAAGACCTGTTTGTAAGGAAAAGCTGTGTTTGAAGACAGCTAAAGCACGTCATGCACATCTTTGTGCTCAAACACAATGTGAAAAGCCAGCCAGATGGTGCCAACTTGAGATCTGAAAGCAGAATGCGTTTAGGGAACGCTGAAAGTTTTTTCAAACTGATTTGAAAGGATGAGTCTGTGAAAACAGGTGTCAGCTTTTGTGCATGCGTTTGCCATCATCAGTGCATCATGTGATGTGAACTATGCCACATATTCAGAAAGATACAGCATAAATGTTCCTTGTTTCCTGAGAACTTTGTTTTTTCCCCCCAGCATTATGTTACACATAACTGCAGTGCAGTTTTACATCTGTTGTATCTAAATGACTGCTTGTAATGAATCTATCTCGCTTGTAACGAGTGTTTGGTCAAACAAAGCCGATCATAATCCTATAGACTGACTGCTTGTTATTAAAGTTACAGGGCCAGGGAAACACACTTGCATGAAGTACTTCCTGCTAACTTTTATGTTAACAGGATGTGGGCAAAGTTGAGAAGGATTTTTTTTATCATGTTGTAGTCATGTTGTATTATATGTCACATCTGATCACATGAAAAAGTGCTTTCTACCTCGTTATATTTATATATGGAATTATAAAATTGTGAAAAAGTTTATGAGCCTTGAGTATTTTTTTTTTCTGTTATGTCTGCGTGTCACTGTCTTGGTAAACATGACAGCATGTTTTTTATTGCATTTATGGTGAACTGTCATTACACACTGTGTACACATTCATTCACACACACCCTTGGGTCTGAGCTGTCTTTGCTGTGAACTAGATTGCCACCGTAAAACCAACAAGAAACAAACATCTCAATTGTTTCTGACGGCATTAACTCTTGGATAAGTGAGACGCTTGCTCTCTCTGTGGATTCCGCTGGCTGAATGACCGCCTGGAAGAGATCTCAAAAGAAACATCCCATTCGGTTACTAATTCATGAGTTGAGAGGTTTTAAGTCTAATAACAAAGCTGGGAGGAACAGAGGGCTTTTGGGAGCCTGGAAAAAAACCCAGCCTCTTAGAAGACTGTGACCCAAAAAGGCATTTTATTTTTCTCTCAGCTTCCAGGGGAATATTTTATTCAGAGGTTGTGTGGCAGATGTGCTCCCTATTCAGCTGTTCTGATGTGCACTTAGACAGGAGGAGTGGATGATGTATACAGGGAGTAAAGCAATCAGAAAGACAATGCATGTTTGTGTTGAGTTGCACATCCTCTATAACTCTACCTGCAGAGGGCAAACCTCAGCACACTTCAGCTGCTCTATTATTAGAGATTAGGTGTTATTAGAGGGGCTTACCAAGGCAAGCATCACTACCTTTAAATCTCATTCTTATTCTGGACGGATTTGAACAAACTTTTAACTCCAAGTATTAAACTTTTGGATTGCGATGCAGACATGAATGATAGCACAAATCATGCGGCTTGTGAGGAGGTCTGCTATTACTTTGATAAGTGATTCGATTTTTGGCTATAGGAGATATGTCAGAAAAAAAAAATTCCCCAAGGACCCAAGCTATAGCTATATCAGGGATAGGAATATAATAATAATAATAATAATAATAATAATAATAATAATAATAATAATAATAATAATTGTAATAATAATTTGTTACATTTATATAGCGGAATCTCCTCAACCACCACCAATGTGCAGCATTTCGTGAGCTTAGAATTATACAGTTCTATCTCAGTTTAGGGTAGTTCTGATAAATTGAGCATCAAAGTTTTTACATCCCTGCTTTTTTGTGAGATGGAACCTTTTTATTTTATTACTAACTACTAACAATTTTTTTTTTTTTTTTTACAAAAATAACACCACACAGGCATTAATAAACACCCAATGGATAAGATTATGTCAAAAACTCAATTTCGACCAAAAGTGGAGATAGAACCATATAATTCTAAGCTCAAGATTTCATTCATTTCATTTCATTTATTATACAGGGAAATTTAAGAAAAACAATTTAGTTACAGTAAACGGGCCTGACTCAGTTTAAAAACTGGTTTACAGCAGGTTCCTGTTCTGCAGCAACATAGAACAATGAACACAATTTCAACACATTTATACAGGACATTATTATTGACTAGACAGATACAAACAAGTAAAACACTAAATAAGGAAAAACAAGATTAAAAACAGTACATGAACAATCAGTGTGTTCAAGTATGACTATTAAGAAGAAACAGTTTATATGACTTTTTGAAATATGTGAAGGACGATAATGTTCGAATGTGATGGGGAATTCCAGATTTTAGTGTAAATATAGAAAAACGACTTCTGACCATACAGTAGTTATTTTTGTACTGGAATGAGTGCCTGTGAGACTGACTTAGTGAAGCGTAGTGGTCTCATATTGTGTGTCGGAGGAAGCATCCACCTGGATGATGCGACGGCAGCCATATTGCGCCAGAACGCCCACCACACACCAGCTTATTGGTGGAGAGGAGACAGAATGATGAAGCCAATCAGTATATGTGGGGATGATTAAGAGGCCATGATCGACAAAGGCCAATGGGCAAATTTGGCCAGGATGCCGGGGTTAAACCCCTACTCTTTTTCCGAAAGACATCCTGGGATTTTTAATGACCACAGAGAGTCAGGACCTCGGTTAAACGTCTCATCCGAAGGACGGTGCTGTTTAACAGTATAGTGTCCCCATCACTATATTGGGGTGTTAGGACCCACACAGACCACAGGGTTGCCCCCCCTACTGGCCTCATAATAAGTTTTGCACAAACAAAACGAAATGCTATATGTGCACATCCCCAAAAAAACTTTAATCTGAATCCTACTCAGAGTAGGTATATTACACTCCTGAGCAGGTGTGGACAACAAACAAGACAGCAATTAATCAATTAAGACACATAGGACACTCCGAAAAACAAATTGAACGATGAGAACCCACTGTATTTTAAAACAACGAACAATAAAAAGGAAAACACACATTATACAAAACAATAAACTACAAATTAAGTCCCTTTCAGTCTTAAAGTTTGTAATGTATATAAATATAAAAAAGGCTATTTTGTCAAATCAATTTGTGCCACTGTGATTACATGAAAAACACATTTTAAAAATGGAGAGTCGCACGAGAAGCAATATGTGACCCTGGATCACAAAACCAGTCTTAAGTAGCACAGGTATATTTGTGGGAATAGCCAACAATACATTGTATGGGTCAAAATTATCAATTTTTCTTTTATGCCAAAAATCATTAGGAAATTAAGTAAAGTTCATGTTCCATGAAGATATTTTGTAAATTTATATACCGTAAATGTATAAAACATTTATTTGTGTGAGTGAATGCAGGACAATCGCAAACATAAATGGACAACTTTAAAGGCGATTTTCTCAATGTTTTGATTTTTTTGCACCCTCAGATTCCAGATTTTCAAATAGTTGTATCTCGGCCAAATATTTTCCTATCCTAACAAACCATACATCAATGGAAAGCAATCAATTATTTATTCAGCTTTCATGTGATGTATAAATCTCAATAAGAAAAAAAATGACCCATATGACTGGTTTTGTCATCCAGGGTCACATATGCATGTGAATTATCAAAATAAACCATTCACTATCCATTTTAATCTTGAGAAACATATTTTGTCCTCTTTATGATATATTGAACAAAATACCAAGAAAGGGGACTAGGGAGTGATTGACATCAAACATTTTTTTTTTACATTATTATTATTATATATTTTTTTGGTATTGTACTGTATGTGTTTTGTCTTTTCTTATTTTTATATAGTGTAATACTGTATGTTCCCATTGTTGTAGAGTCCATATGTGTCTTCAGTGGTTAATTATAGAATGAGTTTTGCAAACACTGCTCACAATTCTTTAGAAAATGTAAAAACAAATCTAGTTCTGTATATCTGTCACAGTGTGGGTGCTATAAATCAGCTCATGACAAATGAGAATTCAGAATCACAGTCTTTAATAAATCCACACAGGAGAAAAGGCAAACACATCCACTAAAATTGATGAGACAGGACAACAAACTGAAACAAACAGGGAGTATACAAGACCAAACAAGGAACTAATGAGCTAATTAACAAACAACAGGTGAACTGAATGAAACTGACACAGACTAGTACACACTAGGCCACACATGCAGGCAAGCAGGGATAAACACAATGAAATGCGTTACAATGTCTTTTTTTATATATGATTCATTTATTGGATTTTTCACAACAACAGAGACAAACACTCGATACCAAAAAATAAAAAAAATAAAAAATAAATAAATAAAAATAAATAAAAATTAATAAAACATCAATACAAAAACACCAACACTAAGTCATTCAACCCCACTGACAAGTTTAGTACAGTATATAATATAACAGAACTGTATGTAATAATACAGACATAGGCCAAAGTAAGCCTTAACTAGGTCCACTAAGTAAAGTTGAGTAATCCAAGAACCTAGTAAATAATATGTGCAGCCAGAATAACCAACATTGATAGTAGGGTGGGTGGTCAGTCAGTCAATTGAGACTGCAGCTGTACAGTTCTCTTACGAGAGGTTCTCTCGTATTGCGTAAGTTTAGCTTACGCTACGGGAAAGATTCATCTTCTCGAGATATTGAAGCCAAAAAATTATCCTTAATTTTGTATTTATTGTCAACGCAGTGCAGCAGCTAGCAGACCTAGAGCAGGCCATCTCACGTGCTCAATGGCTTCCCTGTGGGCAACTGCTGCAGCCTACCAGTGAGCCCGGCGTGACGTCACGCCCAATGAAGGGCGCCCGCGCCTTCATAGCGTCACAGCCCGCCGGAATGGGCGTGGCTTAGCGTATAAAAGTAGGGGCTGTAGGCTGACATCTCTGATTTTTCATCTCTTCAGCGAGCTCTTTGCATCGCTGGATCTGAGAGAAGCCACCGCCGCTGCCGAACAGCGAACAGCCAGCTTAGGACAGCGCTGAGGAAGCCGGCCGTCTTCGCCACCTTCAGCCATCCGTGCGAGCTACGCTATCCGGCGACGTATCCTTTACCTTGCTACCTATTCTAAAAGAGCAGCGAGTGTCTTTTTAAAGATGCCTCGCGCTTCCTGCAGCTCGTGTAGAGCCCCGCTCAGCGCCGGAGACCGCCACTTGATCTGCCCTCTCTGCCTGGGCCTGGAACATGCAGAGCTCGCCCTCGCGTCCGGGGGCTGCGAGCTCTGTGAAGCGCTTCCGCTGTCGACCCTGCGGGCTCTACTCGAAGCCTTCAACACCGCAGCAGTCACTCCGCCCTCTGTGGGACCGCGCAGGAAGAAGCGCCGTTCCCTGAGACAGCCGGAACCTGTGGCCACAGCGACGCGCTCGCCGGAGAACCACCCTCGAGCCTCGCTTTCGCCTTCCCCGCCCCCCCTCACCGACGCGCAGCTGCCGCTCACGTCTCTTCGGCCCAGCGGTGAACGGGATCGTTGACCGTTTTTCTGAGGTACAGAAGACCACGCAGGCCATGAACCTCTTCCTGCCGCGGCGCTCGAGCTCGGCTACAGGCAGCTCTTGCGAGAGACAAAGAAAATAACAGCCTCCTCTGCGAGCCAGCGTCCAGCGCATTCAGAGGATGTTGGGCTGTATGGCTTCAGCTGGGCCTACTGCGCATGCGCCCGCTCCAACGCTGGTTGAATGCTCGCGCGTCCCGCCGAGCCTGGGTTTCTTGCGGCCAGAAAATCAGAGTGACTCAGACCTGCATAGCGGCTCTGCAGCCCTGGTTAGTAGCCGACTGATACCAGCAGGGAGTGATGATGGGAACCATCTCTTATCGGAAAGTCATTTCGACAGACGCGTCCAACTCGGGTTGGGGCGCGCTGTTCGAGGGCAGACCGGTCTTCGGCCAGTGGTCAGACCAAGAGGAGTCTTTTCACATAAACTGTCTGGAAATGATAGCGGTCGAGAATGCGCTGAAGCGCTTCCTCCCGTTCATACAGGACCAACATGTTCTTGTCCGCTCGGACAACATGTCTGTGGTATCCAATGTAAACCGTCAGGGCGGTGTCAGATCCAGAAATCTCTGCAATCTGACGGAACGCCTCCTTATTTGACCTCAGATGCACCTGCCATGTGCCTGGCCATTTGAACGACGGCCCAGACAAACTGTCCAGGAACAATGTTCCCCCAGGCGAATGGTCCCTGCACCCCCAAACGGTCCAGAAGCTGTGGCGCCTATTCGGCAGAGCGGAAGTCGACCTATTTGCGTCAAAAAACAACGCTCAATGCCCGAAGTTCTTCTCGAAGAACGAGGACGCGCTGGCCCAGGTTTGGCCCAGCCTCCCGCTATATGATTTCCCTCCGGTCTCTCTGCTACCACAGGTGATCAAAAGAATCAGGGAAACGCGCCACTCGGTGCTCCTCATAGCCCCACGTTGGGAGAATCAGATTTGGTTCCCCGAACTAGCACGGCTGTCACTTACAGCTCCGTGGCCGATTCCGGTGAGGGCAGATCTCCTCTCTCAGGCTCGCGGCGCAATCTGGCATCCCCATCCAAAGCACTGGTCTCTGCATGCATGGTTGATCAACGGGTACTCGTTGCCCTGCCAGAAGGAGGGATGAACACGATCACGCAGTCTAGAGCTCCTTCCACGAGAAGGCTCTACGAGTCTAAATGGTCGGTGTTCTCTGGATGGTGCACCGACAGAGGTCTGGACCCACGGACACGCGGGGTGGCGCATCTGCTCACCTTCCTACAAGAGCTGTTGGATAAGGGGAGGTCCCCATCCACGCTCAAAGTATACGTGGCGGCCGTGGCAGCGTTCGCAGAATCGACGCACGGCCAGTCACTGGGAAGACAAGAGTTGGTCATCCGCTTCCTTAGAGGAGCTAGAAGGATGAACCCGCCGCGCCCCCCGTCGGTTCCTATGTGGGATCTTTCATTGGTCCTCGAGGCCCAGAAATTCTTTCCATTTGAACCACTAGACTCCGTGGGGTTGAAATATCTATCACTGAAAACCGTCTTTCTGACTGCACTGTCGTCAGTAAAACGTGTGGAGGACCTGCATGCGCTGTCTGTCAGCGCGTCGTGTCTTGAGTTCTGGCCGAATGACTCTAAAGTCATCCTCAGACCTAGACATGGCTATGTTCCTAAAGTGATGGGCACTCCATTCAGAGCGCAAGTTATTTAGCTGTCAGCTCTGCCAACATCTGACAGCGAAGGTGAGGTGAATCTCCTCTGCCCTGTCAGGGCGCTGAGATTTTACATTATGCGCTCCGCCTCCTTCAGGCGTTCAGAACAGCTCTTTGTTTCGTTTGGTGGGCGCACCAAGGGTCTCTCCTCCTCGAAACAGAGCTTGTCCAGATGGATAGTGGACGCTATAGCAGCTGCTTAAGCGTCAAAAGGTCTGCAATGTCCTCTGGGCATCAGGGCTCATTCCACGAGAGGCGTGGCTTCGTCGTGGGCGTGGTCCAGTGGGATTTCTATCCATGACATATGTGTAGCGGTGGGCTGGAGCTCTCCGTCTACCTTTGTCAGGTTTTATAACCTAGAAGTTCCTGCCTTGCAGGCTAAACTTTTTTTCAGTTTGAAGGAGAGGTGTATTTTGCTTAGATCTCAGACCTTCCTGCTCAGATCACTCTCACGTGACTCAGCTCTCCTGGTTGAGCTGCACTAGTAGGGTATGTGCCATGTGCCTATACAGACCGGCGCGCTGCTCTGTATTCCCTATGTGTGCTTATGTACAAGTAATGGCCCGCTTGGCTGGCCACCTTATTTTTTCCACTTATGGGGTTCCCCTGAAACTTCGGGGTCTCATGGTGGATGCTTGGCGCGCACGGCGTTGACAAAGTGTTCCCGTAGCGTAAGCTAAACTTACGCAATACGAGAGAACATACTAACGTATTACTAACGTACTCTGTTACTAGTAACCGTACTCGGTTACTAACGTAACCTCGGCTCTCTCTAGCGAGGGAACGAGTATTGCGTAACCGGCCGTGCTCGCGCCACGAGCGACTTCGCTTCAGTCGACGAAAAACCAGAGATGTCAGCCTACAGCCCCTACTTTTATACGCTAAGCCACGCCCATTCCGGCGGGCTGTGACGCTATGAAGGCGCGGGCGCCCTTCATTGGGCGTGACGTCAGGCCGGGCTCACTGGTAGGCTGCAGCAGTTGCCCGCAGGGCAGCCAATTAGCACGCGGGATGGCCTGCTCTAGGTCTGCTAGCTGCTGCACTGCGTTGACAATGAATACAAAATTAAGGATAATTTTTTGGCTTCAATATCTCGAGAAGATGAATCTTTCCCGTAGCGTAAGCTAAACTTACGCAATACTCGTTCCCTCTCTAGAGAGAACCGAGGTTACGTTAGTAACCGAGTATCGATTTAACATGCTCTAAAAAAGGTTACCAAATTCTTGAAAATTTTTCCAAGGAACCACGAAGACAGTGTTTAATTTTTTCCAATTTGGCAAAAAAAGGCATCTTTTATCCACCGAGTACGAGAGGGAGTGTGAGGACCCTTCCAGTTCATCAAAATACAACGTCTCGCTAGCAGCGTAAGAAAAGCTACCAACTCAACGAAATGAGATGGCAACGAGTAATCAGGAGGTTTGACTCCAAACATACCAATTAGCGGAGAGGGATGGATATTAACAGAAGTGATAGCTGAAAGAGAGTCAAAAACAGACTCCCAGAAAAAAGATAAAGTAGGACAAGTTCAGAACAAGTGAGTTAAATTAGCTGGTTCTAGATGACACTTGTCACAGCTTGGCTCAATGTCAGGGAACATGCGGGCTTATTTACTTTTAGACCAGTGTACTCTGTGGACAACTTTACACTGTAAAACCCTGTGGCGAGCACAAACAGATCACGTGTAAACACGTTTCGAAATCGACTGCCATGTCTCTGTCTCTATCTCTATATTAAGATCCCTAGCCCAAGTAATCCGCAGACTATCAGAGGCCAAGGGGTAACATGTGGAAAAGGTGTTATATATCGTGGAGATGACCACTCTTTGATAAGGATTAATATTTGATATGATATCTACAATGGTGGAGGGTGGGATCAAGGGGAACCCCGGAAAATGCTTACGGACAAAGTCCCGGACTTGCAAATATCTGAAAAAGTGAAACCTTGGTAAGTTAAATACTTGAGTCAATTGTTCAAAAGAAGCGAATGTTCTGTCAATGTAAAGATGCTTAATGGAACTGATCCCGTGGTCCACCCAGGCCACAAAAGCCTTATCAATGCAAGAGGGAGGAAAGAGGGGGTTAAAGTACACTGGGCATATAAGAGGTGTTGACTGTAAGGTAAAATGGCGTCTGAGTTGACACCAGATCTTAAGACAATTTTTAACAATAACATTACTGGAGTAGGTTAAAGATGACAACGAGAGAAGAAGGTGCAGAAGAGACAAAAGCGAAGAGCTGCCACATGCAGCCTCCTAGATCCTTAACCAGGGTGGAGGCTGATCACTGGAACAGCACCAGAATAACATGTTACAAACATTTGCAGCCCAGTAATAAAACAAGAAGTTAGGTAGTGCTAAACCCCCCAGCTCCTTAGTTTTTTGTAAAATGCTTTTCCGTATTCTTGGAGTTTTTCCATTCCAAATAAATTGAGGAATACAGCTATCTAAAGAGTGAAAGAAACGCTTTGGAATAAAAACTGGTATGCATTGAAAAAGATATAGAAATTTGGGCAGAACATTCATTTTAATACAATTTATCCTACCCGCAAGAGAAAGAGGCAATTGAGAACAACGATGAAGATCTTCAGTCAGTCGATCCAACAGAGGAGAGAGATTACATTTAAACAGGTCAGAGTAATCCTTGGTTACACAGATGCCCAAATAATTAAATTGATCTAATGATGTCTTAAATGGCAATTTTGAAAGAGGGTAAGCTAGGCATTTATAGGCATGAGTTCACTCTTATGAAGATTCAATTTATACCCGAAACCTGCCCAAATTCCTTCAGTAAAACTAAAACTTGGGGTATAGATCTGTCTGGCTCAGAGACGAAAAGTAAAAGGTCGTCAGCATATAAAGACAGTTTGTGCGCAGAACCCCCTCTTATATTGCCCATCATCTGACTAGACCTAAGGGCCACTGCCAATGGTTCAATAGCGATGGCGAACAATAAGGGGGAAAGTGAACAGCCCTGCCGAGTACCACGTCCAAGGGGAAAATAATCAGAATAATCATTGTTTGTGCGGACACAAGCCAAAGGAGAAGCATAAAGAAGTTTAATCCACAAAATAAATTTACAGCCAAATCCGAACCTTTTTAATGTATGGAAAAAATAAGGCCACTCCACGCGGTCAAATGCCTTCTCTGCGTCCATCGAAATAACCAACTCAGGGGTGGAAGATGTTGAGGGAGAGTACAATATATCAAATGGACGCCTGACATTGTGAAAAGAGTGCCTACCCTTGACAAACCCAGTTTGGTCAGTAGAAATGATTGAAGGCAAAACAGCCTCTAGACACCTTGCCAGCATCTTAGCTAATAATTTAACATCCGCACATAACAAAGAAATAGGCCGATAGTTACTACAGAAAAGGGGATCCTTGCCTTTCTTCAATAAAAGTGAAATGGTGGCCTGTCTAAGAGTAGGAGGGAGTATGGTGCATTGTAAAGATCCGTTAAACATATTTAGCAGTAGTGGGGAAAATTTATCTGCAAACGCCTTCAAAAATTCAGTAGGAAGACCATCCGGCCCTGGAAATTTCCCACTCTGCATCAAGTGTAACGCATCTTTAATTTCATCTACTGTAAAAAGCTCATCCATCCTAGTGTCACATGCCTGTCCTGTCTTGTGTTGCACATGGGTGTTTGTTATGTTGTGCCACGTGCTGTTGTGATTGTTGATCCCTCCCCCTCGTAACCTGATTAGTGTTTGAGTTGTTCCACCTGTCCTCTCTTTATTTGTCTTTGTCGGTTCGTTGTCATACGTCTTCCCAGTTCCTTGTTGATGTTCTTATGTTCAGAGTCAGTGTTGGTTTCATGTTCATTTATTATGTTTTTCCCCTCGTGGGGTTTTGATTTGTGTTTGTACGTTTTTTGTTATTAAACCCTCCTTGTTTTTGCACGTGAGTTCTCTTCCCATTTTTGTATGTGTTGCGTGACACCTAGATGATGTCTCGGGGTCAATGGAAGGAATGTTAAGGGGCCTAAGAAAACTGTCCAACTGAACCTCTTCAGATGAACACTCAGAAGTGTATAACAAAGCATAAACATTCCTGAATTGGTCTTTAATAGCTTGAGGGTCAATAGCTGTGCCATTGACAGTATTAATTTGTAAGATATGTTGACCCGAGGCAGCTTGTCGGATTTGGTGAGCCAATATCTTGCCTGGCTTATCTCCAGACTCATAATAACTATGACGAGACTTAAGTAATGCTTCTATTGCCCTGTCGGCAGCCAAAATATCAAATTCAGACTTTTTAGTAAGCAATTCTTTGATTAGTCCAGGTTCAGGTTCTCTTCACATCTGGACTGCAGGCCAACCAATTCCCTAGAGATAGAGATACTCCTTTCAACAGTGAATTTTTTCCAAAAAGCAGAGTAAGAAATAATCTCTCCACGTAAATAAGCTTTGCATGCCTCCCAAATTGTTGACGCTGACACTTCTGAATTAACATTAATGGAAATGAAAAGATCAATGCGACTATCAATGGTTTTTATAAAATCCGGGTCAGTAAGTAGAAACGAGTTAAAGCCCCATGGGGATTGAGTAAAGGACACACCAGGAAATGAAATATCCACTGTGATAGTGGCATGGTCTGAAATAACTATAGGACTGTAGAAACAGTTGTTAACAGAAGAGAGCTTGTTGTCAATGAGAAAGAGGTCGTTTTGATTAAAATTACCATGTACGGGAGAGAAAAAAGAAAACTGCTTATCACTGGGATTAAAGTAGCACCATACATCAGAGACTGCATACTTCTCCATAAACAGCTGAATAACTTTAGATGATTTAGATTGAGAGAGGGGCTTATTGGATGAGCGATCGAGTGAGGGATGAGGACAGCAATTAAAGTCTCCACCAAATGTGTTGAAATAACACATTTATGTTTCATGTTAAATGTTTCAAGTGATCAATCACTTTATTGCGTTTATAATAATAATAATAATAATAATAATAATAATAATTATAATAACTTGGGGAAAAGAACAAAAACAGCAACGAACACAACTCTGATACAACGATCAGCGAGTATTACTACTTCCCTATAGCAATCGCACTGCCCCCACATATAAGTGCAATTAAAGCTAAAGAGTACAAGTCACACCTTATGAAAAATCTAGAGTAAAACACACAAAAAAAACAAGGCTTTGACTTATAAGACCCGGGAGGCCCATGTAAATAGTCAACAGAAAAGATAACAAAACAGCATTCACCTTACAGCAGGTGACAATGTCTTATTAAAATCTGATTATCAGTAAATATGTTTTCATGCATTTTGACTAAATCAGAATCAGACTAAAATCATGCCAGTCCATTTTTCACACCAGCTCCAATGTTTTCATGTTTGCTCCAGAAGACAGAAGTGAAGCACAACATGAACTGAATACTTTACATATTAAATATTTGATTACGCTTTGTTTCATGTTTACTTGGTCAAAAAGATGAAGGCTGTAGCGCATGTAAACATACTTATTGATTTCCATCCAGCAGGTTCCAGGATGTACTTGGTAATAGTTCGATTTTACTTTGGTAAAGCTAGAGTATAAAAACAACATTATTTTTTATAGTATTGATTGTTGTTTTTTGTAAAAATGTGTAAAAATAAAAAGTGTAAAAATGGCTACTTGAAGGTTATAACAATGCTAAATGATGTTCAGTATAATAAAGGGAGCCTGATGGTTATAAAGATAAAATAAAAAAAAGGTTGGTAAACGTGTTGGGAAAGGTTGGGAAACGTAATGTTGAAACAACCTACATTACATAGGAATTACATAAACAGGGAGTGCTGCATGCAGTGGCGGTTCTAGACCATTTCAACTGGGGGGGCCAAGCTGGGGCCAGTTGTACTGTTAGAGGGGCCAGTTACATTTAGACCTTATTGTTGTCATATCATTTTCTGCACTGCACTGCAGGCATTAACAGGCAAAATACCATGTTTATAATCATTCAACAATGTATTTGCATTTCCATTATATTTTTACATTTGCATTACAAATTCAGTATTAGTCAGAGTAACTGTAATTGACATGATGTCCTTCTTTCTCTTCATTTTGGTGAGAACTATAGAGCAAAAGCAATGGGGACCAAGAAGCGTATTAATTCATTTACTGAAAATAACTGACTTGCTACGTAACTACGTCTAACCGTTTACAGGGTTCCTGCACACTTTTTAAAGTCAAATTTAAGGCTTTTTAAGACCTGAAGAAATCAAAATTAAGACCGTACATTAGGGGTGTGCAATATTGACAAAATATATCACAATATTTTCAATGTTTTGTTGATAATCAGATGATATTTTACTGATTGTGTTTTTGTGCTGGTGACATGGCTGGTTTAGGCCTGTTGTTGACAGCAGACTCACAAAGATATTCATATTTTTTAATATTCTATGCAGTGGTCAGTTAACAGCAGGGACCGAAATTAATTTTTTCATTAATTTTTTATTAATTTAATTTGCCACCTTAAATTGATTTCCAGGGGCATTTTCACCTATATATGGACATTCTTTCTAAACTTATTTAGAGTTATGAATCACCTTTTATGTCAAATACTAACATACAAATTATACAGTAATTATACGTATTTATACAATAATACTTAATTATACAATAATTATACAGTACCACTGTTACCTGTCAAATGAAATAATTTAATCAAAATCCATCTTTGCAGTGCAGTCTAGAGGTGACACAGAAGTGGCATTAATATATTAACATTCCATTTATAATTGCATAAATAAAGCTATGAGATTTTTTTAAAATCAATATTTAAATATGAAATGATTTCTAATTGTAATGTTCTAATTAAAGGGTACTTTAAACATGAAACTAAAAGGTCTTAATCTTAAAAGGTCACGGTCTTAATAAGTGAGTTGAGGGATTCATTCATTCAACGGATTTGTTCAAACGGCTGATTCATTCAGGAAAGGAGCAGGTGATTCCTTCAAAACGCGGATTTCAGTCAATAAATCATCGCTGTCTGTTGCATTGAGACTCTGCTACGGTTTCATTTTGAAATTCTAGTCGTCGAAATAAAGGGAAAACAAACATTATTGACAATATTGTGTCTAAAAGGTAACTCCCAATGTTCACTTATTGTTAATTTAGCTGTTGTATAACATCAATATCACAGTTGCAATTGTGCACGGGAAAACGGCACTCTTGCTGATCTGATACTCCAATATAAGAACATAATATGATATAAATATAAGACATAAACTAATTTGGGGACATAGCCTACCTATGAACCGCACACAGCAGTGAAAGAACGATAGACAAATGCGATGTCAGCTCACAGTGCCTCGTATACAGTTAAAACATTGATTACAATATCATAATAGACAATACACATCGCACACCCGATACGCACATAAAGAATGAACTTGCAACTGAACTGACATTTACCAGCTTTCTCCTTCTCTCCTCTCTCGCGTGCAGGAGACAGGCGTTATTCTGCCGCGATTCCCGCGAATGTGATGCGAATTGTCACGTGAACAAGCAAATCCACAAAGATAGAATAATAAAAAAAATAATACGCATACAACGATAACAACGATAGCAAAAAAACAGTTTTGTAAAAATTATTTCACACTCCACATTTAGGGGGGCCACAAGGGGGGCCAAGCTTGTTGTCACAGGGGCACGGGCCCCCCCGGCCCCCCCTCTAGAACCGCCACTGGCTGCATGTGGCATTACTAAAATCAAAAGAGCTTAAAGAGTTGTTGTCAGTGAAACCATTGAAAAACTAAACCATGCTTTTGTATGATGCAGAGATTTAGGTCTGAATATTCTAGTCTTTAATGCATGCACTCAAATATATATGTCAACAGGCAAGTGATAAATTGTTTAAAAGCGCAGTTTTCTGTGACCCACTTAAGTAGTGTCACCTTTAAATGACAGCGCAGACTTGAGTGTGCGATGGGTGCTTATAATAAGAAATAGAAAGAAGCAGAGGACACACATACTGCCCTGAGGAGAGAGTGAGAGCTAAAGCTCTGAGAAGGTCACAGCAGGACAGGAATCCAGTGTATATACTGGTGTTTAAAGATGAAAGTGGAAGAGTACAGAACAGGGTTAATTCTATTTTTAAAATATCTAAACCGAAACTGAGACTATTCAGTTAGTCTCAGAGTCAACATGCAGTTCCACACACATAATATGTGTTTAGTAGACATTAAATGCACAAGATACAAATTATTTCTCATTTGCGATGTTATTGGAACAGTACCAGCAAACACTTGCAAAATGGAGAGATCAAAATGGTCAAAAACTGGAGCTAAAAAAATATATGTTATTCTTTATTTTGCCAATTCGCTTCAGCACACAGGCTTTCACCAGGGCTTAAAGGACAAAGGACAAAATTCAAACTTAAGGGCAACCAATGAAAAAGTCAAATGGTATGGCATCCATCAATCACATATCAAGTGAGTGATCACACATCAGGCAAATAGCCTCTGTTCTTATGGTGAATTTCTAATCAACATTAAAAAATAAATAAAGGTACAGACAAAAATTTTTTTTTATGTATTTTTATATCTTTATTTGCCATGTTAAAACAACCTACATAAAATAAGGATCATTTGCCAGTTAATTTTAAAAACTGAGGTTTTACATTTAAATCCTGTAATAGACCTTGTGAGAAAAGGTTATTGGGATCTAAACAGATTATTTTTCATCGAGCCAAATAGATTTACTACTACTAAACAAGAGGATGCACCCAGCACTGACTACTCACTGTAAGAGATCTCTTGTGGCCCATTGATCATCCACGTGACCTGTGTGTTACATCTGCCCACGAGTCCTTGTGGTACATGTACTGTATGTGTGCTGAAGCATCCTCTTGTTTAGTAGTAGTAAATCTATTTGGCTCGATGAAAAAGAATCTGTTTAGATCCCAATAACCTTTTCTCACAAGGTCTATTACAGGATTTAAATGTAAAACCTCAGTTTTTAAACTTAACTGGCAAATGATCCTTATTTTATGTAGGTTGTTTCAACAGGGCAAATAAAGATGTAAAAATACATTTAAAAAAAATTGTCATGGCATAGATCCACACATTTGTTTACTGAACACATCACACTTTCATATCTGGGTCGACAACGCTGTCATTTGAGACTAGGGTCACTTATAGTCCAGTTATGAAAGAGATTGCACAGAAAAACACACAATTAAGTTAAGTTGAATCTAGTACATTTTTTTGTGGGAGCCAATCAGTATTAAAATAATGTTCTGGGTCAATACAACTTATGCTCAATTAAGTGCCTCTCAATTACCATAGAGAATATTTTCAACTAAACCCTTAGTTTAAACAAAAGAGCAGTAATGCACTTACCATTCTTGTCAAAAGGGTGATTTACAAGATTTACACTTTAAGTAACAATAATAAAAACTTTTACAGAATAATTCAAATGTTTTAATAAAAGTACAAATATGCCGGCACATCTGCTATTAAACCATCTGGTACACTTGCCCCATAGACTTTAATTTTAAGTGCATTATTAATATTATTATTAATTAATGTGTTGTACTGTTTTTACAAACTAAGCAATAAGCCACGGGTAATCAACAGCATGCCACATTGCCAGTAGAGCTTAACTTGTATTGACCCTGGACTATTCTTCTCAGCTACAGAGTGATTTTCATTACTCCACATTATTATGAAACATTGAAGCATCTAGCTTCTTATTCAATCTTGTCAAGTGAACACAAAATTGATACCAATGTATGAGCCTCATGACATACATTTCTAATATCTCATGTACAATTTGATTACACAGTGTCATGATACTAATGTACACACATGAATATTTCATGTAATTGTCCATGTAACTATTCATGGCCAAAATATTTATCATATTGTCTGTATTGACATGCTTAAAATTGTTGACTGCAGTCAACAAACATAAATAAATCTACCCACATAATGTTTTATCAGCCATTTTCTAAATGCACATCATACTCAGATATACACAGAATAATTTCTATAAATATAACTGCTGATTAGTATGGAATAATTCCATTTTCTCACTGCAACCTAAAATGTCAAGGTCCTCCCACCAGCACTTGTTTTGGCGCAAAAACACTGGAGACTGATATTGACGCCCGCTGGTGAGTCACAAGCTAAATGCTACTAAATTTCAGGAATTTGGAGCCGATCATGGTCACTGACGTATTTCAGGTCAAGTGTGTACAAGATAAATTCATAATCATTTGATATTTATAGGAGCTGGACTTTGGAATGTGCTTACGCAGTGGTATGGATACCAAATACATGACAAAAAAGTACTGTGGTATCAAAATGGCAATACTCTGATACAACATGGTACTGAATGATTAACATATTCATTTATCGGTATTCAGCGAGGGTGCATTAAATATATCAAATGTCTAGTTTATTCATATATTTTTTTATAATTTATTATGTCTTTACACTGTTTTCAAAATTGATAATGATAATAATAAATGTTTCTTGAGCCCCAAATCAGCATATTAGAATGATTTCTGAAGGATCATGTAACACTGAAGACTGGAGTAATGATGCTATAAAAATAAATAACATTTAAAATTTTATTCAAGTTGAAAAAAGCAAATCAGAAAATCAGTTGGTAATATTTTCGGAAGATGAGCATGTCAGAGTTTAGCTAAATTAATGCATGCCTCCTCCTAAAGTAACTTGCGCCTTCGCCGTTCATTCTCCAATTGTATAGTTTGCCTAAATTAGTGTATACATACAAACTATGTAGTATATAATGACCAAGGATACATTTAGCCCACGCAGTCGTCCCTTTATAGTTTGACTTAAAAAAGTGGAGTGTTGTCTGCTGGCTTTTCCTCTCTTTGTTTACTTCAGGGAGTTCCGTTGGAATTGTCTCACACGTTAATTCTGACCAATCAAAGAGCAGGTTAGGAAATAGTTTCAAAGACACATCTGGCCAACGACTGATGTGGATGTTGTCATGTGACTGCATTATGGTTCGTTTAACCAACTTGTCAACTGATTGGGACCAGAGAAATCAGTGTGGTGTGAAAAGAAACCAAACGTCTGAAAAATTCTACAATATTTTTTTGCCCTTGGTCCGGACCAAATGAACCCTCACTACAGATGTGAAAGCACCAATAGAGACTTCTTTCAAACATGTAAAATTCCTAACTTCCCCAAACAAATCATGGCCTAAACAAGGGAGAGTCAAACCTGCTATTTATGATGCCATAACATGGCTTAGCTCATGCATATTAAAGCGCATGCATATTAGGTCATGTTCAAATATTGATATTTTATTGTTTTGTTCTATACAAACAACAAATAGTCTAAGCATGTAATGTGCATAGTTTATTTCCTGTATATTTCAAATTCTGTTTCATTCCATGTAGAATCCCTTTCCAAGTCAAATCAATAATGCTAATAATTTTTTCATGCAATTTTCATGTAAATCATAGAAATAAAATAGGCCTACACTATATCATTTAATCCATTTCAATAGCACACGGATAATCTATTTTTTTGACATAAAAGGTCTCATTATACAGTGATTTGAGGGAGCAATCATTGCCATAGACCATTTTCACTTTGAATAGGAGTGGTTTGAAATTCAAACCCCCCACGTTTTTATTTTAATGAACCAAAAATTGCATCTGCACATTTGGGGATATATATCAGTAACAGGAACACATTTGTTCGTGTTTTGTCCTATAATTTCCCTGAAGCAGAAAGCGAGTTCGAAGAAAAGCATTAGAAGTGGAGCGCGTCTGACAGAGCTGTTTGCATGAGAGAACACTGCTGCTGTCCTCTGTCACCGATGACAACCGCAACGACTATTCAGCAAAACAATACAAAATAACACATTCCAACGCCAGCCTCTCATTACACACACACAAGGAAAACTCAAGCTCAAGAACTGGAGATGCTACCTTTGTATTATTTACATCTCAAGTAGGCTAAGCCGTTTCAAGCGGTAGAATCGTTGATGGCAAACATGACAGGGAAAGTCCCCACAACAACACTTTTGACCATTGGCTTTGTTAAACCAGCAGAAGGATATTTTTGCTCTATCTTTTCTCACTTTCTTTTCTTGCATCAGTTTTATGAGCAGGCTGGATCCACCTCCTCTCATTGCTCTCTGTGTGAAGTATTCCAGATGGTGAGTTCTTTACTGGAACAGGAAACACATCCATCATGAGACTTTGACGCATAAATGCACCTACAGGCATTAATGACATCAGCAGCCTGTGACATTAAGATAGGCCTAAAAGTGTGATAAATACTTAACAGCTCATACGGTGGTGGGGGGACCACTACAAAGCGCTGCACAGCAGAACATGTCATTTAAATGTCCACAGGTTCAATGTGCTTTCAAAGGCCATTACCTTTGAACATGTGCTAGTGTACACGCAATTTCTTGCGTAAGCTGCTCGTCAGACAATAGTAATGAGACAACTAAAAAAAAAATGAAAGAAATGAAAGGATGAAATGATTAACAGTAACAGCAGCACATTTTACAGTTCCTCCTGAACCGTTCATGCCATAACTACTGTAATTTGGAAGAGATGTAAACCCGTGAAGTTAAACCCTGAGCAGTTCGTGACTCGAATTTTTGCATTTCAATGGCAACACTATCAATACTAAAATAAATCTGCAGCAGTCAGGTGGTACAGGTCAGTGCTCTTTAAGTTGTTTATGTTCATTATTATTGTAATGTTATGTGTTTTGAGACATGAGGTAGTTTATATATATATTTCCAATTATTTGGATTTTTTATTGTATTATATATATATATATATATATATATATATATATATATATATATAAATAAATAAATAAAATACAATAAAAAATCCAAATAATTGGAAAGAATAAAAGTAATGAAGAGAGGTTCTCATTTTTTCAGAATTTACAAATGACAACTGCATTTACAAAAACACTTGTGACAAAGGCGACAGCTGCTATCCAACAAATAAATCAAGACATTTCTGTCTGTCTAGAGAAAAACTCAACCCACTCACAAGGATTGAGATAAATGCATTTCAGAAGAAGATAATGTACAGTTTTCCATGCACTTATCACAGGAGGTAGCGCTGAAGTAGGAGAGTGTAGTAAATGTGATTTCCTGCCGTTGATGAAGCGTGCTGGCAGTTGCTGCGAGTAGAACGCTCTGTGTCAGAACCTTTCAGGGACATAGTCACTCCGGGCTGCACTGATGTCAGGGTACACTGGTTCACCGCACATAAGTCTGACTACGCTGATGCTGGGCCATCAAGTTAAGTCACATTTATTCATCTAGCGTTTTAACAATACAGATTGTTTCAAAGCAGCTTTATAGTGATAACAGGAAAATAATGAAAAAACACAGAAAGAAGATATTTTGAAGAATGTTGGTAATCAAACAGTTGATGGACCCCATTAACTTCCATGGTATAGTAAGTCAATGGGGTCCATCAACTGTTTGATTACACATATTCATTTTATATCTTTTATGTTCAGCAGAAGAAAGAAATTCATACAGATTTGAAACAACTTGAGGGTGAGAAAAATTATGACAGATTTTTATTTATTTTTGGGTGAACTATCCTTTTAAGATAAATGATTCAGATAGTTTTGAGCCAATTATATTTTCCCATTAATTTGAAATTGACCTGACATGTATGACATGCGATTCATCTCAATGTAATTGCTGAAAACGAGTCTTACATTACATATTTTATGGCCACGTTTACAATAGTAACACACATTACAACACATTACAATAGTAAACATTTTTAGAGGGTTATTTTTTACTTCTTATTTCATCTAACACTAACAGTAAGTGATTTCTTTTGAAAGTCAATTGCCCTTTTTGACACCTGTGTGTTGCTCAGACCTTTTTCATCAAACCCTAACTTTCAGTGAAAATTCAATTTGGACTTTTAATCACAAGATTAATGAAAGTTGGATTGTTAATCATCCACATGGGCAATTGGTGCTTGGACCCCAGTGATTGCCGCTTGAGTCTATATTTTGTTTTTAATTATAGTATAGATGTAGATTGTAGAGAATGCTAGAGTTAAATGCTTGTTTGCTTTGGTGTTGCCACCCCTCATAGTCCTCTTGCCATCTCAAAAATAATTTTCTAGATCCGCCCCTCATAAAATAGTTTTGCATCTGCAAAACTACATGACATTTCTCTGTATTAACATCTCTGTTTTTGAAGCAGTTAAACTAACAGTTTCGCTATTAGTAGAGACGCTGCCAAACACTGTTGAGAAAGACACGGATAGGTAATTCAGAAATGCTTAAGCAAATATCAATCTCTTTCCATTAACTACATTAGTCTAACATCAGTCGATCAAGCCTGTGTTATTAGCTCTAAAATGTAATTTTGGTATTATAAGATGAGATGCTTAAGAAATTAGTTATACGCAGCATTTAAGGACAAAAAGCTGATAAATTTCTTGAAATAAAACATCTGAACAATGTCTTCAGGCGTGGTAACTATAAGCTTAATGACTGAATTATTATGCGTCGTGACCACGTTACCACCTCGGCTGTGCATTGTTTTTCTAATAATTCAACAGCCCATCGTCAATAATTATTTACTTATATTAAAACAATTCCAGTTGAATCCCCAGCTCCAGTTGAATCTCCATTTGATCTCCAGTAAAGAATAAATGAGAAGTTACTTTCATATCTTGGCGGGAAAAACCTGTTGTCACGCTGGAAAGCTGCTACTACTGCATCCCATGTGGATCATCTAATTGCTATTCAATCTGAGCTAATCATAATTAAACTTGAAATCATGTGCTACACTTGTCAAATCAATGTGATTCACTAAAGCAGCGAGTAAAGCTGTCAAGATCTGCAATTGAAGCAAATGTTCACACTACACAGTGCGTATATGGATAGGTTTTTTTTAGCCTGTGATTGACGCTGTTGAGAAAAGAGTGAGCTTGAAAAGAAGTGATGGGGATCCACTATTTCATCTTTTGAAAACTTTCAAAGGTGATATTCGCTGTGGCATTTCTGCGTGGCTGGCTTTTACATCTTTGTGGTTTTGAGAGCTAAGTGTCAGATCCTGTAGGCAGGTCATACTCAACACTACATGCTGACCTTCAAGAAATGTACACATCAGAGGAAGTGACAACTTCTGAAGTTTAAAAGGATACTAAAACATTTCTGCTGTCCTTGTTGTCAGCATATGGTCTCCAAAGAACTGATCTTGCCTCAAGAATGAACTATATAAAGGAAGGTGAAGAAGAGTCTTGTGAGGCCATTAAGAGGTCATTAGCATCACTTATACTGCTTTTATGATGAAGTGAAGTATATTCAGGCACTATGACAATAATGTGCTGCTAATAAGCATGTATTTGCAAGTAGTCAATAAATGTTGACATCTAAAACAGTTTTACTTTAAGTATTAAAATGATTAATTCATGCAATTAATGTTGACGTTAATTTCATCTTGTCATTCCTTTACTTTTTTGTTGTTGTCGTTGTGTGGAACACAAAATATAAATTTGAGGAAAGATTGGCTCCCTACTTACTTTTATTGTTTGGACTAAAATATATCCTATTTTTTTTAAATGCACACAGATTTGGAATGACAAGGGTGAGCTAAAAACAAAACAAAAAACAACAACAAAAAAAAACATACCAGATTTCTTGTCAAATTTACATTTTAAGTAATTAAAAGAATAATGGCATCAAATTTACTCTATTGCCATGGCTATATAGCAGAGCCTTTAAAGCTGTATTGAACAGAGATATTAAAGTGCCCCTATTATGCTTTTTCGAATATTACCTTTCATGTGGTGTGCAATATAACTATTTGTGAATGTAATAGGTCTGCAACGTTTTAAAGATCAAAGTGCACGACCAATACAAAATTCTGTCATGAAACTGTTGATGGCGCCGGCTAAAGTCCTAACTCAACCTGCTCACAATCACATCATCTATAAGGCACAGCTGATTGGATCTTGTTGTATCAGTGGCCAATGAGCTTGCATGCTCAACCTTCAAACAGTGGCGGTTCTACATTGAATTACACCCTGGGCGAGACCACCTTCGAGCACCCCCCTTACAAAAAAAATAAAAAAATAAAAATAAAACACAAAATTATCCACAAACAGTCATATTTTATCATAACAACTAAAGTTAAAGAGAACATTATATTTCTCAATTGCACAAATCCTTCATTACATCCATCATTGCCAAAGGACAGTGGACACAATTCTGCACAAACTATGACAGTGTAAGTTATCAGAACTTTAATATACACTATATACATAAATGTGCCAAAAATATATATACAATCAGATATATAAAAAATTTAACAAGAGCAGAGAGCAACAATGATATAAAACATTAAGAATAATATACAAATAAAATATAGAATAAATATTCTATAGCACAAATACTTTATCACACAAATGTGAAAACACTAAAGAGAATCATTACACTATTGCACTAAGAACAGAACATTGGCTGTCATCATGAGGCCATTATAACTGTGTCATGAATATTTTTCTTGACCTCAGCTTCAGAGGTACAAATTGAATCAGTCATTAAAATGTCATTGTACCACTGTAGTTGAGGTCAAGAAAAGTATACTTGAAACTACCTACAGATTTGAAAATTCCGTTGGCTAATTACAGGGCCTAACGTTAACCCAACTGATGGAAATAAATAATAACTGAACTTGTAACAGTTTTGTTGAAAAGCACAATATTATGGTGAAATTAGATCTCGTGTTTGTTGACTTAAAACCTATTGTTGTAAGCATAACAATCATCATAGCAAAAAGGCTAAGAAACGTAAGAGACGAGTTACCCACAATTAACATTAGCCCTTCATTCATGACAACATGGATAGCCTACCGTAATCATACCACAGAGAGAACATAGTTTTTGCTCGTTTCTCCTCTTCTTCTTTTCTTTTTTTTTCTAAATTGTGCACCTGATGGCTTTGACCTCTTCCTGTCCATCTCTGTTTATTTGGCACTCGACAATCAACAGATTTCCCATCCCCCGCCCCCAACACTGTCACTCACGTAACGAGTCACGACCAGAAGTCAAGACTAAACCAATTCACCTTGGTGAGGTGACCCACATAATCGTTTTGAATTACTTTTTTTTATTAGCCATTTTCAGAATTCATAAAAACAAAAATTTGCAGGAACTATAGGCCTGTATTTATAATATTATGAATGAAATGTGCGTTATTTAGGAAGAAAGTCGAAGTGGTGTGACTGACTTTAGCCCACTAATTCCATTAGAGTATTGCTGATACAGTGCTCCTGCTACGCGCTGCTGCACCGCCTCTGCGTGCGGTGTGTGAATGCTCTAATCTGTTAACATGGGCGCGAAAAAAATACGCACTGCTAACGGGTGCAGTGTGAAACCGGCGTCACACACGGCAACTTCAAGCAGGGGCGCCAATTTGCCAATTCCCCACACAGTGAAATTATATAATAGAAAACCACTTCGCGGCGCAGAGGATTTTTTTTTAACAGCTCGTGCCGCCCCCCATGTGACATGAAAAAATGCCGCCCCGGGCAACTGCCCGGTTCGCCCGTGCCTAAAACCGCCACTGCCTTCAAATACATGAGTAGCATATGCCTAGCAGTGCAGCATGCTTTTAGAAAACATCCACCTTCCCCAGCTCCACCTGTAACAATCTGCTGTGGGTAATTCATGTACGCTATATTGTACAGCAGCAGCATGTCTTACTTGCTCACAGCAGCGTGTCATGTATGTATTGGCAGTAGTAAGTCCCGTACCTGCTCTGCAGCAGCAACAGCAATAACTTACAGCAGCAATAAAAGCAGCAGCAGCATAGCAGATCTAGTCTGCCAAGACCAAACTTATCAACATTGTCATATCCATTACCATACCAAAAACTCAGAGTTGTCATGACAGAAATAAAGTTATTTTCTCCTAAAAAAAAATAATCGATTCTGAACTGCCAAAACCAATCATTAGCTATTCCAGTCTCACTTCCTTTTACATTACGCTACGTAACAATGTAACAAATCTTCATAATACCAGCCTACAACCTAAATTGGCTGCTAAAGAACAATGGGCCTCATTCACCAACACTTCTTTCGAAGAACTGGTTCTTAAACCCCACCTACTTACTCACTTTTGGCGGCCTGGCTAATGACGCCACTAACAAACCATCAGACGCACCAAGAGGCCTCTTAAAACCAGAGGCACGCACGCACCAGCTCCACTATTGAGCGAACCATCGGTATTCTGAAGGGATGCTGAATGTGTTTGGACACAGCAGGTGGTAAGCTGCTTTATAAGCCAGAGAAGGTGAGTAGGACTACTTGTTTTATTCAGGTTTGAAAAATGGAGAACATGTTGTAGAATAATCTAATTCCAACAATTTATTTTATTTAGTTTTTCTAGCTTTTGATCATCTCTTCACCACTTTTAGGTTTGAAGAATAATCATGGCCTGTTGTGTATTATATATAGAGGCACTTAAATATGTCCATAATAAGTTATAGATAAATGGCTAATATTAACTGTTTTGTAAACAAAAACTTTTATTGGTTTATTTTTTTACTATTAATTATTAATTAATTATATATATATATATATATATATATATATATATATATATATATATATATATATATATATATACACTCACCTAAAGGATTATTAGGAACACCATACTAATACTTTGTTTGATCCCCTTTCGCCTTCAGAACTGCCTTAATTCAACGTGGCATTGATTCAACAAGTTGCTGAAAGCATTCTTTAGAAATGTTGGCCCATATTGATAGGATAGCATCTTGCAGTTGATGGAGATTTGTGGGATGCACATCCACGGCACGAAGCTCCCGTTCCACCACATCCCAAAGATGCTCTATTGGGTTGAGATCTGGTGACTGTGGGGGCCATTTTAGTACAGTGAACTCATTTTCATGTTCAAGAAACCAGTTTGAAATGATTCGAGCGTTGTGACATGGTGCATTATCCTGCTGGAAGTAGCCATCAGAGGATGGGTACATGGGGACCATTAAGGGGTGGACATGGTCAGAAACAATGCTCAGGTAGGCCGTGGCATTTAAATGATGCCCAATTGGCACTAAGGGGCCTAAAGTGTGCCAAGAAAACATCCCCCACACCATTACACCATCACCATCAGCCTGCACAGTGGTAACAAGGCATGATGGATCCATGTTCTGACTCTACCATCTGAATGTCTCAACAGAAATCGAGACTCATCAGACCAGGCAACATTTTTCCAGTCTTCAACTGTCCAATCTTGGGGAGCTCTTGCAAATTGTCGCCTCTTTTTCCTATTTGTAGTGGAGATGAGTGGTACCCGGTGGGGTCTTCTGCTGTTGTAGCCCATCTGCCTCAAGGTTGTGCGTGTTGTGGGTTCACAAATGCTTTGCTGCATCCTTCGGTTGTAACGAGTGGTTATTTCAGTCAAAGTTGCTCTTCTATCAGCTTGAATCAGTCGGCTCATTCTCCTCTGACCTCTAGGATCAACAGGGCATTTTCGCCCACAGGACTGCCGCATTCTGGATGTTTTTCCCTTTTCACACCATTCTTTGTAAACCCTAGAAATGGTTGTGCATGAAAATCCCAGTAACTGAGCAGATTGTGAAATACTCAGACCGGCCCGTCTGGCACCAACAACCATGCCAGGCTCTTTCCCATTCTGACATTCAGTTTGGAGTTCAGGAGATTGTCTTGACCAGGACCACAACCCCTAAATGCATTGAAGCAACTGCCATGTGATTAGATAATTGCATTAATGAGAAATTGAACAGGTGTTCCTAATAATCCTTTAGGTGAGTGTAAATATATATATATATATATATATATATATATATATATATATATATATATATATATATATATATATATATAATCAATCAATATAGCCATAACACCATTATAATGCACAAAATAAAAAATGGATATTCATTTTGAAATTTGCTAAAGCATTACATTTTGATTTCGTTATTGAAAGATTAACTTAAAGTGAGTGTTAATTGTGGCAAGGGTAATCTAAATGCAAAAATACGAGAAATGAGCATAATTACATATTCAATATCAACAAAAATCTGCTAGTGTCACGTTTTAAGTCCAATGAAGAAGATGGGATGCAAAGGCTTGATCAAAGTGCAGCTTATTTATTAAACTAGGTAAACTCAGGTAATCCAATACTAGCAAACTCAACGAAACTGCATGCAGGGCTCAAAAAATACCAGACAAGGAACAGAAAAAAACGTCTTGGTTACATATGTAACCCTCGTTTCCTGAAGGAGGGAACGTAGACGTTACGTCAGTGACTGACGAAATGGGGGTTTCGCTAGAGAGTCCTATCACCTTTGAGTCTTAGAAAACGAGCCAATGGTAAGAAAATACCATGGGTCTGTGGAATTTGCATCGCGAACTCCGCCCCACCGCGTGCGTAAAAAAGGAGCCATGAGTGCTCTATTATGTTTTTTGTTGAGGAGCCGAGACTGTGCGCCCCGGCCGTTTCCGTGGTACAGCGGAAGTGGCATGCGGACGTAACTCGTAGTGACTGACTGAAAGGGAACGTCTCTTTTATGTATATAACCTTCATTCCCTGAAGGAGGGAACGGAGATGTTCCCTTTCAGTCAGTCACAACGAGTTACGTCAGTGACTGACGAAATGGGGTCCCAATCTAATCTCGCCACTGCGGCTGTCTTCCATTGTCCTGCGCAAGTCCCAGCTCCTTGTCGTGAGGCTAGCATGAGTGAAGGGCCAGGTTAACGCAAGAATACCAAGGTACACTGGGTTGGAACACCCAGATGGAATATGTAACCGCGCCAACCTGCAGGAAGGACTTAAAATGCACATATGACCAGAGTATGGGATGCATATAGAGAACTCATTGGTATCCAGTCCGCAGGGTGGAATGTTTCAACATCGAGATGGCAACCATGCACATGGAGGCACCTAACCAATCACGAGGGCTGACCAACCGGGCATGCACTCTGGTATTGGCATCAACAGTGCAGAACGAACTCAGGGTCTGTGGAGAACTCATCTGAGTAAAATAGCGCACAAATCCAGTCCGTGGAGTGAAATGGCGCCGCAAACGATGACACCGAGCAGGTCCTACTTATTGGCTACTGGAAGCGAGTACACGAGAGGATACTGACTCTACACGGAGATTGTAGAATCTCGCGAAAGTGTTAGGTGTCGCCCAGGCTGCAGCTCTAAAGATGTCTGTTAGGGAGGAACCGTGCGCTAGAGCCCAGGAGGTAGCCACACTCCTGGTGGAGTGTGCCTTAACCCCTAGGGGGCATGGCAGGCCCTGCGCCTGGTAAGCCAAGACAAAGGCGCCCACTATCCAGTGAGACAATCTCTGCTTGGAGAGAGCCTTTCCCTTCAGCTTCCCACCGTAACAGACAAAATCTGGTCTGAGGTCTTGAAACACTGCGTTCTGTCGACGTAAACACGACCGTGAGGCCAGCGGCGGGGGAAGGACAACAAAATATTCTCCCCCAGCCCTCCACCAGGGGAAGCTGGGGGGAGGCACCAGCTGGCCGTCTGGGAAGGATATGCTCTATCGCCTCAGTCTGCTTCTGAGAGGTCGAGAACTGTTGGGCGAAGTCCTCAACCACATCCCTGAAGAGCCTGGGATATAGGGGAGTGGAGAAAACGAGTTCTCCCTTCTGCATATCAGCCAGGTTGAGCCATAGATGTCGTTCCTAGACCACACAGGTGGATATCACCTGACCCAGGGATCGCGCAGTGAGGATGGCTATGGCATGCAGGGTGGAGGCGGCCTGCCCCACAGCTATGTAGACCTTCACCACGAGAGTGGCGGAGAACCTACAGGCCTTGGAGGGGTGCTTTGGGTCACCACGCCAGGTGGAGGTACTCTGGGTACACAATTGCATCGCCACAGTGCGCTCCACCAGGGGGGACCCCAGTGTACCCGTTGGCCGTGCCGTCGAGGGCAGAGAAGGTGAAGGACGCCACCGGGCCGCCTCCTGATGCAGAAATACCAGCCTCGAGCGCTCGTTGGAAGGCGGCGGGCGCCACTCCAACCGATTCTCTCAGCTGCCCGGGCAAGCATGGCCGTCAGCTCTAAGTCGCGGGCAACACTGGCACTCCCGAGGGAGGCCTGCCTTGTGACGCTGTGAGCGACATGTCTTCTGCCGGAGCCCCGAATGAAGCACTGGGTCCCTGAAAGGAACCAGGTTCACCCGGAAGCTCCACAGCTTGCGATGTGCAGGGGGTGTGGCCCGAGGAAGACTCATCTGGTTATTCCCCACCGTAACCCTCAGATCACCCTGGCCACCAGCCAAAGTATCCCCTCTCGAGGAAGAGATCGATTGGGGTGTGGCAGAGGGGACTCTACCCCCACGGAGGTCATTGAGTCTCGATCTTAACACCTCTATCTTAACACCCGCAATGAGAACATGACTCATCCACGAACGCTGTCTGAGTGTGATTAAAGCCCAAACAACCTAGACAAGCTTGTGACCGTCAGGCGGATTGATCAAGCACCCACATCCAGAAATAAACTGGCGAGACAAGAAGACAAAAAGAAGACTTTAAAAAGACGTGCCCGTGCAGCTCTTTTAGAAAAAGAAAAGCTCTCTCAGCAGTGCCGAAGAGCCCAGGGGAGAACACGAGCCGTGTGCAATGTGCCGTCACACCAACACCGACTGAATAGAGACGCTCATTGCTTAGATGAAGGCGAAAAGAAGCACATAAACACTTCGGCTGCGAAGCAGAAACATAATGCAAGATAGCACTAAAAAAAGGGCTCCTTTTATACCCACGCAGTGGGGCAGAGTTCGCAATGCATATTTTCATACCATTAGCTTGTTTTCTAATACTCAAAGGTGATAGGGCTCTCTAGGGAAATCCCCATTTCGTCAGTCACTGACGTAACTCGTAGTAACTGACTGAAAGGGAACTGAAGGATAATGAACTAAATGCGAACAGATAGGATTATTTAATAACCATAGTAACAAACAAAGAGCGGGAAAATTAAACAAAGAAAACAGGAAACAACGGTAAGCAAAGTCCTCGAAACTAAAAACAAAACACTTTAAAGTATAATGTGACAGTTATATAACCCAGTAACTGATATTATACTGACAATATTGTGAATGCCTAGTAGGCTACTGACCACTCAACATTTTAGATTAACATTTTCGATTACATATATTGAGCATCAACCTCACTTAAAGCAAAAGCAGAAAAAAGGAATTCCTGCTCTTCTATTGTTTCAAAGTGCATGCAAATATCCAACCTTCAATCTTCAACGACGAACATGTCTCAATAGACCTGAACAGAGAATGATTGGTTGCTTTGGCACGGAGGGCATCCAACCCCCAGGGTGATTTATATAAGTATGCTGACATGGGCTTGTATGTGAGTTGTTTTCATAAATTTATTTAAAATGAACAAGCAGGTCTAGGTGGCTTATCTAGGTGGCTTACCTGAGGCAAGTTTTCTGTCTCTTGAGACAGACAAATAATTATAAACTTCCTCCTCTGCAAAGGACACTGGACCAAGTCCTTCCAAACCCTGATTGCACACATCAATGTCTGTAGTAATGGCTATAGTGAAGTAAACCCTTTAACCTACAGCATGTGTCAGTTTGATGTACCGGGTCAATGGATTAAAAGGTCCCCAATGGTAAAACAACGGAAACGGTAAAGGGATTAAAACTGTCCCAGTCGAGACAGATGGATTCACTGTAAAAGGGCATGAAGCTGGAATCTGCTGCTTTGTACAATAAAAGCGCTATAATTATACCAACCATCTGCAGAGGGAGGGAAATTGTCCTGAGGCATTAAACGAACATCTCTGCTGCTAATCGAAGTGTCGTTTTCATTTGCAGGCAACAGTGTGAATTCTCACGCCTCGTCACTGGGGAACCGGGTTCAAAAATGCGGTGACCACCACTGCGTCACTTGCCAAATTTGAAGTGTATTCTTTTGGGTAATGAATTGTGTCTTTTTATTCTGGCCTGTTACTCTTGCTCCGTTCATGTATTTACGCGTTCTTTCGGTTTCATTTGCGAGAGTGTGGCCTGATGTCACATCTGGGAATCCAAAAATGGCTGTTTAAATGTGCTATATAAATAAATAAAGGAACTTGAAAAATGGGGAGAAATAGGGCTTTTTTTCTTGACCTGTGATAGTTGCCCGCTATTTTCGTCAAGGTTATTAGGAGTCTTAGTGAGAGACTATCTGAATATATTCTGGATGGAGTCATTTCCATTTGTGGCCTTGTCTGTATGCAGCACAGGGAAACATGGGATAGATTTAGGGAGGCTTGATCTGTTCTGCTGATAGCGTAATCCCTCCCTATACCGGTGAAGATGAAATTCAGACCTCTATCTAGTAAAGTCAAGCCACTTTCAACATGATGCATATATAAATCTGGAGCGCATTTCCTTTTTTTCCTAATAAGTTGTAGTATAAAAGAGATAAATATTATATTTCATTCTTGCATTTTGCACTTATCTGACTACCAAACTGAAGATTTATGTAATAAGCTAGATAAGAAATTTGACATGGTGTTAAATAAATACAGCACTAATCTCATGGACGTCAAGAAGTTATACGGATGGTTTAAAAGTGCATTAAAACGCATGCTCCTTTATCTGCTTTCCAAGGGCAACCTCCTCCAATTTTCATAATTGTAATGTGGCTTTGCCTGTAGAGATCCACACAATTCAGTGCATTTCAGGCTCACTTGTTCCCACATCCTCTGCAGCTGACACATCAAAACAGATCATTGAGAGGAAAGATGACTTTCAGCACAATGGGTGCCGCATAATCGAGTTCTCAACCAATGAGAACGGATCATGAGGATCATTTATCCATTGAGGCCATGAGGAAGCATTAGTGAAAGGACTGTGGTAAAATGCAAGAAGAGAGATGAGCTACCACTCATTACAATAAAATCCGAAGGGAGGAAAAATCACAAATTAGATTTTATATTTCAACTGGTTCACCAACACAGCCACGATATTTGCTAAGCCATGCATCACTGTTAACATTGATTTTATTTGTCAGAACAAACCACTCACCTTTTTTAGGTAGCCACCCCTAACATTTTATGAAGAAATTGTAAGAAATCTACACTACTGTTCAAACACTACTGTTCAAAAGTCAGTAAGATATTTTAATGTTATTGAAAGAGGTCTCTTATGATTACCAATGCTGCATTTATTTGATCAAAAATACAGTAAATCAGTAATATTGTGAAATATTATTACAATTTGAAATAACTATTTTAATATATGTTAAATATGTAATTTATTTCTGTGATAGCAAAGTTGAATTTTCAGCATCATTACTCCAGTCTTCAGCATCACATTATCATTCAGAAATCATTCTTAAATGCTGATTTTCTGCTGAAGAAACATTTCTTATTATTATCATTGTTGAAACATTGTAGGAAGATGGCATTAGGTTATGATTTAACATTGAATATATTCTGCTGATTTATGAATTACAAAAAATTTACAGAAAAATATTACTGCACTTGCCAGGTCTGAATGCTGAGATTAGTCAGTCGGTGCTGACGCATAAACCAACTAATACACAAATGATACCTCCAACAAGTGCTACTTCGATGCTAAATAAGACAGCTCAGACTGTTAGTTTATCGTTTATTTATTCAACATACAGTATAAATACCAACTGAAATCAAACATTAGTCATCGCCTTATAAAGAAAGGAAGACCTGGCCAAGGAACATCTTAATTATGTGACCATTTTAAGGCTGGGACGAGATCCGAGCAACTGTTAGTGTGAGCAACATGACGGTGAGTCCGCCTTCTTTTTTCACAACTTTGCTGCAGAATTTGGTCCAAAAATATAAAACTCAGTGGATCATTCATATTTCGCAGTATCCTCAGAGGTGTTGCATTTTTCAGCCCTGGCTTTGGGTTCTCTCCTCCTACCCTGTTTTGATTAATGCTAATTATATTATATGGAAATGAGGGGATGTGGATGAATCAAAGCAATGTTAATGGTTAAAGAGGAGGTTCTGCACCAGCTGCTGCCTACCTAATGGATATTTAACACAGCTGTCAATCCAGCCATTTGTCTACTGTACACATGCACACAGGAGCGGCACACTCAATAAACCTAATTGGGAGATTAAAACTGATGGATAAACAATGAACAACAAACAAATGAATGATTACTGTATCACATGATTGACAAAAGCTTACTGTCAGAAGCAATATTGTGCTAAGAAGATAATGAGAGAAATAATAAAGTCATAAGCTATGAGAAGCCATTTGGCTAATTGCTTTTTTGCAACAGATGTGGTGGAGATTTTGTTCCCCTTACAGTGCAGCTCGTATTGGAACCCATGGGGTAGTCATTCGTAATGCCCGATTAAAAGAAAAACTAAAACATAACATACATTTTTAAAAAGTATATTTGTACATAACAACAGTAATTGAATGTTTTTTTTAATAAATGAAAAGAAAATGATGTTGTTTTGATAATATGTGAGTATAATATGAGTTTGCTAAAACAGTACGCTGAGAGGTTAGCTTGCCAAATGTAAGTTAACTGAGAAAAATACAAAGAACAAGAAAAATGACACTTCCGTTTAAACATTTGGGGTCGTTAAGATTTAAAAAATGTAAGAAAAAGAAATGAACACTGTCAAAGTCAACTTTACAAAAAGGCAAAAAACTAGAAACAGTTCCTTCAAGAAACAACAGTGACATATAGTAGTCACAAGGACTAAGAAAAGATAACATTAAATGCTGACAATAAATACAGACAATAGTACCACGAGGTACAAACAGTAAAAACAGTATTGACAGTTAAATAAGTAGACAATATGTAGGCTACATGATTTGTAAGTACTAAGTGAATAAATATATGCAGTTAACAGTTATCAATATTATTAAAAGTGCTGTAGGACACCTGGGAAAATGCCAACTTTAGTCTGATAGCAGTAAAAGCGTACGTCCCACCCTCCCTGCAAATCGCCGTCCAAAGTCACGCCTCATAAAAGCATGAATGCGCACAGCCAAGAAGACTGGAGACAACATTACATACATCATGTGTCATTCACCGCTGAGAAAACTTTATAGTACAGTTCTGTCAGTTCAAATCTAGACTAAAAACAGATCTCTTTAACCTAGCATACACATAACACATTATAAACTTCTATAATTCAATGTTAGGCTGTGTAGATTAGGTCAGCCGGAACCGGGAAAACTTCCCATAAAACCCGATGCACTCGTTACATCATAAGAAACATAACCTACGCTAATAATAGTCTCTCTGTTTATCCCGAGGTTTACATCTGTATCCAGATGTGATGAAGGACCTTCGTCTGGACACGACGACAACTCAGTCCTGAAGTGTCAGCTAGTCTGTGAAGGCCTCCTTTCTTCACCACATAAAACGCTGTCAAAATAATTCCACTTCACATGGCTAAGGACAGACAAGTCATTTGTTGAGGTCAATTTGTAAAGAAAGACTACACGCCTGCGCACATGTATATATTCAAAAGCGCATACCTATAGACTAAACACGTAATACGCATGTGCATGCCGCCAGCGTTCTCACAGGTTTGCATTTTTGAAGTTTGCGCAGAGATGACCTTTTTTTCAAATTTTTTCATTGCTTGCACCTTGGAACCTATTTCAAGTTTTGCTTTCTCGAGCCACCAGGCACTGTTTTGTGCAAATGAGCGGGCTGGAGAGCGTTAAGGGTTTTCTATTAGAAAAGTGTCGTGTTAATGTTAAAACATAGATGCCCCTATGTTAATTACTAATGATCTTTGCAACGGAAGTGAATCAATCAAAATAACTTTAGCTGGACAATAACTTTATTCTAGAGCTGCTGTAAAGCCAAACAATCTCTGTTACTTTAATTTCCTATTATCACTGTAAAGCTGCTTTGAAACAATTTATATTGTCAAAAGCGCTATATAAATGAAGGTGACTTGACTTGACAGTTAGTAACAGTACTACAATACCAAACGTAAACAAATTTGAAAAAACAAAATTAGATGCAGCAAGTTTTCTTTTTTTTTTAGATAGCAAAACTTGTCAGTGTGTAATAATATTTCTTGCATGACAGGGTTTCCACAATGAGAGTCTGCTTGGCTCCGATGAAGATATATAGACCGTAGATCCTTTGCCAGTCCAGAAGGAAAGTTAGGTTGTTTGCTGCTCACCTGCCATTACTCTGTCTGCACAGTGTACATGAATGTGCTGATTACTTCATATGTCTGCGTGAACAGCCTGCGCAGTGGTATGGAAACATACGTTGACTGGCAGGAAACACATGCTATAGGACCGTTCGGACCAAAGCAACGATTGAACAAACATTTGGTCCTACGCCTTCCACAGATGACATGTATTTATAAAGATACATTTAGACCGCTTAAGAGAGTAATTGTTATCAGGATATGAGGAGACCTTCAACCAGCATAACAAAAAATATTTCTGCAGAGAATCACCTACGGCATCAAGTTAATACAGTACATACAGTATTGCACATAAACTGTGCAATCGAAAATTAAACTTTTGAATGAGGTAGAGTTACGTTATTGTTGCATTTAGGTTGGTAAGTCAGTCTTAGTCCGTCGTAGTGAACTATAAGTGATGATGGGGTTAATATATATGAAAATAGAAAACAATTATTTTTAAATGTTTCACAATATGATTTTTTAATGTATTTTTGATCACATAAATGTAGCCTTAGTAAACATAAAATACTTGATTTGATTGACTAACCCATTGGGTTGAATAACCCATTTACATTGTGAATGGTTTTGTATGTAGATACATTGTAATACAACTATATGTAATGGTCTATGGGTCATAATTATATGTACATGTAAATTAAACAATAATGGTCATAATTATTTTAATACTTCATACAACATTTTCCAATCAGGCACTGAATAGTGTACACAACATAAAAAGTTTTCAGCTAATGTAATCACTGTGGGGGTCCTAGATGGACTGAAGCAATAGGGGTGACAAAAATACCATCACAAGTTCTTTTCAGGCAGGATTTATTTATTTCATGTTGGTTGTTAAGGCTATTTTGACTAATATATTAGTCAAAATATATTAGCTTTTACTTCCTGCTCAGCTACTGTTCGGACGCTCTCGCTTACTGCTCCGCACTTTGCTCTATCGCTTTTATATTTCTATATTTTATCTCCTTTTATCACCTAATTTTAACTTCAGCAAATCAGCACAGTGCTCAAACGCTTGGATTACTACAAAGAAAAGCAGAATTATTTTATTCGACCAGCCTCCCACTGAAAGCTTACATTCCGGGGAAGAGATAACACAACTGCCTACATTCATAAGGATAAGAAAATGCCTCCTCTGGAATCTACTTGCTGCTCCAACTGCCACAGACTTTTACAAAGGATTGCAATTCTTGAAACAAAGTTAATTGCGGGACCACCAAACCAGACGGAACATACAACAGAGCTTCGTCATGGATGTCCTCAGCATACAGCCGGTGAGTCCCATGAATCTAGTGCTTCTCGACAGGCCATACTGAATGTAGAGAAACAAGCCAATCGACTTACTAATCGATGGCACAAACAGGGTGCGAGACCCAAAGGCACTCGAGACATCAGATTGTCACGAGCATCACATATTACTGCAGTAGCATCCTCTACCCCAGATACGGCTCTAACAAGGACTGCAAACAATGGTCTCCTACCACCGCCTATACATCTTGAGAACAGATTTGAAGTATTAATGAATGAGGAATCCCCAAATTTGATGAATGTGATTGAACACAGACTGAATCAGCCAGTAGCTAACACTGATGCTAACTGGGGCTCAAGGTCGAGCAGACAGCGGCACTCAGCTCAGAGCGCAGCCGGGCCCAGGACTCTGATAGTGGGCGACTCCGTAATCAGAAACATTAATAGCAGGGATACAACAACGTGCTGCCTTCCACAAGCAACAACATCTTATGTAAACAGGGAACTTCAGAACATTCTGATGAAACATAAGACTGCAAATCGACTCATCATTCATGTGGGGAAGAATGATATTCATAAAGAGCAGTCGGAACTTCTTAAAAAGGATTTCAATGAACTTTTTGAAACACTTAAAAGACTGAAAGTTCAGACATTCATCAGTGGACCACTCCCAGCAAGAGGAACAAACAGGTTTTCACGGTTGCTTGGGCTTAATACATGGCTGCAAAAAACCTGCAATATAAACGGAGTGAACTTTATTGACAACTTCAATCTTTTCTGGAGTCAGAGGCAACTGTTTCAACAGGATGGCCACCACCCAAACAAACTTGGTTCAAGAGTGCTAAAGGACAATATCTACTTCTCCCTCCGTCATCCTTCTGCAATGTGTGCCAATCCACTCAACCTGAATGGCACACACACACCTGGATACAGTATGAATGACCACAGGATTTCACTTCAGCACCTGAATGGACATGCGGTTGACACATCACACAAGGACAGTGATAACACCACTCAGCCACAACAACCTCTGCTCACGGACACAATCTCAGCGGAGCCCTGCCCACAGAGCTCACCACAGACAGACTGTGACTTACTAGCACTTTTCCAAGATACAGCACCCAAGGACGACTTTCTGGAAAACAGCCAGGGAAACCAGGACAGCATATTACAGCCTCCAATAACACCAGAGCAAAAACCCCTCTCACCGGAAACGTTATCACTCTCTCCAGCATCTCCACTTCTGTGCTTCTCAGAGAAAATGGAACAACTGGTGCATGCTGGAACTAGACTATCCCACTCTTTTGCTGCGAGCCCCCAGATACCAACCAAAAAATGCCAGGCCCCACAACCACCAAAGCCTGCGGGCCCAGCTCGCCCTCCCCCTCCTCCTGTGAGAGCTCTTCGGCCTCTGCCACAGCGCCAGGGCCCACACCCTCCTCCGGCGGCTCGAGGTGAACCAAAAACAACTGATACCAGCTCTCAGTGATATGTGTCGGGTCCCCGCTATGATAACAATAACTTTCTCAAATGTTTACAGAACAAGCAGGAACCCAGTGTGCCTGTATCTTTTTCTATTGCTGTTCGATTACATGATAGAAAGTCTAAGGCCTTCAAAAGCCGTACAGCAAACCCATCTAATCTGGTGCCTATTACACGACATACTAAGATTGCTGTGGGGACAAAAAGTAAGACTGTTAATTTAGCACTTTTAACCATCCGCTCACTTAAAAATAAATCACTTATAGTCAACGACTTAATAACCACACACAACCTGGATTTTATGTTGCTAAATGAAACTTGGCTAGAAGAAAGTTGCAGTGCAACAGTCCTCAATGAAACAGCCCCTCCTAACTTTACTTTTATGAGTGTCTGCAGAGCTGTCAGAAGAGGCGGAGGTTTAGCTGCTTTTTATAAAGATGTCTATCAATGTAAGCAAATATCATTTGGGAAATACCCGTCTTTCGAATATCTGGGTATTGTGTTAAAAGGTGCTCCACGCATTTTACTTATCATTGTTTACAGGCCTCCAAAATACTCTCCAGCTTTTGCTGAGAACTTAACAGAACTGCTATCAACAATTTCCTCAGAGTTTGACTGCTTTGCCATTGCTGGAGATTTTAACATTCACATAGATAATGCAGAAAACAATATGGCAAATGAAATCGAAACTGTTTTAAAAACTTTTGATCTGAAGAAGAGTGGCAGACAAAAAGCACCTTGGAGAAACTCAACAGCAGTGCAAAATATGAAAAGACAATGCAGAAAAGCAGAGCGCATGTGGCGGAAGACAAAACTTGTAGTCCATTATAACATCTACAAAGACAGCATCCATGCTTTCAATAAGGAACTAGGCAAAGCTAGACAGACTTTCTTCTCGAATATTATAAACAGCAATATAAACAACACGCGCACTCTTTTTGCTACTGTAGAGAGACTGACAAACCCCCCAAGCCAGATTCCCAGTGAAATGCTCTCAGTGAGAAAGTGCAGTGAGTTTGCTTCTTTCTTCTCTGAGAAAATCAATGATATCAGAAAGGTGATCAGCTCATCCTTGAGTTGCGCTGGGGTCAGGCAGATCAGACAACAGCCTGAGAAAGTAGCCACTATGTCTGATTTCGAAGAAATTGATGGCAAAATTTTGGAAGAAACCGTACAGCACCTAAAAACATCAACCTGCGCCCTTGACGCACTTCCCACATCTTTTTTCAAAAATGTGTTACACAGCTTAGAAGCAGATCTCCTAGAAGTGGTAAATGCCTCACTTCTCTCTGGGAGTTTTCCGACCTCCCTGAAACTGCTGTTGTCAAGCCCCTCCTTAAAAAGAGCAATCTAGATAAGACCATAATTAAACAACTATAGACCGATCTCAAATCTTCCTTTCATAGGCAAGATCATTGAAAAAGTTGTCTTCAATCAGCTGAACAAATTCTTAAGCTCGAATGGATACTTTGACCATTTTCCGATCTGGTTTCCGACCGCACCACAGTACAGAGACCGCGCTCATAAAGATAATAAATGATATTCGCTTAAATACTGATACAGGCAAATTATCAGTACTGGTACTACTCGACCTCAGTGCTGCATTTGACACTGTCGATCACAAAATACTTCTTGACAGGCTGGAAAACTGGGTCGGGCTTTCTGGGATAGTCCTAAAATGGTTCAGGTCATACTTAGGAGGCAGAGGTTATTATGTGAGTATAGGAGACCATAAGTCTGAGTGGACATCCATGACATGCGGAGTCCCTCAAGGCTCAATTCTTGCGCCACTCCTATTCAACCTGTACATGCTCCCAATGAGCCAAATAATGAGAAGGAACCAAATCGCTTACCATAGCTATGCAGATGACACACAGCTCTACTTATCCCTATCGCCTAACGATTACAGCCCCATTGACTCCCTTTGCCAATGCATTGATGAAGTAAACAATTGGATGTGCCAAAACTTTCTTCAGTTAAACAAAGACAAAACTGAAGTCATTGCGTTTGGAAACAAAGATGAAGTTCTCAAGGTGAACGCATACCTTCAGTCTAGGGGTCAAACAACTAAAAATCAAGTCAGGAATCTGGGTGTGTCTCTAGAGTCAGACCTTAGTTTCAGTAGTCATGTCAAAGCAATAACTAAATCAGCATACTATCACCTGAAAAATATTGCAAGAATTAGATGCTTTGTTTCCAGTCAAGACTTAGAAAACTTGTGCATGCTTTCATCACCAGTAGGGTGGATTATTGTAATGGACTTCTCACTGGCCTTCCCAAAAAGACCATAAGACAGTTGCAGCTCATACAGAACGCTGCTGCTAGGATTCTGAGCAGAACCAGAAAATATGAACACATCACACCAGTCCTCAGGTCTTTACACTGGCTGCCAGTTACATTTAGGATTGATTTTAAAGTATTATTACTGGTATATAAATCATTCAATGGCCTAGGACCTCAATACATTGCAGATATGCTCACTGAATATAAACCCAACAGATCACTCAGATCATTAGGATCACATCGGCTAGAAATACCAAGGGTTCACTCTAAGCATGGCGAGTCTGCTTTTAGCTATTATGCCATTATTTTATATTGTATTATAGCTATAATATAGAGTATTATAGCTATTATTTAGATTAGATGTGCTCCTACTGTAGTCACATTCAAATCCAGGCTCAAAACACATCTGTTTAGCTGTGCATTTACTGAATGAGCACTGTGCCACTGGTCGTCCGACTGTTTGCACTGTATTTTATTTTATGTTTTAATTACTCTGATTTCATGTGATTATTTCTGTATTTTATCTTTTATTCTAAACGGTTTTAATTATTCTGATTTCTTTTGATTATTTTAATTTCTTCTATGTAAAACACTTTTAATTACCATTGTGTATGAAATGTGCTATATAAATAAACTTGCCTTGCCTTGCCTTGCCTAATAATATATAGCAAACTAATTTCCCCATTTTAAAAATGTAGCGATACAAGGCAACAAAATATAAATGAAAAAAACAATGACAGGCCATTTAGGTCAAAGTAGAGGTGGGCCAAAATATTTAACTTTATTTTATTTCATTATTTTATCTTTGTTATTAAAAATAAGGACAATTATGCAAACTACAAATAATAGTCCAAATACAACATAAAATACAAATGAAATCAACAGAATTAAATATACATTGATTCTTATTAAAACTCTTGAATTATTCAGTCAATAGCAGGAAGTGATTTTCTCTTTGTCTTTTGTTGTTTGATTAACATTAAGGACACAAGTGGCAGAAGGTTTGTTAGGCTGTGCTTGTCACAAATATGAAGGTACAAAGATGATGAAGAGTCCAAAGTTACAAACACAAAGAGATAATCCATGCAGAAAGGTCTAACATATGTAACAGTGTGTCTCACACAAACAACCCGTGACAAAGAACTGAGGAAGCAAAGGAACTTAAGCGCTGATAACAAACTCAAATACGAACAGTTGTGATAATTAAATCAATATCCATGGTACCAAACAAGTGGTGGGAAATGTGAAAAATGACAATGGGAAATAATGATAAGTCCATTAGAATGAAAACTAAACTGACAGTTAGTAACAGCAGTCAATTTAATACCGAATGCACAGATCTACACAGACAGGCATCCGATTCACTAAAGACATAAAAGACTGCGTTTATGTAAATCTTGTATGTATTTGACAGCTAAAAAGCAATAAGAACTAGTTGTCACTTGCTGTCTGACAGGCTTTTAGTGTGTGCGCGTTTCCGGTGTATGCGCTCAGGAAAGCTTATGTCAGAACGTGCGAATAAAATGTTAACTGGCAAGGCTTTAAAACGCATGCAAACAATAAACTTTAATGATTGCGAGGAACTGCACTTTCATGTGCGCGTAACCCTACCACTGCGTTGGCCCCATAGGGGCCTATGTTGGGACGCAAGCACCAGAACTGCCACTGATAGAATCTGTGCACTGAGTCTGTAGCACGATACTATGATCTCTCTTCAAAAGCAGATCGTGGAGACAATTGAATTGTTCACTAACTAAAATTATGAAATCACATACAAAGCAATATTATAAAAGTGTTGAAAAAATGTCCTGTTCAAAATCGTGGCCTGTTCTAGATGTAAGTGCCGGAACCATTCGTTATATAATAGATAATTTTATTCTAACCCTAAATCCATCCCACAAAGCACTGCCGAGTCTGACACTTTTACTTTCTGTGGGAAGTAGAAAACAAGCTAATACATTGATCCTGGGAAAGCCTCTCTTTCATCCAAGAACATTCACCCACCACGTATCCTTGTTTTCTCATTCCGGTCACAGCCCTCAACGTTCACCCCGGTCCTGAAGCTCTGACATAAATCCGGGAAGCTGATCTTTGACAGGCACCCCGCTGCACTGCATCAGCCATTTGAGAAATAACATTATGAGGTACATTATGACCAATTCAAATATGGAAACCAGTTTATGCTAATATTGATCTGCCTATTGATTTAAATAATGATGCAACTGGAAATGATAGGATGTTCAAGGAGGAGTGCATTACTCATTTGTGTGGAAAAATATGTTCTTGCCATCTATAGAGAACAAACTTGATTTAGATGAAAATAATAAATGTAGAGAATCACTATAAAGGTCATTCACTAAGATAGGCAGCCAAAAGCACTGAAGCATTGACGAAAATCCTTTGAAAGAGACGCAAGCAAGACTTGAACAAAGGCAGGAAGAGAAAAAAATAAGGAATAAATTAAATATCAGGTTGAATATGAGTGATGATGTTTTTAATGCTCTTCAATTTAATCAGAAATAATTACTAAAGTGACAATGAGCTCAGGTTATTGAATTTTCCTCTCTTGTATAAATGTTTGGAGGTGATGATTACAAAGGTATCTGAAATAACAAAATTATAATAGATTCAAGTACATCTTTAAAGCTGATCCCTTTGGGAAGCCGACTGACGCAGCGCGCGCGAGCGCACACACACACACACACACACACACACACACACACACACACGCACACACACACACTCACACACACACACACACACACACACACACACACACACACACACACACACACACACACAACAACAAAACCATAGGAAGTACAAGATAATATAATACATTGCGAATGGTACAAAAACTCTCACTGCTACCTTAATTGCAAAGGCTTTTAGCTTGTTTTTCCACAACGTACACCTGTACCACGGCACAGCAGGAAAAAGAATCGTTACAGACACAGACATCCTTTTAAAACTGTCATGTAGAGCATGAATCAGCCATGCAATATCTTCCCAGACATAATGCCACTAGCATGGGTCACGTCTGCATGTCGGCCTACTTTTTATAATGCAGCTTTCTATGATCATATCAAACCGCTGCTCATTCTTGTTTTCAGCTCTCTGCTTTTTGAGCAGAGAGGTACAGCTGTAATTAAGTCTGGTGAATAGATAAAGCTGCACCGAATTGACTGGATTCCTGCTGACACCCGGCTTTCTTAACACTAGCCTGAACGAACGTGTGCTTTCTCTCACCGGTGAGAAAGAAACAGCAAGGACGGAAAGAGGCAAAAATGAGATTGTGGAACATAATGCGTTCATGAATGCCATCATCAACAGTCTAAAAATCCATGCTGTATGTATATAATGTGAAATTATAGAGGGGGTGTGAGAAAATTATTTTACACCTGCTGATTCTAAGAATTTTTTAGAAACAGCTTGGTCTTAAGAAAATTAGACAAACCAGAGAGAAAGAGCAGTACACACGTTTCACTCAATTGCCCATTGCAACCCATTTGACTTCCATAATGTTAATAAGTTGATAAGTTTTTTTTTTTTTAAAGCAACAGCTTGTGTGGCCTAAGTGACATCAGTGGAAAAAAGTTGTGTGAGAGCAAGAGCAATTACATTTTGATTAAAGGTAAAACAGTCAAATAGACTTTTTTTTTTGGAATAACATGCACCAATGAATCGTTCATAATAAGACCAGGAATAAAGTAAATGTGTAAGTAAGTTAGTACATGTTGATGTAATTTTGACATAAACAATTATTACTGATTTCTGAGAAACACTGTTGAAAGTGCATCGGACCAAGCACTAAAACACACTTGAAGCCAATCAGCAGAAAGAGAGTTGTCCTCTCATGAGGGGGGAGGTGCCTGTGCTGCATAGCGTGTTTGTGAATTTGGGGGCGAAGCTATCAAAATAGGGGTGTGATCCATTTGGGTAGGGGCATGTTTGTTTTTTTATTTCAAATATCAATAGTGTTTCTCAGAAATCGCTTACTGCACCTTTAATTAACACAATATTTTATGAAATGTAAAAAAAAACATTATAATACAACAATATATAATATACTCTACCATTCAAAAGGTTTTTTTATGTTTATGACATTTCTTATGCTCACAATGGCTGAATTAAATTGATCATAATTTAATACAATACAAAAAATAGAATAAATATAGTAAAAATATTATTATAATTTAAATGTTTTTATTTTATTTGAATATATTTTAACATTAAAATGTATTCCTGTTATGACAAAGCTTAAAGTCCCCCTGTGGTGAAAATCAAGCTTTTAATGTTGTTAATATGTGTATGTGGTGTTTTTAATATGCTTTAAGACAAACCATGTAGAAATTCATAAGTTAAAACTGCAGTGAACCAAACACAGCCTCAAAAACGCGGTTTGAAATCGCTGGTGTTTCTGAAGTCACAAACTACCTTGAAACCTATCACGTCCAGGAGTGAATCTCTAAGCTGGTGGGAGTGAGTGGAGGCGGGGCTAATTCATAGAATCATTTATACTAAATGAGGCAAGGGTGTAGAGTTACATTCAAACTATTTTAAGGCATGACGGATGTTTTTCCAAGGAAAAAAATTTTAAATATGTAATTTTAGTGATTAAAGATGAGTTCTCTTATGAGAGGTTCTCTCGTATTGTGTAAGTTTGGCTTACGCTACGGGAAAGATTCATCTTCTCTAGATATTGAAGCTAAAAAATTATCCTTAATTCTGTATTCATTGTCAACGCAGTACAGCAGCTAGCAGACCTAGAGCAGGCCATCTCGCGTGCTCATTGGCTGCCCTGCGGGCAACTGCTGCAGCCTACCAGTGAGCCCGGCGTGACGTCACGCCCAATGAAGGGCGCCCGCGCCTTCATAGCGTCACAGCCCGCCAGAATGGGCGTGGCAGCGTATAAAAGTAGGGGCTATAGGCTGACTTCCTTGATTTTTCGTCTCTTCAGCGAGCTCTTCGCATCGCTGGATCTGAGAGAAGCCACCGCTGCCGTCGAACAAGCGAAACAGCCAGCTTAGGACAGCGCTGAGGATGCCGACCGCCTTCGCCACCTTTAGCCATCCGTGCGAGCTACGCTATCCGGCGAAATATCCTTTTATCTCTGTATTCTGTGTCCTACACTTCCTAAAAGAGCAGCGAGACATCTTGAAAAAGAACACTTCCTATGGCTCGTGCAGAGCCGCTCAGCGTTGGAAACCGCCCATCTGCGCTCTCTGCCTGGGCCAGGAACACGCAGCCTCGCCCTCTCGATGGAGGATGGGAGCACTGCGAGGGACTTCCGATGTTGACCCTGCGGGCTCGAATCGAAGTATTTAACCACAGCGCCGCGTGGCTAGCTCTCTTTACGTTACAAGAGAGTTTCCCTGCCCTTGCGCCCCCGTTTCACGCGTCATGCAGAGCCCTCTCGAGCTCTCTGCATGACCCGGACGGGCATCATCTGTGTCACATGTAGGTCCCGTTCCCACTACTAGTGCACGCGCCCTCATACAAACAATGTTCCCAGTTCTGCTCGACCAACGAGCACGCGGCTAGCTCTCTTTGCGTTACAAGAGAGCTACCCCGCCCTCGCGTCCCCGTTCGCGCGTCATGCAGAGACCTCGAGAGGGCTCTGCATGACGCGGACGGGCGGACGGGCTTGCGCGGACGGGCGGACGGGCTTGCGCGTCGCCGTCGAAATGTCTCGCCCTGTCAGTCCCCTTAGATAAGGCTACTGCAGCGGTGTATTTGGCAGCCAACGAGCCGGTAATGCAACCCGCTCGCCTGCACACATCCGCCCTTCTTGTAGAAAAGGTGGCCACATCTCGGTGTTCATCCTTACACACAAACACGATACCCCCCGAGTCTACCGCAGAGCCCACTCTCATAAAGCTGGCAAATGCCACTCGAGTGCTAGATGTGGGAAACGTGCCCACAACTCTGTGCTAATGCCTATTTTCTGCCCGCTCTGTCACACGGCCAGAACAGCCTCATACATGTTAGGTTAAGAATGTAATTTACGTGCCCGCTCACGAGCGCTCATGCTTACTAACAGACACATCGCATCCGAAAAGACGCGCGTGTCCCGCTGCGGCCGGACCGCCGTCAAAGTTTATTTCCCTGTAAGTCCCCTTCAAACAGGCTACTGTAGTGGTTCATTTAGCAGCCAACGAGCCAGTTTGTTCACCCTCTCGCCTGCACACAAACGCCGTTTCACGGCGACCCAGAGAAATCTAAAAAAGGGTATAATGTCTGGTCCGGCTCACGCCGTCTGTGTTTTAAGTGTAGTGAAAGTGCCCACGCCCCAGTGTTCACCCCTACACACAAGCACTTCGAATCTCGTGTCACTCACAGAGCACACTCTCATAAAGCGCAGAAAAGCCGCTCGAGTGTTGAATGTAAGAAATGTGTCCACAGGTCTGTGCCCACTATCTGCCCGCTCTGTTACACGATCAAAAAAGCAGGTTATGAATGTAAGTCTCGTGCCCGCCAGAGAGCGTTCACACTTGCTAACACAAACCTCCCCTCGGGCTCCGCCCGCGCGTTTAAGTGTTATCACAAAACGCAGGGCATTAATAAGACGCTCCCCATCAATTATGATCGGGGCGTCAAATACACTTGTAAGTCTCGTGCCCGTGCACACGCGCTCACGCTTACAGGAAGCTTTTCCGCCCAGAGCGCTGCTTGCTCGTCAAAATGTGAAAAGAATGTTCCCCATCCCTTATGATTGGGACATCTCACATAAATCAGCGAGCAGCCATTGCCCAGAACCGAGAGCGCGCGCGCCGCGCTTTCGGCTCCGGTTCAGTTTCACAAGCCCGCAAATGGCGGGATCTGAACCCGGAGGCCATTCGCTCCCTAGCGGCTCACATAGCTGCGTGGGAAACTATCCCAGGGATTTCAGAATGGGTGCTGAGCACAATAAAGCAGGGCTATACACTTCAATTAATTCGCCGTCCCCCGGGCTTTCAAGCCCGGACCGCGACGATAGTGAATGCGGAAGTAGCACACCTACTTCAAGCAGAAATAGCAAAGCTGCTGTGCAAAGGGGCTATAGAAAAGGTACCGCCTTCTCTGAGCGAGTCAGGTTTTTACAGCCGATATTTTCTCGTACCCAAGAAGGACGGAGCCTTCAGACCTATCCTAGATCTGAGACATTTGAACAAAGTTCTTGCGAAAAGCGTTCAAAATGCTTACGACCAGGAAAATCCTCGCGCACGTTCGCCCGAGGGACTGGTTTATTTCTCTAGATCTGTAGGATGCCTATTTTCAGATTCAGATAATACCCCATCACAGGCAATTTTTGAGATTCGCCTTCGACGGTCAGGTATATCAATACACCGTCCTGCCGTTCGGCCTGTCCCTAGCACCCCGTACATTTACGAAGTGCATGGACGCAGCGCTCGCCCCCCTGAGAAGTCAGGGGCTGCGAATAATGAACTATCTGTATGATTGGCTGATATTGGCACAGTCAGAGACAGAACTGCTATCTCACAGAACAGTGCTTCTCAGTCACTTGGAAAGCTTGGGTCTCACGGTCAACTGGACCAAGAGCTCATTACTGCCCAGCAAGTCAATTTCCTTTTTAGGAATAGAACTGGACTCGGTGACCATGACGGCTCATTTATCGACACAGCGCGCGCCGTGTTCGCCACCTAGCCGCATTTTTCCAGAAGGGCAGCTTTCTCCCTTTGAAAACATTTCAGAGGATGTTGGGCTGTATGGCTTCAGCTGGGCCTATTGCGCACGCGCCCGCTCAAACGCTGGTTGAATGCTCGTGCGTCTCGCTGAGCCTGGGTTTCTGGCGGCTAGAAAATCAGAGTGACTCAGACCTGCATAGCGGCTCTGCAGCCCTGGTTAGAAGCCGACTGGTACCAGCAGGGAGTGATGATGGGAACAATCTCTTATCGGAAAGTCATTTCGACAGACGCGTCCAACTCGGGTTGGGGCGCGTTGTTCGAGGGCAGACCGGTCTTCGGCCAGTGGTCAGACCAAGAGAAGTGTTTTCACATAAACTGTCTGGAAATGATAGCGGTCGAGAACGCGTAGAAGCGCTTCCTCCCATTCATACAGGACCAACATTTTCTTGTCCGCTTTTGTTCTTGAACCGTCAGGGCGGTGTCAGATCCAGAAATCTCTGCAATCTGACGGAACGCCTCCTTATTTGGTCTCAGATGCACCTGCGTTCGCTGAGGGTGGTGCATGTGCCTGGCAATTTGAACGACGGCCCAGACAAAATGTCCAGGGACAATGTTCCCCCAGGGGAATGGTCCCTGCACCCCCAAACGGTCCAGAAGCTGTGGCGCCTATTCGGCAGAGCGGAAGTCGACCTATTTGCGTCAAAAGACAACGCTCAATGCTCGACGTTCTTCTCGGAGGACGAGGATGCGCTGGCCCACGTTTGGCCTAGCCTCCTGCTATATGCTTTCCCTCCGGTCTCTCTGTTACCCCAGGTAATCAAGAGAATCAGGGAAACGCGCCACTCGGTGCTCCTCATAGCCCCGCGTTGGGAGAATCAGATTTGGTTCCAGGGAACTAGCATGGCTGTCACTTACACACTTACACGCTGTCACGCCGGGCTCACTGGTAGGCTGCAGCAGTTGCCCGCAGGGCAGTCAATGAGCACGCGAGATGGCCTGCTCTAGGTCTGCTAGCTGCTGCCCTGCGTTGAAAATGAATACAAAATTAAGGATCATTTTTTGGCTTCAATATCTCGAGAAGATGAATCTTTCCCGTAGCATAAGCTAAACTTACACAATACTCGTTCCCACTCTAGAGAGAACCGAGGTTACGTTAGTAACCGAGTATCGTTTTAAGGGATAAAATGGTTGACTACAGGGGGACTTTAAATTTTAACAGCCATTACTCCAGTCTTCAGTGTCACATGATCCTTTAGAAAGCAGGCTAATATGTTGATTTGGTGCTCAAGAAACGTTTCTTATATTATTATCATCAATGTTAACTGCTTAATTTTTTTTATGTGGAAACTGTGAATACTTGTTTTTAGGAATCATTGTGTCACGGGTGGGTGTATGCAGAGGAAGACGAGAAGTCGAATTTCCAAGAACAAAAACTTTTACTTATAATAATAATTCTCAGGGTACAAATAGGCAGGAGACACACACAGGTGATAACAAATCGTAACATCGACAAGAACCGACAAGGACAGACTGAACAGGAGAAAACTAAATACAAGCACAAATCAAACATAACAAGGTGAAGACAGGTGACACGGATGAAGATAACGATTAACAGGCTGGTAAGTGAGGGAGTGAGTACAGGTGGGGACACAAGGAGGATTCTGGGGAGTGTAGTGCAGACTAAGACAGACAGGTGCAGACGAAGACTGTGACACATTGATGAATAGAAAGTTCAAATATTTTGTTACATTATAGATTACTGTTACTTATGATAAATGTAATGCATCCCGGCGCAATAAAAGTGTACATTTCTTTCAAAAATAAATCTTACTGACCTCAAACTTTTGTATGATAATATAATATAATATAATATAATATAATATAATATAATATAATATAATATAATATAATATAATATAATATAATATAATATAATAAAGCCTATAGTATGTGGCATGCAGTGTAGGGCTAAGAGCCGTGAGAGAACAGAGGAGCTACGGGAGCATAAAAGGAGGAGTGGCGACAGTGAAGGACAAGAGGAACAGGCCTGGACATTTATGTTATGTTTTGTTTATGTGTGTGCGGCAGTCGTCTGTGTGGGGCTGCTGCTTTTACTTTCATTTTGAGTTTGTTTTGGAATTAAAGTTCCCTGATCCTTTAACGTTGTTACAATATAATATAATATAATATAATATAATATAGTATAATATAATATAATATAATATAATATAATATAATATAATATAATATAATATGCCAGACTGTCACTTATTATAAGACACAAATTAAATAACAACTCCATGGCTTCCTCTGGATTAGAATCTAAATCACCCATGACAAAACATATCTCCATTATCTCATTGTCAGTGTGGCCTATGGGGTCAAGCCTATACCTTATCAAGAAAGGTGAACTATAAGTCAAATCATTCAAGCAACACAACAAACAAAAACATGTCAAAAACAAATTAAGTGGAGGCAAAAGTAGCACAAAGCATTTCAAAGGCTTTGGAGGTAAAGATCACATGAGAAAGCACAGTGAATCCAGTTGATTTGCATGTTGTTTATAAGTGGACACAAAACTAAAAATGGGTCAGGGGACCTATTTTTTCATTAGCCTTTACAAAATTACAATATTACAAATATTAATTTGATTTTTTTTCATTTTAGATGATTAAATGGGTCATAAAAGGGATTAAAAACCAGTTCTGAATGTAGAGTTATAGATATCCTAAAACACAAATCTTCAAAATCAAAGCTCTGCACATGGATGCAATACAAACCCTACAAAGTTTTTGGATTGTCAACCGAAAAATTAAAACTCATCATTTACTCACCCTCAGGTTAAACCTGTATGCATTTATCTTCTGCTGAACACAAAAGAAGATATTTTGAAGAACGTTGATAACCAAACAGTTTCAGTTACAGCTGACTTCCATAATATTTTATTATCTGTTTTCCGTTGATTATTCCTTGTCAGCATTTAAGCCCTCAGTTTTTTCGGTCCCCCTGTCCGGTATTGTCTTAGTTCTCTTACGAGAGTTCCTCTCGTACTGCGTAATATCTTACGCTATGGGGAAAACCTCTTTTCCACGAGACATTGAAGCCAAAAATTATCCTTAATTTTGAATTAATGTAAAACGCGTTGCGGCAGCATGCAGACATAGGCAAGGTGGCTTGCGTGCCTATTGGCTGACCTGCGGCAACAGCAGCAGCCTATCGAGAGAGGCCCTGCGTGACGCCATATCCAATGGGTGCGCTTCACACCACCACGCCACGTCCCGCCGAAATAGGCGTGGCCTTGACCTATAAATATAGCTCGACTGGCTGATGCAAACTGATTTTCATCTCTTCAGCGAAGAGTGAGAAGCGTTGAGAACAAGCCTTCTGCGGGACGAGCCTTGAACCTGAAGTCGCTGGCATTCACCTCGCCGCCTTCAGTCGCCGTACCTGCTATGCTTTCCGGCGTCTATATCCTTTAACTCTGCTGAGAGTGTGTGTTCGCCGTTGCGACTGACACTCTCTCTTTCTTATCTAAAAGAGCAAACGTCTTTTTAAAGATGCCTCATTCCTGTAGCTCGTGACGAGCACCACTCAGCGACGGGGACAGCCATGTCATCTGCGTTTCCTGCCTGGGTGAGGATCATCCAGCTCTCGCGCTCGCTGATGGCGGCTGCCATCATTGCGAGCTATTGCCATGGTGACTCTGAGGACTCGCCTGGCATTTTTCTTTCTGAGTCTGCACTTCCACCCGCTATAGTGCCGCGCCATATAAAGCGCCGTACTCAACGGGTCCCCGAGCCTTCTCCAGCCTGCGAAAGCTTGCCGGTTCGCCCGCCAGCTTCACCCGAGTCGCTCACCGACGGACAGCGGCCGCCTTCCGCCGCCGCTTCCGCCATTGGTGACGACGAGATAGCTGCTTCTGAGGAGGAGGGCAGCTGCTCTTTCCTGGCGTCGGACAGTGAGGATTGGGTGAGCTCTGTGGACCTCCCCCCGTCTCCCCGCGAGTCGTCAGGGAAACGGGCCAGCATTGAATCCGAGCTGATACATCTGCTCTCACAGGCGGCGAGCCTCGGCCTTGAGTGGAAGGCGCCCGCGCAGCTCTCGCGTGCTCTCGCTCTGCCGGACTCCGCCCCCCTCCGCGTGGGCCCCAGCCGAAGATTGAGATAAAGCCCGAGGCCTCAAAGTCTTCCTAGCCCTCCTAAGTAGGCAACGGTGTTTAAGTCTCGCCGTGGCCAGACTCGCACCGAAAATGTTCACTCGTTCAGTTCAAGAAAATACGACTGTTCCAGTGTATCCTGCAGTAAATAAGCCGGTACCATGGCCCACTTGCCTGCAAACAAAAGCCGTTTTCACGGTGACCCAGATAAATCCCATGACGTGTATTTTCTGTATTCTGGCCACGGCCGATGGTGTCAACTGTGCATTACATGTAGTGAATGTGCCCACAACTCATTGCCCACAAACGCTACACAATGCATGTCCCACAGTTTTCTGTAAAAACGAAACCAACACACATTCAGTCAGCTCAGGCTGACGGTGTTTCTGTGCAGTAAATGTGCCCGCTGTCCCACGCCCACGTTCTCTCAAAGACAGGTTGAACCCCACGGGGTTCTGTCCCGCTCGCTCTCACTACGCAAACTGCCGTAGAGAAATCGACCGCGGTCAGGGACTCATGTCGATTGTGCATTAAATGTTGTGTATGTGCCCACATCTCAGTGCCAACAAACACTACAAAATGCATGTCCGACGTTTTCTGTGAAAACGAAACAAACACACACATTCAGTCAGCTCAGGCCGATGGTGTTTTCAGTGAAGTAAATGTGCCCGCTGTCCCACGCCCACGTTCTCTCAAAGACAGGTTGAACCCCACGGGGTTCTGTCCCGCTCGCTCTCACTACGCAAACTGCTGTAGAGAAATCGACCACGGTCAGGGACTCATGTCGATTGTGCATTACATGTTGTGTATGTGCCCACATCTCAGTGCCAACAAACACTACATAATGCATGTCCGACGTTTTCTGTGAAAACGAAACAAACACACACATTCAGTCAGCTCAGGCCGATGGTGTTTTCAGTGCAGTAAATGTGCCCGCTGTCCCGCGCCCACATTCTCTCACAGACATGTTGAACCCCACAGGGTTTTATCCCCGCTCGCTCATTCTCCGCAAACTGCCTTAGAGAAATCGAGCGCGGCCAGACCGCCCGCTGTGATCAGCGCGTCCCCCGCCTCAGATGCTGCAAGCACAGTGTTTACAGCACACCAGAGCTCTCCGGCCGCCACTAAGTTGCGGCCAGAGCCCAGATCTACCCCTAGCGGGGTATCAGAATGGGTGCTGAACACTATAGAGAGAGGCTATTCGCTGCAGTTCGCTCGACGTCCCCGCCGTTACATGGCGCGCGTCGAAACTACGGTATAAAAACTACAGTTGCCGCAGACCATTCTAGATCTGCGGCAACTGAACGCTGAACGGAATGCTTGTGAAGCGCCAGTTCAGAATGCTTACAACCAGGAAAATCCTTGTGCGAGTTCGCCAGGAGGACTGGTGTATGTCAATAAATCTGAAAGACGCTTATTTCCAAATACAAATAGCGTCACGTCACAGGCGTTTCTTGAGATTCGCCTTTGAGGGCCAGGCATATCAATACACAGTCCTGCCGTTCGGCCTGTCCCTGGCACCCCGTACATTTACGATGTGCATGGATGCGGCTCTCGCACCCCTGAGACTTCGGGACATGTGAGTTTTGAACTACTTGGATGATTGGCTGATTCTAGCTTGATCACGCTCAGAGCTCATACAATTGGGCGAAAAGTTTGCTGTCTCCCAGTCAGAAAATTTATTTTCTGGGCACAGTACTGGACTCGCTGTCTATGACAGCACGCCTGTCGCCGGAGCGCGGACTGAACGTTCAGCGCGCCACAAAATCCTTCCGCCGCGGCACTATAGTCCCGCTCAAAAGGTTTCATAAAATGCTGGGCCTTATGGCCTCAGCATCTTCGGTACTCCAGCTGGGTCTGCTTCGCATGCGCCCACTGCAGTCATGGCTGAAAGCGCGAGTTCCACCTCAGGCATGGACCTTCGGTCTGTTGCACCTCAAGGTCGATCTGAAATGCGTCTCAGCTCTGGAACCTTGGAAGTCGATCGACTGGTATCAGTCAGGCGTGAGTCTGGGGACTTCCTCGAGTGTGAAGTTGGTGTCCACGGACGACTCCACCTCGGGATGGGGAGCGCTGCTCGAGGGCAGAGCATTCTTTGGCCAGTGGTCAGAACGGGAAAAGCCTCTACACATAAACTGTCTGGAAATGATGGCAGTCGACAACGCACGGAGGCGTTTTTGTCCCCAAATAAAAGGTCACCACGTCCTGGTCCGATCGGACAACATGTCAGTGGTGGCCTATATAAATCACCAGGGCGGCATCAGGTCACGAAACCTTTACAGCCAGACGGAACGCCTCCTGGACCAGGCTCAGCACAACCTGCTTTCATTGAAAGCAGCACATGTGCCTGGTCACCTGAATCTGGGACCAGACAGACTGTCCAGAAACAATGTTCCAGCAGGACAGTGGTGCGCTGGCCCACGTCTGGCCCCACTGCCCCTCTATGCTTTTTCCCCCCATCTCGCTCCTGCCTCAGGTGTTGGAACGAATCAGGGAAAACGGATGCTCAGTGCTTCTTGTGGCTCCGCTCTGGACGAACCAGGCTTGGTTCCCAGTCCTGATGCAGCTGACCAGCACTGCCCCGTGGCCAATACCGATGAGGAAAGACCTCCTCTCTCAGGCCAAGGGCTCGATTTGGCATCCTTCCCCGGAGCTATGGTCCCTGCATGCATGGGCCATCAAGGGGTACCCGCTCACCTCCCGGAGGGAGTGTTAAAAGTGATAAATGTTGATCAAAAAAGTACATTCACTCACAAACTGGCCAGCAACCGCAAAATTTCAGATGCCATAGCTTAACTTTCACAGAATTGAATGCACAGGATTGTGGGATATCAAGAGCAGCGAAAGATGCATCTATGCTGCCTTCAAAAATCGATCACATGAAGGTGTCTAGACTGGAAGTTAAGCTAACACTGGATTCGGACGTGCCTTGATACCTTCCTATCTTGAAATGCATCCTCCGAAGGCACCATTTTTAAGATTTCGGATGCAGCCAGGGTTGAATTCTTCCCTAAATTGAATCCATCAGAGCGGTTGATGAATCATCTGACTCACTGAACTGCATGCCATCTTTTTTTCCTAGTGATGTCCATATGGAAATAAAACAAGTTTGTTTTGCCTTGCATTCGAGGACTCAATAGGTAAATGTTTCCTGACGTTTTTCTGTTGTTGTTTTGCGATACACATTTTTTATTAAATTGCATTCAGTACAGACTGTATGTAAACTGAAGATTCACCAGCGGTGGTATTAGAAGCAGGGGAGCGGTGTAGTAAACACTGGTAGAGTACCATGGTATTATCATCATCTGTACATGCACAGTCACATAGGCTATTTTTGAGAAGCTTCTGTGGCGTGTGAATATGGCAATGCTTTTCACCCATTACATGCTGCAAACTTGTGGACTTGTTTATAATTTCCATCCATTTCAATCAAAAGTGCTATTTTCCTTCTCTTCTGCTGTTTGTGGTGTGATTTACGGGACTTGAATTGGATTAGGTGTTTTTGTAATAGGGACATGCTATAGCAAGCCACAATTATTCCACCCTCGTGCCAGAGATTGTGTACCTTTCGTCACTGTTTTTTGTGGTTGGATTGAGGAACTAATCTCCTGAATGTATCCCGCAGATAGAATATTAATGCGTCCTGTTTGTTTATTAGAGTTAGGCTAATTCTGAAATTGCATTGGCCTATACAAATAAACATCTTTATATGGCCATTTTACTGTACTACTAAATACATAGCGCAGATTAGTATAAATAAGCGCTGAATTGCTATTGAGAAAGGAAATGTGCTGATAGTCAGAATGTAATTTCAATATTTTCTGGCCCAAGGGCACAAATGTAATGCAAATCCTCATCCTTCCTTAAATGTATTCTGGAGCCAAGAAAACTAACTCTCTGCACTCAGAAAATTTCATCCAGTATTCCTATTCTCTCTTTCTCATTCTGACTGCAGGGACTCATCTGTTGACTGTTTGAATGGTCTGATGGATTGATGAATTCTGGGACCTTTTGATCTCTCTCTTATTATGGAAAACATCCAATTTTGTGCTAACATCAACTATATGATTTCAAGATTTTATGCTTGAAAGCTTCCCTCTAGGTAGACGTTTTCCCTGCAAGCGTTAATTTATTAACTCAAAATCAATCATTCAGTGGCGTATCCTTATGTGTCTATTCTGGAAACCCTTAAATGCTATTAAGATCATTAATTCTGTATTGTCTTAAATATTCCAATATAATTTGAATTATAAGTTTGCACACTTATCAAAGAAGACATTTCTTGCATCAGGCAAAACATGAAAAATCCCAATTCATCAATACGTTTGCATTTAAATTTTTTGGTTACACTTTATTTTAAGGTGACGTAGTTACATTGTTCTTACTCATAAGTACTGAGTAATATTAATTAACTGCATGTGCTTACTATAGGGTTGCAGTTAGTGTTTTGTTTAGGGTTAGTTACCTGTAATTGTGCATGATTGACTCTTAGTTATATTATGTAGTAATGTGTAAGTACATGACCTTAAAATAAAGTGTTATCAAAGTTTTTTTTCCTTCAAATATAACATGTAGAAATAAGAGATTCTACTTAATCATAGGAACATTTACTGATTTAGCAGACATTTTTTTCCCCCGAAAAATTATGTATATTAGCTTGAATGGGTTTTAAATGGCTTTACTCAGAGATCATGAGTGTTCTGAGACAAGAGTTGGGATATGATTGCATGACTGGCTGTACAGGAAAGGCTGTGCAGAAAACCCTTATGGAGATGCTTGGCCATATATTATGCTACAGTGCACTGTTAGTAATTCTTCATCATTAGAGTGAATATTAGAACACCTTTTGTGTGAATCTGTTTTACACCAGACAATCAGAATGCCCTTCAATGCGTGATTTATATTCCAGTACTGGGGTAAAACAATTAAGGTAATTTAAGGCAGAGAGAAGTAGTGACAGAGAATTGTTCTCAAGCTTGTTATGACTCGCACACACTTTTTTTTTTACTTGCTGTCTTTCGTCCCAGGAGTCTTGAGAACCTAGCATGTTAAACATCCTGTGGGACTATTAAATGTAATCTCATTGCTGTTTTTTTGGCAGTGTGTGAGACAGATGCGCTTATACAGGAGCATGAGGTAATTTGTGGATACAGACCATATCTCCACTGAGAAACGTGTCAAATTAACTACAAAGCAAGCTAAAGAAAAAGAAGGCAATCAAACCAAAATGTGTACTAGATTTTTACATGTGAGTGGAGCAGGCTGGCGCAGGCTAGGTCCTTCACATGCAATCTGCAAGCAATCACTTCATTAAATGGCACAAGCTGATTGGTCTAGTCCTGTGCTATCAGATTTCCTCCACCTCCCCCAGCTCCACCTGCCTAGATCTTTCATGGGATTTATGTATGTCTATTTATGCAGCAGCAGCAGTCACTATGAATTGTCATTGCATAGTAAGAGCTGTGCACTTTTGTATTTCATGGAAACAATGTTCAGAGGTTTGAAAACAACATCAGGGATGACAGAAGGTGTGTGTGTGTGTGTGTGTGTGTGTGTGTGTGTGTGATGAACCATCCCTTTAAATAAATAGCAATCGCACTGCTTGCTCCCTTATTTTACAGTAGGCTATTTTGTATTCCTGATATCGGACAGGATGACAGGTCATCGATCAGATGACAGATTATAGCAGTGCTGGCTTAGCTGAAGATGTTGACAAAGATAAACCAGCATAATTTTGGCAACAAAAAAAAAATGAAAAGAGATGTGACATTCTAGGGAGCTAGTAAATGAATAACCCATCATAAGTTACATGTGACTACTCCTGCCATGTTCCTGGTTTTGAATCTATGATAAACTGAGCACAGCCACCTCCTGCTGTGACATTACTCTCGCCCTGTTGCTCAAAAGCTTGACATTCTGCGCTGAAGCCTGTGGAGCGCCGGCAGAAATGCTTGCTATGTTACCTCCACAGTCGGACACTTTAGCTCAGCTGCCATTATTGGGCTTCACTGTGTGGTCTTCTCCAGGCTCTCTGGGGATCAGCGCAGGAAATGGGAGCAGATTTTTGGCAAATTAGAAATCTTGCTGTGGACCAGCATGACTGAAGAAGGAATCCAAGACTGCAAGCTCTAATATATGAGCTGCTAGTTTTAAGAAGCAGGGTAAAGAAGGGATTGGTTAGGACTATGACGAGGTTGGAATTGTTGGGATTAGAGTCAATCCTATATTTTGTTATTCAGTGATTTGTGAACATTTATGTCTTTGGAGCCACTCTCCAGCTGCACTTTAGATAAATTCTTTGGAAAGCGTTCCATGAGAAGATTTAAGCTATTTAATTTATCTAGGCAAACTTGCCAAATTGTATATACAGTGGACAATGACACTTTTGGACACCCCAGAATTGTATGGCATTATATAGCAAAATTTGCAAACAAACTACACTAGACCTTTTCTTATAGGAATAACCTTTTCAACACTTTTTATTGCCATTTTGCAGTTACTTTTAGGTAACTTTTATTTGAAACCTCTCAATTGTATTTATGTATTGCTAAACTGTTTCCCTGCACTTTTGATCATTTGCACAAATATTTCATGGCCCCCAGGATATTTAGTTGTATGAATATCTGAATATGCAATATATCAAAACAAAGAACAGACCCCCTGCTTAAAAAAAAAAAAAAAGTTTTATTCTAGTTTCATGCATTCTTTTTTATCAACACTTGAATATGGGTACGTTTCATATAAAAGCAATATTTTTAACAAAAAGCTGAGAAAATTACATTTTTGTCAAAGACTACGTCTAGATGGGATTCAGAAAGATGAACTAACATAGATGAAGTTAATAGAGTCCATTAACACCCCTAATGCTTGCAGTTCTGTAACTTAACCTGGGTCGATATTTAATTCTGTTAGGCAGTTTTGATTTATTTGCTGTTTAATGCATTATTTATGATTAGACATAAGATTGCTTGTTTCTGCGTCTTCTTCGCATGTGTTTTGATCAGGAGATTCAGTACTCTTTCAGAAGCTGCGTCATAGTGCCCCCAACAGTGAAAACATGGAAACCCTGAAAATTCTGTTTGGCGGGGAAGCGTTTTCTCACAAATAACAGGAAATTCTGTGTTTGGTGGGGAAAGAGTAAAAGTATATTTATTAGTGCTTGGCAACAATTAAAATGTTTAATCGTGATTAACCACATGATTTTCTGCGATTAATCGCAGTATGCACAAAATTAATGAATTCAAAAGTAGTGTATTGCGTACTTTTATTTTAAAAGTACTGCTATATGAACAAAATGCAGTATTTGGTTTGCAAACACTTTAAACAAATAAGGTGCTTTTTTACAGCAGTTAAAAGTTAGTAGCAGTTAAAATATGTAATGTAAATCTCAACTTAAACATTAATGTAATCAAATTAAATATAAAACCAAAACTATTTCCCACTGCCAGGGCATTAACATTTTGTTTAGTTTGTTATAAAAAAAAAAAAAAAGTTATGTCCAGAGCCTCGATCATAACATTATAAGAGGCCCCTTCCGAGCAACAGCATAAATCTGTTTTTTTTGTTTGTTTTGTTTTCTGAACCAGTACCAGCAGAAACATTTTTCTTTCATCAGGGAGCTGCATTCGCCTTTGGAGAATCAAAAAAAAAAAAAAAAACTCTTTCAATGATACAGGTTGAGTAGTTATACAATGACAAAATTAACTGTAATGTCCAGTATTCTCCGGTGAGGGCAACAGTTGGTGCACGTTGAAACACCGTCGCTTTTGTAGTCCTCTCCTTTTCATACTATTCATGTATTCTTCTTGTGATGGTGCGTGGAGGACACCTTGGAGGAGGCTCATACGTGCAGTCATTCGTTGCGATCCTAAGAACGTTCTTCAGACCGACATCTTCCACAATAATAATCGGCCTGCAGTTTGTAGCTACCCACTTCGCTAAGGCATTTGTTAGCTTGTCTTATTTTATCTATAGTTCAGACATGAAGTACTCCAGTGATAAGAAAATTCAGCTTTGCAGTGGTTACAAATATCTTTGGTTTCTTTCAACTCCGCCGTGTGGAAGAGATTTAAAATTAAAATGTCCATTCAAGAGTTCGGTACCTTTTTCCATTTTTCTGTCCGCACAAGTTCTTTTCTGTTCTGCGCTGCAGCAGTCTTAGACTCACCCCAAATGCTCTTATTGGTTGAGACGTGATGACGCCTATCCCAAGCCAGTACTGATCAACATCCCACCCCTCCTGTGACCCATGGTTTTCTGTATGTGTATTCAGAGGCAGTAAGCAATGGATTTCAAAATAATGATGATAATAAAAAAATATGTTAATGCCCGATAATTATTGTCGGCCTTTTATTAATTAATGCTTTAAAGCGATAATAACTCGTTAACTTGCCCAGCCCTAATATTTTTTTGTTGAAGAAGCATGTTTTATATTTTGTTATCTGATGCAATGACATCCATTAATGTTTAAGTGTGACAAGGAACTCAGTAGGTTGCAGGAGAAAAACATAAACACAACAACATAAAACATACTCGGTTACTAACATACCTCGGTTCTCTCTAGAGAGGGAACGAGTACTGCGTAATATCTTACGCTATGGGGAAAACCTCTTTTCCACGAGATATTGAAGCCAAAAATTATGTTAGATGTGCAGTACTTGTTCCCTCTCTAGAGAGACCCGAGGTTACGTTAGTAAACGAGTACGTTCTCTTACGAGAGTTTCTCTCGTACTGCGTAATATCTTACGCTATGGGGAACACAGTGTAAAACGCAGTGCGTACTGGGATCCGACACCAAAGTCCCAAGGGCAGTAACGCGGGGCTCATATAGTGGATAATCACAATAGACTCACAGAGAGTCGGAGAAGAGAGGCTGTAACCATCATTCCCCATAAAAAGCTTCCTACAGGAGGTAATCATGTTAACAGTGTTCCACGCAGTCAGGGTGAACAGCGTTCAGCCTGAACTGGGTAGCAGTACGGGTCATTTAACACCCATGGAGCTGTTCTATCAATCAGTGAACGATGCTCAAGCAAAATTCAGCCTTCTGAGCCGGAGCAATGGGGCAGACAGAGTTGATTACTAGACCGACAGAAGTTTAGCCTGTAAGGCAGGAACCTCTAGGTTATAAAACCTTAGAAATGTAGACGGCGAGGCCCAGCCTACTGCTGTACAGATATCCTGCAAGGTAATCCCGCTAGACCACGCCCACTAAGAGGCCACGCCTCTCGTGGAGTGCGCTCTGACACCAAAAGGACACTGCAGGCCCTTAGAAATGTAAGCCAGCGCTATGGCCTCGACTATCCATCTGGATAGGCTCCGTTTTGACGCGGCTAGTCCCTTAGAACGTCCGCAAAAAAACAAAACAAAGAGCTGCTCAGTCTGTCTGAAAGCAGACAAGCGGGACACATAAGTTCTCAGCGCACTGACAGGGCATAGGAGACTCGTATCCTCCTCCTCATCATGAACCGGAAGGGCGGACAGGGAAATCACCTGGGCCCTGAACGGTGTGTTGAGGGATTTGGGCACATACCCGTGCCTTGGTTTGAGTATGACTTTTGAGTCATAAGGACCGAATTCCTTACATGTCGCGCTCACCGAGAGCGCTTGTAAATCCCCAATGCGCTTCACCGAAGCGAGAGCCACAAGAAACACTGTTTTGAAAGAAAAATGTTTCATGTCTGACAAATGGATTGGCTCGAATGGGGCACCTTTCATGGCTTCCAAAACCGTAGAAAGGTCCCACACGGGGACTGAAGGAGGTCTGGGAGGGTTCAGCCTCCTAGCTCCTTTGAGGAATCGTACGACCAGGTCGTTCCTCCCCAGTGACTGGCCAGACGCCGGTTTAGTAAACGCTGCTATGGCAGCCACATAAACTTTTGAGCATGGATGGGGTTCTCCCCTTATCCAGTAGCTCTTGAAGGAAGGAGAGAACTTCCGTAACCCCGCAGTCTAGGGGTGAAAAGCCCTGAGCTTGACGCCAGCAAGAGAACACAGACCATTTTGAAGAATATCCTGGGTGAATAGCCTGGGTGATCGTGTTTAACCCTCTGAGGTCTGAGGTGTTTTCTGGGTCCTGGAGGTGTTCTGACATGCTCTGACATTTGTGCTTTTTTCAGTTATTTATAAACATGTTAATGGCAAAGGTGTAAATTCACTCTATATAGCACAAACGGGGCTATCGTAATATGTGAGCAACATGTATGTACATGTTTGTTTTTTTAAGAAAATAATGTTTATGCGTGGTTTGTGAAAAAACAAAAAAAACAAATGTCACTGAAATAAGGTCATAAAACCCATAGTGATTATTTCTTCACAAGACTTTTGAAAATTGTATCACGTAGCCTAGAATATTTGCTCCAAAACTATGTGAAAATCATCCTGCATACTCATTTAGATAAGACAATATATTGATTTAAAATTTGTATGACGTGTTTTGTGTGAGAAAGCTTTATGCGAGGAGGCGTGGATCTCTCATTAATATGAATGCATTTTACACCCGAGAAAGACAAAGACCTTCCCCTAATGGCCCTATCAGGTGCTATCAGGCCCGATCATTATGAGAAGCCTTGCACAAAGAATGAGGAGAAATTAAAAAAAGAATGGCTTTTAGATTGTCTGGATTTATTTACAACACAACATAATCCAAAGATACACAACAAAGGACAAAAAGCACATTAGTAAACACACTGATCTAAAGAAAAAGACTTAAACAGTCACACACCTTTGTGCCATTCCTGAAACATAGTAGCCTACATACCTGTCATGTCCAAGGTGTTTGATTTTTCATTTTACCATGTTCATGTACAGAGACTCATGTGAATGTTGAAGTCAGCAGGACTCATCCAGTGGCATCTGGTCCCTTTCTAAAAACAAAATACCTGTAAACATGTTGATATCAAGACAAACTATAGGGCTGCACGATTCTGGGAATACATTTTTCACACACACACACACACACACACACACACACACACACACACACACACACACACACACACACACACACACACACACACACACACTATATATATATATATATATATATATATATATATATATATGTATTATATACACACACACTGCCGTTCAAAAGTTTGGGGTCGGTATGATTTTTAATGTTTTTTAAAAGAAGTCACTTTTGCTCACAAAGGCTGCATTTATTTGATTAAAAATACAAAACAAACCCAGTAATATTGTGAAATAATATTTCAATGTAAATCAGCTGTTTTCTATGTAAATATATAGTAAAGTGGGGGTTAATGTCATTTCTAGCGTAAAATTACTATTGTAGTAATTAAATATTTGCTTAGTTATCATCAAAGCTCTCTCTATTTTGCTGTAGATCATTCATCCATTATTATATTGCTCTCTTTGTGTGTTTCCATATGTGTGAACACAATTCAGCAGCAAGCCAAACTCCCTTCAAATATAGACTGGAGCCAGGGTGTAGTCTTCAAAGGAGAGTGAAACTATCAAAAACAATACACAAATAAAGTGCTTTAAACAGAATACAAAATATATACACAATATAAAGGCTAACAGAGCAGAGTTACCAGTTGAGCAATTGGTGTGTAAAACAACACTTAATTATTACCAATATAGAATAGGAAATAAAGAAAATATTCTAAATGTACACATTTTACAATAATTACTTACTGACAATGCTTTCAAAGGCATGAACATTGAAGAAAAACTGGGGCAGCAGTCACATGGAGCTTAAAGGGACATTGTGTAGGAATCTAGCGGTGAAATTGTATTTTGCATTCAAACGAATTGTGCTCTCCAGTGCCTCGCTTTTTCAAATGTGTGTTGCATCTACGGTAGCTGTTATGTACCAAAAACCTATGACAGGCAGGGGCGGAGCGGGGGGGGGTGGCTAATTGGGCTTAAGCCCCGAATGTTTTGTCAAAAGCCCCGAATCTTTTAGGTTTTTTAAAATAACTTCAACTTGTTTTCATTTTATCTCAGTCTTTCTGACTGGAGCGGCAAAAAATGAAACAAAATCTCTATTACCGTGCTTGGATGCGGACGGTAATGCATCGCGCATCACTCAGCTTGTTTGCCAACTGCCAATAAAAACTAACGAAGAAGAAATTCGTCGTCGTTGTCATCAGGGGCTGGCTGCTGGCGGGCTTTTTGTATGTTTCACTGGCGTCGTAGCGAGCTTAATATGGACATAACAAAGTTTTTTATACAGAAAACTAAACCTCACCGGCCGGAGAGAGATTCAGAAGCAGCGTCAGACGAACCGCGGACAAGTGTTACAGGTTTGTGAATCCGCTGTTGTAACTTAACACTTGAGTTAAGTGATTGTATTGCTGCTGGCTAGCTAGCGAGTTATCGTTAGGTGTTATTAAGAGAAATTAGTTGCTAATAGAGATGGGCGGATGATTTGTCTGATTATTTGGGGGGTACATCTAATGTTGGCACATTAGTGGGATAAGAAGAGAGACTAATTGAGAAATATAGTGCTAAAGAAGATTAGAAAGACATGAGAAAGTATATTTCCTCCTGATGACAACAATTACAGTCGCACAACTTGGGTGACCTACTGTGTGTTGCACAAGCCTATGATGGGGCATCTGTCATGAGTGGAGCAGTGGGCGGTGTCCAATCCCGCTTCAGAGAGCGACACCCTGAAGCAGTGTATGTGCACTGCTATGCACACGAACTTAACCTTGTTCTGTGCTACACATGCAAAGCTATACCTGAAGCTACCGCATTCTTTGAACTGCTGGAGAATGTGTACACATTTTTCAGCAACTCACTTGTGAACCACAACAAGTTCATAGAAATCCAGAAACAACTTGGATTAAGGCCATCTGAACTTGTGCAGCTCTCCACAACAAGATGGGCGTGCCAGGTGAGGTCTGTCAATGCTGTCTTGAACAACCTTTCTGCCATTTTAGCGTGTCTCAGCAACATGAACACATCCATGGCCCTAGGGATTCGGTCAAAGCTCTGCAAGACAAAGACACTCTACATGTTGGTGATGTTTTCCAAACTCCTTGGCATAACTGAAGGTCTACACCGGTACCTGCAGGGGGAAAGTTTGGATTTGGGCAAAGCAGTTCAGTACAAGACGGCAGTCCTTCAAACTTTGACAGAGCTCCGCACAGACTCTGGTGGTGAAGATGTGTTCAGGAATGCCATGGCCTTGTGTGAGGCAAATGATATCCAGCTCCATGTTGGTCCCAGGCAAAAACAAAAAAGATATGATGGTTTTGTGGTGGAGTCAGCCTGTGGGTCAACCTCCAATCTGACCACCTCAGATGAATTCAGACAACAGCTTTTTTATCCATGCCTGGACAGGATGGTAGAGGAACTCACCCATCGGTTTTCAGGTCTGGGAGAAGCACTTATGTCAGGTATTCATGCTTGCAACCCAACCACAGAGACCTTTCTCTCTGAAGAAGCCCTCAAAAGCCTTGCTTCCCATTATAAGATTCAGTTGAAGCCAGAAGAACTCCTAGTGGCTAAAAGTTTCATCAATAGAAGAATGGAGAAAGAGACAGTCCCTGACACCTCCACTGTGTTCCAACTGCTTGATGAAGACATGTTTCCCACCCTGAAGGCTCTCTTCCAAGTTGCCCTGACTATTCCAGTAAGCAGCTGCAGCTGTGAACGCTCCTTCAGTGCCTTGCGCCGTCTTCATACATGGTTAAGGAACACCATGGGTCAAGGCAGGCTCAATGACTTGGCCATCATGTCAATTGAAAAGGACAATTTGAATGACATCAACCCTGACAGCGTTATTGACAGATTCGCTCAATTAAAGCCACGTCGATACAGCCTTATGTTGCCGCAACAGAAATAGAAGACGACAAAAAAAGCTTGATCAAGACAACAATAGGAGTGCAAAGATTTAGAGGGTTTGCAAGAGAAAGAATGGAGGCACGGCAGTTGGAAAGGAATGCAAAGAAGAAATAGAAGAAAGTGTGTAGGAGGAAAAGAATGGAGAGTTAAAAAGGAGCAAAAGAATGGAGATGCTTAATATGCTAGTTACAAAATAGGTTAGATATACAGAATTTCTGTATGGTTAATAGCTTTTAAATGTATATATTTATTAAATTCGGAGAAGGGAGATAAGTCTGAAAATGAGCAAGGAGGAAAAATAAGTGAGTGAAGAGGAAAGGACATGAATACACCTGTGGAACAGGAGAGGCTGGAGGACAAGAGGAGGATAGATGATGAGCAGAGTTAGAAAGAAGTGTAAAGCAGAAGTTAAGAGAAGGAGAGAGGAGAAATGTGGAGAAGAAAGGGATGAGTGAGGGAGAAAGAAAAGAAAATAGAGATGAAAAGAAATGAAATATGAAATGAGGTGTATTGGAAGAGGGACAAGAGATGAAAACCGTCTAAAGTGAACTGAGAGCTGATACAGGGGGAAGAGTGTTTTATGTTTGTTGCTGTAGCGAGGCTACGGTGAAAGCACACGTGGCGTGACTTTTGTTTACACTATTTGTTTGTTTTAATAAACGTATGAGTCCCTGCCACGCTGACCCTGTCTTCTTCCTTTCACACACACTGAACCTCATCACAATGATGTTTACACCAAATTCCAATTTTACCTATGTAGGCTAACTTAAAAATAGTCAGATAATGGTTGCCTCTTTTTAGTTGCCAGGGGTGAAAATGAGTGATCCTTAACATTTTTGGTGTTTTGGATTCACTAGCTGGAGAACAATTAAATACAAAATAGGTTGTAGGCTCTACTGGTTGGTTTTTTTGTTTTACTGTTTAACTATCATCATTTTCCCAGATAGTATATAGATTTTTAGGCATTCTATTATCTCAAACAGCCTGAAAAATAGTGCATTTAGCTGACGTAAATGGGAAAAAAATCTCCCCGGGGGAGTATCCCCCTGGACCCCCCTAGATTTGGGCTAAGCCCCGAATCTTTACATCGTCTGGCTCCGCCCCTGATGACAGGATGTCTTCTAGTCTTCTAATAGCACTTCGTCGAGTTTTCCTTCGGGTGAACAGGTTTTTTATTTCAAACAAATTGCAACTTGACACAACGAACAAACGAATGTTACAGTTTGAATTACTGACTGTGAAAAACACGGGCAGTGACAAGCGCCTCCCACTGCTCTGCTCCTCCGTTTCTGCTGCTTTCAGTTAAGTGACGCTGGCTCTGAACGAAAATGCGTTGGCCTACTTTTTGACCCTCTCTATGCTATTATAGTTTTTCACGATGGCGGAACTACATGTAAGCCTCCATGGATTTACCCGTCACATGTATATAAAGATAATACATTCTTTGTTTATAAGTCAGATAATTGGCAGAAGTATTTGTTCACCATTGAGGACATATTTATGAATAAAAATATTGATTTTAGATAATATAATACCTAAAAAACTACATGTTGTACCTTTAATGCCCGAGAGAGCTGAGCAAACTGAACTAAAATGGCTGCTCTCTTGCTTAGTCAGGTAATTTTCAAAATTAGTATCCGAAGTAAGAAACCTAAAACACTTAATCCACTGAACATAACAGTTAGCCTATGCTGCCTCAGAAGTCTGTCTGAAATTAGTTCCGTGAGGTGCCTTTGTGAGCAAACACTGCCTGCAAAGTCATTACCAGATGAAAGCGAGGCAACAAGTCAGCTGCCTACGTTTTTGGATCTAGCCCTTGATTCCAAACAGTGAACATCCATTAAAATAATTGAAGAACCGGCTCATTTGATAATTTGTGTTTTTTTTTGTTTTTTTTTATCAGCATCATTATGACTGATTATCCTAATAAAAACGATGAAGATAAGAATTTGCAACAGTTTGTTGGTAATAGCCTATAATGTAATATTTATAGCCTATAGCAGGGAAGGGCAACTTCAGTCTTGGAGGGCCATTGTCCTGCAGAGTTTAGCTCCAACCTTAATTGACCCTTCGCAGGGAGCTTGATTGACAGGTGATCTGACCAATCATACTTCGCCATCCGCCATTTTGTCCGACAAAGCAGTCAGGAGAGTTAGTAGATTAACGTGGGAGCATTTGAACTTGAAAAACTGAATATACTGACACCTTTCCACGGTTAAAACAACATTCCTTCTTATGTTCATTCATGTTTATTTGATGGTATAAATGAACTAGAAGGAAGAGATGATCGGTTCACAAGCAGCTTTAACTGAGGCTCTACAGCAATCTGTCACGACACATTAAAGAGCCACAAAACAGTATTTATTATTTAGATTTATTTTTAAAGATGACCAAAGTTGAAAGGTGAGACTTTGTTTAATATGTTTAATATCAAAAGTAACCGAAAAGTAACCTGGTCTGTCCTGTCTGTCAGCGTATTGTCAGTCTCCTCTCTCATCCGCGATGTATTTTTCACTGCGTGAGAACATGGTGTGTGCATGAGAGCGGCGTAGCTTGTCGGACATAGCGACAGTAACTAAGGGGGGCGGGTCTTCGCGAAGGGTCAATTAAACACACCTGAAAAAGCTAATCAAATGTTTTCAGGATTACTAGAAAAGAGTTTTTGTCAGGGTTGGAGCTAAACTCTGCAGGACAGAGTTCGTTTACACGGCGACAGCGTTTTGAGGGCTTAAAAACGCAAAAAAGTGAAACCACCCTCCAGAGTGGAAATCTTAAAAACGCTCCACCGTCGCGTTTCCGTCTAATTGATGTTTTATTAACAAGGTTCGGGAGGAACACGCTCTAATGATCAAACAATCAAGTCATTCCAGCCAGCTGTCAGCAATCAGTAATCAACAGGTCCACTCAATCAGCACGAGTAAAGCCTATAAATATACTCAGTCGACTCACCCATATTCCTCGACAGTTTTCAGCATTTGGTTTACCGCTTTGCTACGATGTCCCAAATGCAGCTTTCACCATCCGATGACGAGCTTAACCATGCTCCGGTTCCTCCGGCGCCATCAGCTGGCCCCAGGACAACCTCTCCACCTGATACCGCCTCCGAGCCCCTCGTTTCATCTCGCGGGCGCCGGTCTGCGCAAGAAACCCCTCGCACGCCAAGACGCCGAGGTTTACCCTCACCTCCACCGGCGAGGACAGCAGCTTCCTCCCCGGCGTCCTCCTATTGTTCGGCCGTACCAACGATTCCGCCTATTGGGAAGTGGACAGTCTTGAGTCTGAGACAAGCGCTGATAAACTCTTCAGCCCTCGCGCAGGATGACTAAAGCGCAACTATACAACTTATATGTTACCTTGCAATCATCAAATCTCTCTCCCAAATCCACCCCAGGTTCCAAGGCGGCCAGCAGGCCGGGAAATTCTCGTGAGGCCCCGAATTCGCCTCGCCCGACTCCGCCACCTTCCCGTGCAAGATTCGGTTTGCCGCGTGCATCAGCCCGCGGCGCCAGGATTTCTGCGAGCCTGGGTTGCGCTCCAGATTCCACCGCCACGAGACCTCACTCGCCTCCCGCTTCAGCTGAGCTTTTCAGCACGGCGCTTCCCGCCGCAGCGCCATACACAGCTGGGCCCGCCGGCTCACCCTCTGCCTCCCAGTTATTTCCTCCTGCTGTTTCTAACTCTTTTCCTCTGCAGTGGCCTCCGGCTCCCGTAGCAGACGCTTGCGTGAGGCTGCCTCCACTTGCGGTGCAGGCTCAAACTTTCCACAATCTTCCTGCGACTACTGCTAACCCCTCCCATTTTCAGTGGCCTGCAGCTCAAGCAAGTGCGAGACCGCCTCCGCTTGCAACACAAGCTCAGGCTTCTCATTCATTTCCTCCTTTTCCACCTTATGCTTTTCTCAATTTCCCTTCTCAAGCCCCACAGGCCGACCTAAGCGTGAGGCTGCCTCCGCCGATAGTCGCAGCCCAGGCTTCTCTCCCTTACAGCTCTCTCTTAAATGCCAAATCACAATTTTCTCTTTTCACAGCTACCCCGATGCCAGTCCCACCAAACGCTGTCGCTCTGGAGCCTCCCCCAGTGACTCACAACATCCGAGCACAGATTCTGGCAGCTGCGGATGTAGACCTTTCTCATTTACTTTCTCTGCTTCCCGTATCCGATTCTAACCGTCAGTTTCAATCGCTTTCAGCCACTTCACAGAAATCATTTGCTCCGCCTTTCCTCATAGGCGACGCGAACTGAACGCCTATTTAGCGCTGATAGCCGAGCTCGCGTTGTCCTACGGGGGAGGGCACTTTTACACGTATCATAAACTCTTCTCAGCAAAATGCGCTGTTAGGGTTTCACAGTGGAACCAATGCCCATACTGGGGAGCACTAGACACTGACCTACACAGCAGAGTTTTCCTTGGCTGCAGGAATATTTTTTGCGCGGTCTGCAGGTCAGTGGCACATTCCACAATATCGTGCCCTCAAGTTAACCCCTCCGTTCCCCCATGCCCGGAAACAGCACCAGTCAAATCCACCAGCTACACACCAAGACCGGCGACTAGCAACCCATATCCACACGAGGCTAATTTCAGCTCCAGAGCACTTACGGACAGCAAACAGCTTTGCAACAATTTTAATATCGGCAAGTGCAACAGGCAGCGTTGTCGGTACTTGCACATATATAGCTTCTGTGGCGGTGCTCATGCCCGTCCTGTATGCCCTGTCTTTAAAGATGTCAATAAAAAATCTAAAAATTATTTATCGATTCCCGTTAATATTTCTCGCCTTTCTATCGAACTAGCTCACCACCCGGACTCAGACTTAACTGAATATCTGCTGTCTGGCCTACAACACGGTTTTAAACCTGGAGTGGTTTGTCCGCTCTCCCAAAACATCATCTGCGATAATCTCCAATCGGCTCTCGCCGAGCCCGACGTGGTAGACAACCTGATTAAAAAAGAAGTCGAGTCAGGCTTCATGATTGGCCCTTTTGACGAGCCTCCTTTCAAAGTTTTTCGCATTAGCCCCATTGGAGTGGCTACGAGAAAGTTTTCAGGTAAGAAACGCCTCATAGTCGATCTGTCAGCTCCACATAGATCCCTGTTCCCAAGCATTAACAGCCAGATCCCACTCGACGAATTTTCTCTCAAATACCACGACGTAGATCAAGCAGTCGACCTGATAGAAATCGTGGGTCGGGGTGCCTGGCTCGCAAAAATTGACATCACTTCGGCTTTTAAAGTGATGCCCATCCACCCGGATTCATGGCACTTATTTGGAGTGCGCTGGCATGGGGAATTTTATTTCGCCGTACGCTTAACTTTTGGATGCAAAAGCAGCCCCAAAATTTTTGACATGCTATCTGAAGCCGTTTGCTGGATCTTGTCAAACAATTATGCAATTCCTCACCTCATTCACCTGCTGGACGATTTTCTAATAATTTTGCCTCCCGGCGCCATTCCAGCAGCCCAGATCCTCACAGTTCAAAAAGTCTTTTCCGAGCTCGGAATCCCCATCGCCCAGGAAAAAACCATGGGTCCGCCACATCCACTGAGTTCCTTGGCATTAATCTAGATTCAGTTAAATACCAGGCCTCCCTGCCCAAGGAGAAAATCGATAGAATAATCCTCATCTCATCTACCCTCGTAGACAGTTCAAAGTGTTCCAAACGCGAACTCCTATCCATGCTCGGCCACTTAAATTTCGCCATTCGCATTATTCCACAAGGCCGCCCTTTCATTTCTCATCTCCTCTCTCTCGCGTCTTCAGTTCACGCACTAGAGGATCTCATTTCCCTAACTCCAGCATGCCGCGACGAACTCAGCCTATGGATAATTTTCCTTAAACAGTGGAACGGCCTATCCTTTTTCTATAAGGATCTAATTTCCTCCCCCATCGACATCCAGCTGTTCACAGATGCAGCCCCCTCAGTCGGCTTTGGGGGGTTCTGCCAAGGACGCTGGTTTCGTGTCTACTTGGCCCCCCCAAATACAGGACACTCTACAGTCCTCTGCATTATTCGAGCTCTACCCTCTCGTAGTAGCAGCCTTCCTGTGGGGGAAAGAATGGACTGCCAGCAGCATCATAGTGCATTGTGACAACGAAGCTACAGTCCAGTGCATTACTAAAGGCCGTTCCCATTCACCTGCACTGATGCCACTTTTAAGACGTCTAATCTGGATTTCAGCATGTGATCAATTTATCTTAATTGCCAAACACATCCCCGGATCAAAAAACCAAATTGCCGACTCTCTGTCTCGCTTTATGTTTCAGAAATTCAGGATGCTGGCTCCAGAGGCAGACAAGCTACCAACTCCAGTACCTCATTATTCGTAATTAATATTCCCATAACCCACCCGCAAAAATCCCTCCTCAACATATCGCTCGACACCATTCTCCAAGCAGTTTCCCCCAGAAATCTCCAATCCTATGTGACCGCATGGAGATGTTTTAAAGCCTTCCACCTTTCTTATAACACGCCATTCCCTGATTTTTCCCTCCTTACAATTACCTCCTTCATCTCTTACCTTAACAGCGTGTAAGGAACTCAGCTTTTTGGAAATATTAATTATCAATAATATCTTGTTATTATTAATTATAAATATTTGGGTCAGTTAATTGGATTAACTTTATGTGGCTGAATTAATATTACAATCAATTAATCAGTTCTTCCAACGAACTCTTTTGATTATTAATTTATTCTAAGAAAAGGGTATCTTCCATGGCCACCGAAGAATAATTATTTCTTCGCCTGTACAGTACTTTGAGCCAGTAGCAAAAACCGTGATCGTAAAGTGACTTGTATTGCAAACAAAACAGAACCAAATACATATTATGTACAAGTTTTATTAACTAAATATAGATATTTATATGAATATAAATAAACTAAACAACATACACAAATGAATACATAAATAGGTTAGTGATAGGATGAAATTGGAAACCGGAAGAGGGTCAATGAGAAGAACCATCAGAATTTCATTTTCACATTTCATTGAATTGAATACTTGCATTTGTAATGGGAACAATTCTTGAAGTTGTTGAAAATTGAAGTCGTTGATGGTTCCGGCAGTGTCAAGTGGAAGTTGGTTGAGCGTTCTCTTTCTCCAGGAACGCATGGCTGGTTTGGGCAAGGCCTGGGACTCTGTTGAGGCCACGCCGAGCACCCAGGAGAAGTGAGGAAGTGGGAAGGATGGGTGATTGGAGTCGTTGTTTGTTGGAGTCTTTGTTCCAAAACTCTTGAGATTGTCCTTGGTTCTTTGTGAGAGAGTCATCTCTCTCCTGCCTGAGCCCATATCTGGTTGGAATCGAGGCCTGCTGGGCCCTGGGGCCCCCGTGGAGGGGGAGGGGGCTCCCCAGTATCACCAGAACAGTGTTGCGGCTGGATGAAAGAACTAAGAGAGGGAGGTCACATGTGGACTGTCTCTAATAAGGCCTGGAAAAGATCCTCCCCTAAGGGTTGAACTCGACCAATCAGAAAGGTGACATGTCTGAGAGGGAAAGTGGCTCTTAGTTGATTTACAGATCTTTGTCCCTAGCTTGATTATACCTTCATTAATGTTCAGATAGCTATAACACATCCACACTGCATTCTAGAAGAAGGTGATGTACATCAAAGTGTGAGTCATTAAATGAGCATTAATTAGGTAGGAGCCATGATACAGGTGAGGTTACATTGATCGTTAGTTGGTTGTACACCAGTATACATACCATAATATATACCTAATAGTACACGAGACAGTAAACCATTTACACTGTTTCTTTCACAGTTTTATGCATGTTCATTTATAGATCAGTTAGTCTATGATTAATGCAGCAAAGTCTGTTTTAAAGAGGTTTCTGTTTCATAGTCTCTCTCTTGAGTATGTGGCCCCATTCCTCGGAGGTCGTAAAATCTCCTTATCATGCCCTGTAACATGACACTGTTTCTGCCCTTGTGTTTGTTCATTTGGGCTGTGTGAGGAGTTTCATAAACCTTTGTATATAATGAATAATTAGTATGTGTCTGATTGGTCCATACCCTACAGATCCCCCCCTTTCGATCGCTGTTGTCCCCCCTCAAGGACAACCACGAGCAAAGTTGGAAGTGCAGAGAGATCAGACACACACTTGTCATAGAAGGCTGGAAGGCCATGGTGGCCTCTGGTTGCTCGTGTCTTCTGGAGCGGTGGTCGTTCCACGGCTGGTGATGTGGACAGTAGCCAAGTCCAGGTATCTGCAGCAGGTGTTGAGGCAGCAGGTGTTGGGGCATTCTGAAGTTCATTAGTTTTGGGGCAGGTGTTTCCTTGTGGTTGCAGGAAGTGGTTAGGCCTCTATGTAGCATAGAGAGGTTTTCAAGCTGACCTGGTGCTGGTGGCCGGAGGTCAGAAGGTGGTTGTTAGCCTCTCAGTCACGAGAGGTCTGAAGGATTGAAGTGTTGTTCTGTCCTTATGGTGGTGCCGACGCAAGCTTGCCTAAGCTGGGGTGGGCAAGGAGTCGGAAGCTTGTACCTTACAGGACTCCTCGGGTGAGTCCTGTGCAGGGAGCTATTTTGCGTGTGTCAGCGGCTCCAGTAACTCTGAGGCAGGTGCGTCCAGCTGTCCTTGCGGAGCCTCAGATTGACACCTGTGTGAAGGGTATGGAAGAGGATGCTGTCGTTGACAGCCGTTGGTCTTCCTGTGGTGTTTGTGCTGTCCTCCATGGCTTCTCCAAGGGGCTTGGCTGGTACCTGGGTTGTTGCCATGGTGACAGTTCTGTGCTGGTCCTGGGCATGCTCAGTCCAGCTGCATTGAATTTGGTTCGAACCTCAGTGTCTAGCTGGTCTGTAAGGCTTTGGGCACAGGTCCGCTCCTTGTGGGACGCTGTGATCTATTATGTGAGGTTGTTTACCTTCTGTTTTATACCCATAAGGTGGGGTAAGGAGATGAGAATCTTGATCACCCCGGTGTGGCTGTAACTCTGGCTTGGGTCATGGGTCGTTTGTCCTCTTCTCTCATGGTGCAGTTCCGTTGGCTCCGGTGCCGTTGGATGTCAGCAGCCATGGGTGGAACAGTGTTCCTCGCGATGGCTTGTCAGTCTTTTCGGTCTCCTAACCGGTTAAGGTCAGGTTAAGCAGAGGATCTGCAACATTTTGGCACACCTGTGGTGAGAGACTAATGCATGACCCTAGAAAGTTCAGAGCCACGGTTTAATGGGTTCGCTAGATATGTAGCATAAAGCTAGGTATTTCATGTGTAGCTAGCTAGTGAAGTGTGTATTGTATCCTTATCATCTTAGCTGTGGATGTTAGGAGGCTAAGACTTGTGTGGTTCCGAGAGTATTTCCTGGAAAGGGCATAGCCGAGATGAAATAAATGACTTAAGATGGTTCTTATGACTAAAATATTTCTCTGGACTTAACTGGTGGTTCACTACGGCTTGACGAAGTGAAGAATAGGAGGAAAAAGGACAGCTTTCCTATTCAAATTATGCTTATTATCAATCCTCAGGACTATAGTTATGCCCTAGTAATCGTTGAAATTACTTGTGTTGCAGGGTCATAAAAATTAGTGCATTTGTTGAAAATAAACAAAATCACAAATAAAGGTGTCTCTGGTTCCTTTCTGGGCCCTATGGGAAATGGAACCACATTTGAACAAGAGAGGAAATGGAAATAAATCATATACATGACAGAATAGACAAGTGAATAGCTGACTGCTATTATTATCGAAGTAAAATAAAAATCAAAAGGACTTAAGTAAGTGATCAAAACAGCGGGAATGATCTGAAATTGAGAGTAATCAATAGCACTAGTGACTAACCTTTAGATTTGCCTGGACCAACACTCCATAGTGGGTCACAGCTGTTGCGTGTTTAAGACCACACCGTGTGTGTCCCTCCAAAGGTTTAGTCAACATGCTGATGAAAATTCTCATAACTATGAGAATTCTTCTCTAGCTACACAGCTTACATGTAATTAAACTTGGGTTTAATTGACAGGGGATCTGCAAATTTAGCCTACAGCGCTCAGCAAGGACTATGCCTAAACTAGTGAAGGTGAAATTCAGCTGAGAAGAATTGAAAGTAAGGAAAGAGAAAAATTAGAAACCCTAAATGGGGTTAAAGAAAGTATTTTAGAATACTTTGCGCTGTATACATAAAAGCTGTAATTAAGGCTTCAAGTAAATGATGCTAACCGCTAACTGTAGAAGTTATTATGTAGCTTAGCCTAAGCTGGATGGATGCTAGGTTAGCTTAGCTTAGCCTAAGCTGGATGGACGCTAGGTTAAGTTAGCTTAGCCATCTAGGCTGGTTTGTTTACAAAATGACGTCACGAGTTAGCACTTCCTGTGACAAGTCGTTGTCAGGGGAACCAGTGCATGTCAGAACAATTCAACAGTCCATGAAGAATGTCCGCACATTTTAAATGAGTTATGCATGTTTAAACGGGTTAAAAGGGGGGCGCCTATACTTTAAGTCTTTCAAGAACTTGATGTTACATTCAGTAAAATGCAAATGTGGTTTGGCATTTGCAAATTTTACTCATGGACCTCTTCTCTTTACTTTACGCAACTTATTCTATTTGTTTACAGAGTAAGGAAATAGATTTGCTGTAAGTCAAAGCTTGTCTAAGCCTATATAGTTACGTCCATCTCGTGCATAAATACTGACTTTTCAGCGAGTGAACAGTTTTGATCGCTAGGTAGCTCTCTGCTTGTAGATGCAGCCAAAATTTAGGTGAATTACATCAATCTAACAATAATTTGTAAGGTCTTTACTTTGTAGAAAGGGGAGCATCACCCAAGTCTACGTGTATATAACACTGTACTGAGATTCCTTCGTCAGAAACAGATTAAGCAATACTGCAATTTGGATTCCTTCAACCAAAGCAGACTAATAAATACCGGTACAGTTTGCATGCCGCTGACATGAGATTCCTTTGTCAAACAGACTTACGCTTTAATGCTGAAATTACCGATACCAGTTAAGACCCCTTTTTTATTATTATTATTATTTTAAGTAGAGATGTCAATTCCAGCTATCGTTTTATCTGCATTTAGACAAGCCAGCAGCTAGTAATCAAAATGTGTATCGCATATCATGTCCCATTTGGATCGGAATGATCAAATAAGCACTTTTAGGATAACAGCAGTTACGAAGGGGCTCTAGGTCATGCTAGTTTTCCCAGCTTAGGTGGTTTGCTTACTATCTGGCATTAGGGTGACGAATGCCCTATTTGGAGTTTGTATTTCCTGTAACAAGTCATTGTCATGGTAACTAATGTGCAGCAGTGTATATTTCACCCAGCGGGTGGCACAATGTCTGTATGTTTCAAAAAGCAGTGCATAGTCTGTTGGCACGTGAGGCTTACACCTGCATTCAAGATTTTCTTTAAATCAGTAAAATTCAAATTTTACTAATGCAAACTCTTGCTTCCTTTTGAGCACAGATTTTCATCTACTTTAAAAGTTTTATGTCCTATGCTGACTAGGAACTTTGTAGCAGAGTCGTGCATTGTGGTCATGCCGTGTGTCTTCTGGGTTTTGAAGTTCAGAGTCAAAAGGTTCTTGAAGCTGGTGTCTTCCTCCATCACAGGTTTGTTGCACGCTCCGAGGTAGCTCGCTTGATGTCTGTGGTAGTAGCACAGGGACTTTCAGGGTTACCCTGGTTGGTGTCTGGGACCGCGCCCAGTCTACATTCAGACTCTTAAGTCTGAGAATCCTGTTGTGATGGCTTGTTCCAGCTGCTGGTAGCTAGATTGGATGTTTTCTGGCTGCCGAGCCAGAAAGCGTCGCAACTCTGGGCTGGATGTGATCCAGATCAGATAGAGTCTAGCAAGCTCTGGTGTAAATGCAGGGATATGTCTGGCCATTCGGTTGAGGTCTTTGAGTGTCACTACACGCGTCGTTTCAAGATTCTTCTGAATCAATCCTTTTCCTTCCACGGCTGCAGACGCTTTAAGGAAATTGTCTGATGACATGTTAAGCAGAGGGGTTTGTCTCCCCCCCCCCCCCCCTTTTGTGCAGGGCTGGGGAAGCCTATGCTGCTGATGCGAAGTTCAGCAGGGTACATATTTCTCGTGGGGTCCATTTGCAGTTGGTTGGACTGTTTCAGTTCTATTTGGACCACATCGAGCTGGTCTATAATGTTGCAGCATCGCTGAGTCAGTGTTGGGACTTCAGCTCTGGCTGCAAGCCGATGGCTTCAGCGTCTCTCTCTTTGAGTTCACCCAGGTCCTCTCTCGTCTGTTGGCAGGTGCTCAGCAGCTGTCAGAGCCGCTTGAAAACTGGTGATCTCTTTCAGTTGCTCCACGCTGTCAGGGTCTCTGCATCTGTCCTGTGCCTTCTCCCGTTAAGCAGGGTTCGTTCTCTGTGGAGTCCTGTGGCTGGCAGCATTAGTTCATTTACCTCCTGTTTGGGGCCTGCGGGAGCATGGCCAAGGAGAAGATAATGCTGGTCAGCTCTTGGTGGCTCAGGCTGGGTGTTAGACGTCTGCTTTCGTTGTTGCCTAACTGTTCCTTCCTCTGCCGTGGCAGGTCGTTGCCTGCTTCAGGCTGAAGGATGTCCATGACACTGCTCTGCCGGGTCTTCAGGTGGTCCTGGTGGCAGGGCCGGGTGTCTGAGGCCTACTGGCACACTTGTGGGAACACGAGAGAGAAATGGCACAGGCAAATGCAAGTTTCTACAGAGGTGGTGAGCTATCTGTGTGGGAGAATGGCTATGTGGAGCAGCTAAAATTTAGTGTTGGTGAGCACACACAACAACAAAAAAAAAGTTTTGAGTATCTTAGTTGACGTGCTTTAAGAAGCATCGACTGATGACTGGGCTCTTACATGTCATAACCTATTACTCAAAAATGCTGATGGTTCTTCTCACATGTTGTGCTACGAGAGTAACAGATAGAGCAAAACCAAAATAAAACAATAGGATGAAACCAGAAAAGAAGAGGAAGAAAGGAGTATTTTACCTATTTAGGTTTAGCTAGGAGACATAAGTAAACAGGAGTCACTTATGGGTTATGCTGCTGTTAGACTAAGCTACCAGGGACACATCAGACATCTCAAGGTCCAAAAGAAGAAGAAGAAACAATGGGAAGTGTTTCCAGTTCTGTCTGGGGCCTACTGTGCGTTTGTGTTTAGCCGTACTTCATTTAGCTTGGTGCTAAGGAGTGAGGATGGGTAAAACACAGACAGGAAGTAGGATATTAATGACCTGTGTAACTCACTATGGAAACAACAGTCGCTAGATATTTTAATCCTATAGAGAGAGAGAGAAGATGAGGATAGTGACTAGTGATCTAAAATAAGGTAAAGGTAAAGTTAGAACGTCCTTATAGCTCTAAGAAAACTAAAAGGAAAGGGAAGCATATCAAGTAATTTAATTAAATTTCAAATTTAGTTAAGCCCTTTTTTTTTCTTTAGCTGAATATAAGAATTCAGGCTGAAACCAAAGTAAATAACTAAATTGAAATAAAATCAAAAAAAATTATGTAAACATTGTGTGTTCTCATAGCTCTGGTAACTATGGGGGGACTTGAATAAGCAAATTGATTTAATTAAATTCCCAATCTAATTAAATTCAACTTAACTGAATAGGACGATTCAGGCTCAACAGGTGTAAATACACAAAATAAAATAGGGGTAGATTTAAGTAAAAATAAAAGAAACACAAATAAAAACCCAAAGTATCTGGGTTTCAATCTGAAAGTGAAACCAAGAGGAAGGGGTCGAGAGAGAGAAAGAGAGGGGGAAGAAGGTGGTTTAACCCTCTTATGAGACGTGCTTCGTGAAGCTCTGACACCAGGGTGAATCATTCGTCTCAAATCATTCGGAGTGTGTAATGTGTATCACTGCTAAGGTCACGTGATTTTATTAGACTGGGCTTCGCTACGCGTCATAGCTGTTTCGAAATTGTTTTAAATTTCAACGGTTCGTGAACCAGTGTGTATCTGGTCTCTATGTGATCTCGTATCACTTTATACATCCGTACACATTTAATGACGCATTTGATAAAGGGTCTGATTGACTTTCAAGTCAAGCTTTCATAAAACGAGCCCTACAGTTTACTAAGATATTGTGCCTTGAAAGACACCTCATATTAAACGATATTAGGTAGCTCGCGGATTGCCATTAGCTGATTACACCTTTTGATAAAACCTTTGCGATTGGTTTGTAAAAGGTGTTCCGTTGATTTGAGTGTCCGCTACACTTCCACTGTTTTGACCAGCAGGGGTCGCTAGCGAGGGCGCGTCAAACAAAGAATCATTTGTGACGCAGTTGACTCCTTTGATTCAAAGCCTCGAAGAGCTTTGACTCTCATTACTCGTGTTCAAATCACTCAGTTCAAATCACGCAAAATCTATAGTCTTTGGTTTAAGGTTACACTTTACGCTCTAACGTGTCTAAGTTTTTAGGCGGTGCTAAAACTATCACTCGAGGTAGAGGGTTTTACTTAGGATTGAGGGAGCTATTGGCTACAACCGTCGCTTGTTTACACGAGGGTCTGTGAGATTGGTGCTGTTGTCAGAAAAACTAGATAGGAACGCCTGCTCGCGTTCCGGACGCAATGCCAACCAACAACACAGATCGTTCTGAGTAGCGTACGAGCTGTGCTGACAGTTTGCACTGAGTCTCTCGCTTAGACACGACGTTGCGTGTGAGTGACTCTTTTTAACAAATCAAAACAGCACCGTTCTTTCACAGACAATGGCAAATTACTAGTTAGCTGATTGTTCTAATACGAATTCGACGCGATTGTTTCATATGAGCGCTTCAGCGGTTTAATATGAATACAATGATGTAACGCATAATAAGGCCTTAATCGGTGATTGAGGAACATCGCTCAGATCACATTCAAAAATGCTGAAAATGGAGATTTCTTCGTCCATATCAGGTTAATTTGTTCTGGTACCATTTATGCGCGCGGCTAATCTGAGATTTTTCGTCAGAGAAGGCTTATGCTCGATTTATATCTGAAATTAGGCTTTCTTCGCTAATATCAGGAGTTTCTTATCGTACGATTTAAATATGCATTATAGCATTTGTGAACTTTCTGCCATTCGTAGGAAGGCATATTCAAGCTATAGTTTTGCTGATTTACCCAGAAACTTGTACGTGCATGTATGAGATGTTAATAAAAACTTATGGGACAACATATGATTGATTACTGTCTGCTTGCATACAATGTTTAATACGATGCCTTAAAATTCTCCACCATATATGTAAGGAACTCAGCTTTTTGGAAATATTAATTATCAATAATATCTTGTTATTATTAATTATAAATATTTGGGTCAGTTAATTGGATTAACTTTATGTGGCTGAATTAATATTACAATCAATTAATCAGTTCTTCCAACGAACTCTTTTGATTATTAATTTATTCTAAGAAAAGGGTATCTTCCATGGCCACCGAAGAATAATTATTTCTTCGCCTGTACAGTACTTTGAGCCAGTAGCAAAAACCGTGATCGTAAAGTGACTTGTATTGCAAACAAAACAGAACCAAATACATATTATGTACAAGTTTTATTAACTAAATATAGATATTTATATGAATATAAATAAACTAAACAACATACACACATGAATACATAAATAGGTTAGTGATAGGATGAAATTGGAAACCGGAAGTGGGTCTATGAGAAGAACCATCAGAATTTCATTTTCACATTTCATTGAATTGAATACTTGCATTTGTAATGGGAACAATTCTTGAAGTTGTTGAAAATTGAAGTCGTTGATGGTTCCGGCAGTGTCAAGTGGAAGTTGGTTGAGCGTTCTCTTTGTCCAGGAACGCATGCCTGGTTTGGTCAAGGCCTGGGACTCTGTTGAGGCCACACAGAGCACCCAGGAGAAGTGAGGAAGTCGGAAGGATGGGTGATTGGAGTCGTTGTTGGTTGGAGTCTTTGTTCCAAAACTCTTGAGATTGTCCTTGGTTCTTTGTGAGAGAGTCATCTCTCTCCTGCCTGAGCCCATATCTGGTTGGATTGAGGCCTGCTGGGCCCTGGGGCCCCCGTGGAGGGGGAGGGGGTTCCCCAGAATCACCATAACAGTGTTGCGGCTGGATGAAAGAACTAAGAGAGGGAGGTCACATGTGGACTGTCTCTAATAAGGCCTGGAAAAGATCCTCCCCTAAGGGTTGAACTCGACCAATCAGAAAGGTGACATGTCTGAGAGGGAAAGTGGCTCTTAGTTGATTTACGGATCTTTGTCCCTAGCATGATTATACCTTCATTAATGTTCAGATAGCTATAACACATCCACACTGCATTCTAGAAGAAGGTGATGTACATCAAAGTGTGAGTCATTAAATGAGCATTAATTAGGTAGGAGCCATGATACAGGTGAGGTTACATTGATCGTTAGTTGGTTGTACACCAGGATACATACCATAATATATACCTAATAGTACACGAGACAGTAAACCATTTACACTGTTTCTTTCACAGTTTTATGCATGTTCATTTATAGATCAGTTAGTCTATGATTAATGCAGCAAAGTCTGTTTTAAAGAGGTTTCTGTTTCATAGTCTCTCTCTTGAGTATGTGGCCACATTCCTCGGAGGTCGTAAAATCTCCTTATCATGCCCTGTAACATGACACTGTTTCTGCCCTTGTGTTTGTTCATTTGGGCTGTGTGAGGAGTTTCATAAACCTTTGTATATAATGAATAATTAGTATGTGTCTGATTGGTCCATACCCTACATTGTGAACCATTTTGTTTTTAGACAGTTGAATATAACTTAATATAAAGTCCAGTACAAACGGCAGCTGTCACAGTTGCTTAGTGACGAACAATCCTCGGTAGGCTAGACCGTCCCTTTTAACAAAAGCTCGGTCCGACCTTCGCGGCCTTTGGCGGTCCCCCTCTGTCGCCACATCCCTGTCAGAGGAGGTCACCGTGGAACGCTCATACTTCCCTGGCCTCCTCTGTCAGGGCACGGAACATAACCGGGCTCCCACTTCGGAACGCTTCGCCTCCCACGTCTGGGCCGGTCATTCCGCTTTTCTGCACCATCGTGTGTGCGCCTGTAGTTCACATGACCCTGTTGGTTCAGTTTTTGGGATCCTGGCTAGAAGGCCAAGAAGAGCGTCTTGAACCGAACCCTTCACAGGCTTCCATTCAAGATGTTGACAGCCAAGCACATTTTCGAATGCTTTCGTCCATTGGATTGGTTTGCAGCGATCAACCTGAAGGACGCGTACTTTAATGTCGCCATTCTTCCTCGACACAGACCGCTTCTTCGGTTTGCTTACGAGGGACAAGCATACAAGTATACGGTACTCCCATTGAGGTTAGCCCTGTCTCCTCGCGTCTTCACGAAAGGTCGTCGAGGCAGCCCTTGTGCCACTCAGGCAATACAGGGTTCGCATCCTGAACTATCTCGACGACTGGCTGATTCTAGCACACTCTCGAGAGCAGGTTTGCGAGCACAGGGACCTGGTGCTCCGGCACCTTGCCCGTCTGGGCCTTCGGGTCAACTGGGAAAAGAGCAAACTTTCCACCGTGCAGAGGATCTCTTTTGCGTTAAGAGGGTAGGGGACCTGCAGGCATTTTTGGTTAACGAAGCGTGCCTGGAATTCGGGCCGCCTAACACTTACGTGATCTTGAGACCCCGGCTTGGATATGTGCCCAAGGTTCCGACCACTCCTTTTAGGGGTCAGGTGGTGAACCTGCAAGTGCTGCCTCTGGAGGACGCAGACCCAGCCTTGGCACTGCTCTGTCCAGTACGCGCCCTTTGCGCTTACGTAGGCAGAACATAGTGTTTCATGACCTCAGACCAGATCTTTGTCTGTTACGGAGGGCAGCAGAAGGGAAAGGCTCTCTCCAAGCAGTGGTTGTCTCACTTGATAGTGGACGGTATTGTCTTGGCATACCAGGTTCAAGGCCTGCCATGCCCCCTAGGGGTGAAGGCACACTCCACTAGGAATGTGGCTTCCTCCTTGGCTCTAGCATATGGCGCCTCGCTAACAGACATCTGTAGATCTGTTACACCTAACACATTCGCGAGATTCTACACTCTCCGAGTGGAGCCAGCGTCCTCTCGTGTACTCACTTCCAGTAGCCAGTAACTAGGACCTGCTCTGTGTCATCACTTGCTTCACCATTCCACTCCATGGACTGGATACGTGTGTTATTTTACTCAGGTGAGCTCTCTGTGTAGCCCTGGGCTGCTCCAGCACTGTTGAATGCATGCCTGCGGCAGCCCTCGTGTCAAGCTAGGTGCAACCCCCACATGTGTATTTCTATGGTAAGTCTCTTTGAGCATGTGTCTTTCCCTTGGCAAGTCCACCTTGCCACCCCTGGGGTTGAAACTTCCACCCTGCGGGCTGGATTCCTCAGTGTGTTCCATATGTCCCGTTTGCAGGTAATATGTGTATTCTGTAAGACCTTCCTACGGGCATGCATTGTGTTGCATATTTCCAAGGGGATATGCTTCCCATTGTACCTTAGTATTCCTGCGTTAAGCCTAGCCCTTCGTCAGTGCTAGACTCACGACAGGGAGCTCAGACTTGCGCAGGGCACTAGAAGACAGCCGCTGTGGTGTGATTAAAAAGGGACCCCCATTTCATCAGTCACTGATGTAACTCGTAGTGACTGACTGAAAGGGAACGTCAACCTGCCACAACCCCTGTACCGCTGGAACAGCCGGGCGCTCAGTCTCGGCTCCTCAGCAGGTAACATAATGCGAGTTTGCATGCGCAGCTCCTTTTATACCCATGAGGTGGGGCGGAGTTGCGTTCAGCAAATTCCGCAGACCCATGGCATTGTTTTGCCATTGGCTCGTTTTGTAGAACTCAATGGTGATAGACTTCTAAGTAAAACCCCCATTTCGTCAGTCACTGACGTAATGTCTCCGTTCCCTCCTTCAGGGAACGAGGGTTACATACGTAACCGAGACGACTTCTTTCTTAAAATTTCTATAAATTATAACTTTAAAACTTGTAACAATCATTTTGCAACAATCATGTATTTTGCTCTTTATAGTTTAACAGAACATGCAAGTGTGAGCAGCTCTTTTCAGTTAAGGATACTCATCTTCTCTTCTCCATAAAGTAAGTAACAGAGATATGGAATGCATGATCCATATTGTTTGATTTTTTTTAAAATTATGACTTCATGCCTTTACATACCCAGTCAATTAAAAAAACATTAAAGCTATCCCATGACTTTATATCACTTTTTCCTTTTAACATGGTAAAGGGCTCATACTGTCCTCTTTTGCTAATTTTGGCCTTCATGAACATAATTGTATTTACATAATCAAATGGAAGAGACACAGTGTAACTAAACTTAATTGTGTATTTCAGATGCAGTCACGTATCATAACCTCATTGTCTGCAGAGAGAAACTGCCACTCAGAATACACACATAATGAAGGACGTAGAGACATCATAAGGGATTGTGAAGATATTTCACTGGAACTTGGTCTTCATTACATCTATAATGTGTTCAGTGTCAATTATTATTTATTAATGTATTCAACAACTGTTGTTAGAGCTGTCATTTTTGCTACAATCTGCCATGTCAATATAAAAAAATGCAACAAGATATAAGACCAGGCAGAAAGAGGACTAAACAAATAATATTTATAAAATATTTATTAAAACAATAATAGTAATAAAATTAATATTGATAAAATGAAGCTACTAATATACTAATATTAATGAAAATAAATATTGTTGAAAAGGTTATTTATAACACAATTAAGGTCCTATAGCACTTTCAAAGCATGGTTCTTTATGGAACCTTATAAAAAGGTTTCTATTTAGGACCAAAAAGGGTTCCCCTATTGTTACAAGCTGAAGAAACCTAATTTGGTACTGTTAAGAACCATTTTTCTTAATAGTTAGTAGTTACTAAGCCCATAGTGCGGACTTTACAGAACATTCCAATTAAGAACTCACGAATGGCTGGTGCAAACCTACCCAGGAGAATCAGGTAACTCTTGTTATTTTAATGTGACATAGTAGCCTAGCAATATTGCAAGAGCTGCAGTCCTTTCTTTCTGATTATTTAAATCTTTCCTTTGTATTCCGCTGTATGAAAAAAGACAACATATACTGCACATTTGTGGTCTGCTCTCCTGATTTAATTTACAATATATCCCACGAATCACTGGAATGCACTAAGAATCTCTAGGTTTTCTCCCCAAATCCATGTGTTTATTTTTGTTTTAACAATGATGCTTTATAATTGTCTCTCCTTTTCACTTCTAATCCCTATTAGCAGTGTTTACTGGAATTTTTCTAACAGGTAAATTAAATTTTTGTAGTATGTCAAAATGACCGACATAACTTTGAAATATTATCTCTTCAGTTTAATGAACATTTTAAATCAAGGCAAGGCAAAGCAACGTATTCAATATAGGCTAAAGTGATATTTAATACATCCATAAATAATCGTGCTTTAGGGGTTATTTAAGGTCTGTTGAAAGTATTTTTAATGCCTTCCCAGCATGCAATTTTGCATTTAAAAGACGTCTAATAGCCGTTAAAAAACAGCCCTGATGTCTAGGCTAAAACAATGTATATATATATAGTGATATATATGGAAATAATCCGACATGTTGGTTGTTATTTTCCTGTACTGGCGCAAGCCTGTGACGTAAACGCGTACGTGACGAGAGCCACCGTGAGCAGATTTGCGCTTTTACCTTTTCACGAGTTCACACTTACAAATGATCAGAGAATAAATGGTTATGCGTATTTGGCGTGCTGTCCGGGGGGAGGGCTCCGAGCTCGGAAATTGGGCCCGAACCCAGAGTACTCCCCCCGTATCTCTGTTTAGGAAGATAACTAGGCAAGTGTGAGGAGATGGGGTGGTGGAGGGATGCTGAAAACTGTCGAGGAATATGGGTGAGTCGACTGAGTATATTTATAGGCTTTACTCGTGCTGATTGAGTGGACCTGTTGATTACTGATTGCTGACAGCTGGCTGGAATGACTTGATTGTTTGATCATTAGAACGTGTTCCTCCCGAACCTTGTTAATAAAACATCAATTCACGAGTTCACACTTACAAATGATCAGAGAATAAATGGTTATGCGTATTTGGCGTGCTGTCCGGGGGGAGGGCTCCGAGCTCGGAAATTGGGCCCGAACCCAGAGTACTCCCCATAAAGTAAAGTGAATAAAGGACAGCCCCCTGCTTAAAGACCCCCCGAAAAGAGCGCAGAGATTGGCGGGCTGGGATTTTAAGGAGAGCCTGATTGTTTGGCTGGGAGAGCTCTCACGGTGTCCGACGAGAGTTCAATGCTTACGGTGTCGGACGGGTAAGTATGGATGTTCGAACGGGAGGGTTCTTGTGGCAATGGTCATGGCATCGGAAGGGGTAAGCCTCACCAGTCAGGAAAGAGAAAAACATAGATCCTTGACTGGGAGGGTTTGGCTACGTCCGCTGGGAGATCAATACTCGCTAGACGGAGGAGGAGGAGATGAAAATGCTTGACCTGGGGAACTCTCGCTGTGTCCGCTTGGAGATCAATACTCGCTGGACGGAGAAAGAGAAGATATAAATACTCGAACGGGAAGGCTGTCTCTGGGTCCGCTGGGAGATCAATACTCGCTGGACGGAGAATGAGAAGAAATAAATACTCGACCGGGAAGGCTGTCTCTGGGTCCGCTGGGAGATCAATACTCGCTGGACGGAGAAAGAGAAAATATAAATACTCGACCGGGAAGGCTGTCTCTGGGTCGCTGGGAGATCAATACTCGCTGGACGGAGAAAGAGAAGACATGGATGCTCGACCGGGAAGGCTCTCGCTGTGTCCGCTGAGAGATCAATACTCGCTGGACGGAGAAAGAGAAGACATAGAAGCTCGACCGGGAAGGCTCTCGCTGTGTCCGCTGGGAGATCAATACTCGCTGGACGGAGAAAGAGAAGACATGGATGCTCGACCTGGAAGGCTCTCGCTGTGTCCGCTGGGAGATCAATACTCGCTGGATGGAGAAAGAGAAGACATGGATACTCGATTTAAAAAAAATAAATAATCGTGCTTTAGGGGTTATTTAAGGTCTGTTGAAAGAATTTTTAATGCCTTCCCAGCATGCAATTTTGCATTTAAAAGACGTCTAATAGCCGTTAAAAAACAGCCCTGATGTCTAGGCTAAAACAAGGCAAAATTTGGACAGTAAGTGAAAATGTAATAGACGTCTAACCATAGCCCAAGAAAAGACTAGTCATCAATTAAATAACATGTCAAAGAAATTAAACCAAACACCTTGTAATCACCGTTGACTTTGCTTACATGATAGAATATCATACATCTTGCAAGTTATTATTGGCAATAACGACATGTAACCAAATTCAGGGTTATTATTTTCGCTAGAAGTGGGTAACTCATAACCGGATTATATCGGGTCTATAGTTAACCTATGGTGGAATGATGGCTATTGCTTGCTGGGTTTACACTTTTAACTTTTAATGTTAGATGGTTGAAGTGTAAGTATGTTACCTCATGAAATGCTAAGTATTGCGTTCAAAGAGCAAACCTTTGGCTTATTGTTTACAGTTTGACAGAAGTTACTCCCATAATTCGCACAAAGCGTCATAGCATCGGAAAAAGGTGGATACGGGCCATTTTTTAGAAGCGGAACTAGCATTGCAGATTCAATTGCAGTTTCATTGCAGAATCAATCACTCGCATTGAATCACTCGCATTGAATCGTTAAAAGTGGTTTCACTCCATACGTCTGTAAAGTGATATTTTGAAAAAAATACAGCAAAAACAGCACAAAATGAAGTGGATACTATCCACAATCAACTGAAACTTTCTAACAGTGACAAAGAATATCTTTAAGAATTTCAACACTTGCATATGAAACCTGACTTGCTAGGCTTCATGTAAAGACGATTTAGGCTATGTTTACACGAAAACGATCTGAAGAGAAAACGGAAAAGTGGCGTTGCGTTATCACTTTTTATTCTGCGTTTAGATGAGCGTTATGGGGGGGAAATCCGCATGCATATGGTGACGCAAATGTGTGTGAAATTCGATGTAGTATGCACTCCAGGCGGCTAGGTGGTAATGTGAAGCACTGCCACACAACAACACCAATATCTGAGAATATTTTGTACAACTGCTGAAAAGACTCTAGTACGTTTATCAGAGCTGCTAGGGCAACTTGAAGGTCCGACATATGGAAATAATCCGACATGTTGGTTGTTATTTTCCTGTACTGGCGCAAGCCTGTGACGTAAACGCGTACGTGACGAGAGCCACCGTGAGCAGATTTGCGCTTTTACCTTTTCACGAGTTCACACTTACAAATGATCAGAGAATAAATGGTTATGCGTATTTGGCGTGCTGTCCGGGGGGAGGGCTCCGAGCTCGGAAATTGGGCCCGAACCCAGAGTACTCCCCCCGTATCTCTGTTTAGGAAGATAACTAGGCAAGTGTGAGGAGATGGGGTGGTGGAGGGATGCTGAAAACTGTCGAGGAATATGGGTGAGTCGACTGAGTATATTTATAGGCTTCACTCGTGCTGATTGAGTGGACCTGTTGATTACTGATTGCTGACAGCTGGCTGGAATGACTTGATTGTTTGATCATTAGAACGTGTTCCTCCCGAACCTTGTTAATAAAACATCAATTCACGAGTTCACACTTACAAATGATCAGAGAATAAATGGTTATGCGTATTTGGCGTGCTGTCCGGGGGGAGGGCTCCGAGCTCGGAAATTGGGCCCGAACCCAGAGTACTCCCCATAAAGTAAAGTGAATAAAGGACAGCCGCCTGCTTAAAGACCCCCCGAAAAGAGCTCAGAGATTGGCGGGCTGGGATTTTAAGGAGAGCCTGATTGTTTGGCTGGGAGAGCTCTCGCGGTGTCCGACGAGAGTTCAATGCTTACGGTGTCGGACGGGTAAGTATGGATGTTCGAACGGGAGGGTTCTTGTGGCAATGGTCATGGCATCGGAAGGGGTAAGCCTCACCAGTCAGGAAAGAGAAAAACATAGATCCTTGACTGGGAGGGTTTGGCTACGTCCGCTGGGAGATCAATACTCGCTAGACGGAGGAGGAGGAGATGAAAATGCTTGACCTGGGGAACTCTCGCTGTGTCCGCTTGGAGATCAATACTCGCTGGACGGAGAAAGAGAAGATATAAATACTCGAACGGGAAGGCTGTCTCTGGGTCCGCTGGGAGATCAATACTCGCTGGACGGAGAATGAGAAGAAATAAATACTCGACCGGGAAGGCTGTCTCTGGGTCCGCTGGGAGATCAATACTCGCTGGACGGAGAAAGAGAAAATATAAATACTCGACCGGGAAGGCTGTCTCTGGGTCGCTGGGAGATCAATACTCGCTGGACGGAGAAAGAGAAGACATGGATGCTCGACCGGGAAGGCTCTCGCTGTGTCCGCTGAGAGATCAATACTCGCTGGACGGAGAAAGAGAAGACATAGAAGCTCGACCGGGAAGGCTCTCGCTGTGTCCGCTGGGAGATCAATACTCGCTGGACGGAGAAAGAGAAGACATGGATGCTCGACCTGGAAGGCTCTCGCTGTGTCCGCTGGGAGATCAATACTCGCTGGATGGAGAAAGAGAAGACATGGATACTCGATTTTAAAAAATTTTTAACCAATGAGGATTTGGTGGGCTTTTTTGATATGGAAACGATTAGTTCTGATATAGGTTTGGAACGCGTCTGAGGACCATCTTCCAAGCGCTTGGATCTGTTGCTGGGAGAGGCCTTTTTGGGCTGCTGAGGTTGCTGCCCCGATGCGGAAGGAATGGCTGGAGAAATTCTCTGCTGGGATGCCTGATAGTTGGAGAACAGATTTTAGGTGTTTTTGGAACCAAAAGCGTGTCACGGGTTTGTTAGAGTCGTCTATGAACAGGGGTTCGAGATGGGATTTAGCATGAGAGTTTCTCAGTTGGAGGTATGCTAGTATAGTTTGGAAAGGTTGAATTGGTGACCAGAGGTTGAAAATATATATGAAGTGGCCTTTTTTTTTTGTTTGGTCTGTTTTGCTTTGTTTGATCAGAAAAGAGATAGTTTCGCTGTCAAGCACTGAAAGATCTGAGATGTTTGGGTGGATTTTTGGGTCGAATCTGGAAGCGATAGCCAGTTCAGAGCATCTAAGGAAACCAAAAAAGCTAAAATAAACATGGCGTCGAGTGTGCGAGAGGTATTAAGGGATCGGTAGCCTGTGCGGAGGGTATGAATGCATTTAGTAAGAATATCAAATGTTATGGGTTGTCTGGTGTCCGGGCGGGTGGGCTGGGATCGTTGGATGCCTTTAATTAAGAGGGAGGTTTGTGAGTTATTTATCTCCGGTGAGGGGGCGCCGTGAATCAATTTGTGAAAAAATTGGATGCCGCTTAAGTAACTTTTGATGGACCTGACTTGGAGGCTCTTAACGCTTGTAGGGTATGGACCAATCAGACACATACTAATTATTCATTATATACAAAAGTTTATGAAACTCCTCACACAGCCCAAATGAACAAACACAAGGGCAGAAACAGTGTCATGTTACAGGACATGATAAGGAGATTTTACGACCTCCGAGGAATGTGGCCACATACTCAAGAGAGAGACTATGAAACAGAAACCTCTTTAAAACAGACTTTGCTGCATTAATCATAGACTAACTGATCTATAAATGAACATGCATTAAACTGTGAAAGAAACAGGGTAAATGGTTTACTGTCTCGTGTACTATTAGGTATATATTATGGTATGTATCCTGGTGTACAACCAACTAACGATCAATGTAACCTCACCTGTATCATGGCTCCTACCTAATTAATGCTCATTTAATGACTCACACTTTGATGTACATCACCTTCTTCTAGAATGCAGTGTGGATGTGTTATAGCTATCTGAACATTAATGAAGGTATAATCATGCTAGGGACAAAGATCCGTAAATCAACTAAGAGCCACTTTCCCTCTCAGACATGTCACCTTTCTGATTGGTCGAGTTCAACCCTTAGGGGAGGATCTTTTCCAGGCCTTATTAGAGACAGTCCACATGTGACCTCCCTCTCTTAGTTCTTTCATCCAGCCGCAACACTGTTCTGGTGATACTGGGGAGCCCCCTCCCCCTCCACGGGGGCCCCAGGGCCCAGCAGGCCTCGATTCCAACCAGATATGGGCTCAGGCAGGAGAGAGATGACTCTCTCACAAAGAACCAAGGACAATCTCAAGAGTTTTGGAACAAAGACTCCAACCAACAACGACTCCAATCACCCATCCTTCCGACTTCCTCACTTCTCCTGGGTGCTCGGCGTGGCCTCAACAGAGTCCCAGGCCTTGCCCAAACCAGCCATGCGTTCCTGGAGAAAGAGAACGCTCAACCAACTTCCACTTGACACTGCCGGAACCATCAACGACTTCAATTTTCAACAACTTCAAGAATTGTTCCCATTACAAATGCAAGTATTCAATTCAATGAAATGTGAAAATGAAATTCTGATGGTTCTTCTCATAGACCCTCTTCCGGTTTCCAATTTCATCCTATCACTAACCTATTTATGTATTCATTTGTGTATGTTGTTTAGTTTATTTATATTCATATAAATATCTATATTTAGTTAATAAAACTTGTACATAATATGTATTTGGTTCTGTTTTGTTTGCAATACAAGTCACTTTACGATCACGGTTTTGGCTATTGGCTCAAAGTACTGTACAGGCGAAGAAATAATTATGCTTCGGTGGCCATGGAAGATACCCTTTTCTTAGAATAAATTAATAATCAAAAGAGTTCGTTGGAAGAACTGATTAATTGATTGTAATATTAATTCAGCAACATCAAGTTAATCCAATTAACTGACCCAAATATTTATAATTAATAATAACAAGATATTATTGATTATTAATATTTCCAGAAAGCTGAGTTCCTTACAACAACATGTCTAAATATGTTCACCATGGTCCATTTCTGTACATAATAAAGATTATAAACCATATAAAATCCATTACATTTGTATCATAATGTATTTGAGTATTGAAACCCAATACTTACATTTAAAAGTGTAATCCAGCAATTTCTCTCAAAAATATTCTGTCACCAGCGCACAATTAATTCTGGGGTAGGCTAGGTTGCAAATGATCCATCTGTTGTATTCTTCATTGCTTGGGAAAAGAAGTATGCAAGCCGAGGACACATTTGAAGGAGTCTTTGAATTGGGACAGCCTTCGTCTTGCCATTATGACACAATGGGCCTTTGAAAGCGGCTTTCGAAGGATGCAGCCTCTGAATCGGGATGCAGCATTTTACTAAAACTCAAAGCCACTTGAAGGCTAGCCTGCAATGTTACCCAAAAAAAACACATTTAATGAATGACAATGAAGGAGAGGCTTCACTATGCTGAATAAACCGCTTTTGTGAGGAAAAAGCTTACCATTTAATGAATCAACAACCCATCGGCTAATCTTCAACATGTTTGCTATTAAACATTCATTTTGTTTGATCTATTTTTAGAGTTTACACCGTAGAAAATGCTGTTTTATAAGAGATGTCATGACAATTGCACGGCAAGTATGATTCAGTTTACTACACATCTCATTCATTTTTATGACATCCAAAAACAGTGATAGACTGTGGCACAACTGTGAATGAAATTCAAAGATGTCAAGGCTAATGTGATTGGTTATCAAGGCACACATGATCCAAGTCGGCCGTTACGCTTTTTCCAATGGAAGAGCCACAGACTAGAGGGCTGCATTGGGATTGAGTCCCGCCGGGTCCCGCGGGACCCAACGCAAATCTCGCGGGAGCGGGCGGTTTGAACCTTGCTGCGGGCGGGAATGGGCGGCTAAAAAAAAAAACTGCGGGATCGGGAGGTAGCCTAGCGAGTCGACATGTCAATGAGATGTCAATAAATGATGTGGAAAAGAACCTCAAACAGGTATTTACAGCACAAAACCTAAGCAAGGCTGACATTTGAACTACTATTCATCTTCCTGATTAGTACGTCAGAATACAACCCCATGAATCTCTTTAATAATAGCAATACAAATACGTGTTTTTTCCTGCGGGACGGGAGAAGACAGAAAATCAATGCATCTCTATTATTGTGTGGGAATAAATACTCAAAGTTTTGCGGGTGCGGGCGGGAGTGGACATACATATTGTGGGAGCGGGCGGGAGTGTAACACATACGTTGCGGGAGCAGGCGGTAATAGTCAGAAATTCGGCGGGCGCAGGCGGGAGCGGGATGAAGAAAACAGTCCCACGCAGGGCTCTACCACAGACCCTCATTTCTATGGAACTTCCCCAAACCGGAAGTGCCTCCCATAGTCTAAAATGCAGTAGAATCGTTAGGAAAAGGGTGGATAAGAGACACAAGACATGAATGCTATGGACGCTTGTTTCTGCCATGAAATTTTCTTGCAATTCTAGTTTATATCTTGCAATTTAGACTTTATAACTCCGAGTTTATATCTCACAATTATTAGGAATTCAGAATTGGGAGTTATAAACTCAGACTTTATAAACTCCGTAGTTATAAACGTTATAAACTCCAGAGTTATAAACTCCATAAAGTCCTCATTTATTAGCAAATTGTGAAGGCTATTTATGTCAGCATTTGCCTCTAGGTAGAATTGTCAGACGTCAAACGCCACATCAAGGAAAGAACATGCTCCACAATTAAAATTAGAGAATTAGAATTCAAATACACCACCTTTACAATTTCATTGAGTTATTTGCTAAGAAATATGATTAAGCCAAGGTTTAAATTTCCAAGGAGGAATTGCTGATCTTTACTTGGGATCACTGTATGAGCAGGTGGTCAACAATGTCGTGAGTCATATTTTCTTTTCTGCAAAGGAGAAAGAGGAGAGGGCCCTGTGAGTTAATTAGGCATCATTACCCCATCTCCTGCTTCCTGAGTGGGTGCTGTACTTTTGTCCTGTTCTACTAGCATCCCTAATAGAGCTGTCACAGTGACTCATGCCCATCAAACTGACACATGGCTTGGTCCGCACTGCCCCACGTTATGTGCATGAACGACATTGGGATGCCATCCGTACACAGATCTAAAACTGGAAGTCAGGACCGATTATCACCGTATACACTCAATATAATTAGAACTGCATGGTGTTTTGAAAGTGAAGTGTGACATTTTTTTTTTATTATAATTTTTTCTTCACTAAGGTGTTGCATGTGGTTGCTAACTTGCTAGGGGTCGTATAGGTAATTTCTTACTGGCATATGTCCAATGAGCCTTCATAACTTTTATTTTTATATATTATATTATATTTATAGTATTAGTATATGATATAAGCTAATATATACATTTAAATCCTATGAGACTGATTACAAAAAAAACCCTCACCTTTCAAGTTCAGATCTTTGTGTGTATCAAATGACAACAAACATAATGTGCAGTTGAAAACTACATTTTCATTTTAAAACAGAAACAATCTTTCACATGATCCCACAATCATTTAACATATGTAGTCCTATTATTAACCACGGGAATAAAGAAAATATAAATTCCCCTTGGACAACTTTAATTTTTCCTTTTTAAAAAAACAAACAAAAAACAAACAATAACAAAATGCTTGTGTGCAACGGAGATAAAAAGATCCAACACACTCATGGCAATTCGCAACTCTTTCAATGAAATAGTATTCATTCTTACAATCTCATTCATGCGTTTTTATCCACCTTATTTTAAACGTTAGAGGCCATTTGTAACTTGAATGTGTGCGGCTTCCGGGGTTATCCCAGTTATTTTTTAGAGTGTAATGTTTGGTTATCGGCCCGATATCTATATCACTAAATGTTTAGAAAGTTCCACTTAATATGTGTTTATGACTGGCTTACTGTCTCTGTACACCACATTGGAAATATGAGAAATCATTTTAACTGAAAAAAAAAACACCTTTAATTAGAAGATGTTAACATTTGATAAAAAATGTATTTGTCGGATCAGTATTTGACTCTCCGCTTTAACTTTCACACAAAAACACATAAATAAACACACAGGAAGCTGGGTTCAGATATCCATGGCTCTTTTACTTTGATTTGGTGGATTAAAGAGGTTTTAGATGAAGGATAACTGTCTCTCTCTCTCTCTCTCTCTCTCTCTCACTCACACACACACACACACACACTTGAGACGGCACTTCAGGTACTGAAACAAACACATCCAATAGCTCACACTCACACAATTCTATAAAGTCTCCAATAGCCACCTTTATCAGATGTCTAAAAGGGTCTTTCGAATCCCACTTTTACACCCTCTTTTTACACACTACTTTCATCTGAAAACCTTTCAAAACGCCCCTAGACTCAATCAACAGTGGTAATGGAACGATGGCATTTATATCCCGACTCCAGCTCTGCTCAGCAGAAGAGAGAGAAAGACAGATAGAGAGAGTGCGGTGAACATCCTAATAATTTTTATATTAAGATCTAGATCTGTGATACAACCATGACACAAATATAGAGCTACATCCTGTCAGTGAGAAAGGTGATCACTCCCAGAGAATTCTCCTTTCATGGCAAAAATGGTTTCGTGGGAAGCCCTTTATGGTTTTTACAAGTCATCCATTAACTCACATGACTTATTAATCATTTCTAGGCTGTACACAAGCACAAACATGTGTTTACGTTTGCTTGAATTTTGTTCTACCCGAATATGCATTCTTTTATTCAGCAAGGATGCATTAAATTGATTAAACAAAAAAGACTTTTATATTACTTTTAAAATGCCGCAAGACAACCCGAACACGGTGAGTGGGATTTATAATTCAGGAACGGCACACACCAAGGACACACCAAGCTGTCACGTTTTGGGTTTTGTTCCTTGTTCCTGTCTCATGTGTGTCATGTGATCCTGCCATGTGTTCCCTTGTCCGATGCGTCATGTTGTCATTGGCAGTAGGTACCTGATTAAGGCCTCAGAGGCCATGCCTCCCTGGACCCCTGCACTGCCGGCTCTGCCCTGGCTTCCTGCACAGTCCAGGCCAGCCCACGCTCCGCGGCCCAGGCCCGCCATTGCCATGTCCTGGTCCCGTTCCCCTGCACAGGCCAGGCCCTCCATCCCTCCCCTAAGACGCCTCCGCTCCTCCACCCTCCTGAACTATTGTTTTTTGGTTTTGTTGGGCGCCAGGAGCCGCCTATAGAGGGGGGGCTATGTCACGTTTTTTTCCTTGTTCCTGTTTCATCTATGTCATGTAATCCCTTGTTCAAGTCATGTGATCCTGCCATGTGTTCCCTTGTCTAATGTGTCATGTTGTCATTGGTTAATTGTTCACAGGTGTCCCTTGTCTAGTCGTTAGTCTTGTGTATTTAAGCCCTCATGTTTGCCCTGTGTTTTAGTATTAATTGTTTCATGTAACTACTGTTGGTAGCTCTGTCGATGTTCTTGTTTTGAGTTGAGTTCCAAGCCTCGTCTTGCCTTTGTTTTATGTTTGATCACATTTTGTTAATAAAAGCTGCACTTGGGTTCAGACTTCAAATTGCTTCCAGAGGATTCATTACACTGACGTTAAAGAACTAACGGCGACAAAAGCTGACAATCTTGTCGCCTCTCTACGGCTGTGTCACGGCCAAAAAGCTGTGAACACACCAAAAGGACTACTAAGTGTAAACAGGGCCAATGTTTACAGCCTACACTCGTACAAATAAAGGTTCTTTATTAGCATTGATGGTTCCAAAAAGATTATTTATTAAACACTAAGAATATATTATATTATATTATATACTTACTGTATATTATACACTAAGAAAATAAAATGGATATTTTAAGAAAAGGTTCTTTGGGGAACCAAAAATGGTTATTTTATTGCATTGCAGCCCCTTTTCGAAACTTTTTTTTTTTAAAGAGAGTATAGTCTACTTTACAAGCCCTAATTCGGTGACAAAGTCTGGCAAACGTTGACAAAACCACTAACATATGTTTGTGGTTTTCTTGTGCCGCATGATTAATTTGTGCAATTGGGAATATGATAAAAGGGTTACGTAATCGAAATTGGCTTAATTTCTCATAACGTACATTTCAGTTCAGCTCTATCAGTGATGGAAGAAATCAGAAGTCTCAGGAGGTTATGCCTCAATGGAATAATATGGCGGATGAGGGATTTGAACCACATCCAGCTGAAAAAATGCTTTAAGCAGTAATTCCCCTGAGGTTTTTGCTAAGATCTTTCACACTCCAGAAGTCGTCTCTTTTTTTTAATATATCAAAGGAATATTAATACACCAAACTTCATATACAAACAGAAAATTCAAACATGCCCTTCAGAACTGAAGGAGGGGGAAACATGACACTATTAAAAGAAACACACAGCAAATCTTGGGCACATCTCAAGAGAGAGAAATAAAAGGAAACTATTTATAGTAGAAACACATTAAAAAAAAATCAAATAAATGCACCAGGGGAATAAATGCTGCATTATCATTTAAAAAATGTAATCCTTCATCAGAATGCTGAGAGTGACATTTCTGCTACTTAAGATCACTTGAGTTCCCTTTAAGGGTTAACATTCCCCTTCCATCTCAATTCATCCACCTTAGCACATTTCCTGAAGACAACCTGAATGGGTTCCTCTCCAGGATTCAGCTCCAGGAGCTGTGCTTTCTCCCCGAGGCCTGTGAGAAATGCCCCTGCTTCATTATTCTGTTCCCTGCTCCCTGTAGTAGACAGCAGGTGCCTAAACTCCAGCAGACATCTCCATACTGAATGTATTATTAGCACTTGGGTTCAGCGAGATGACAACGCGTTCACTCGGGCGCTTAAAATGCATAAAATAACTTGTGAACACATCAATTAGATCACAGTGGGCCACTAAATAATACTCGGAAAACAGCCTTAAGTGCAATGCAGATTTTCTTTATTGATGCAGATCAGGGTCCACAGAAAAGAAACTGAGTATCAGATGCACACCAGTGTCAAATGATGATAAACAAAAAGGTAACTTAAATTGGAAGCCAGCATGATTTATTCTGATCTTCAAGCAGAAGGACCTGGATGAAATACCCTGAATGATATCAATCCACATTCTGACTAGTGATGCAGCCTGAATCATAATCACACCACATTCGTTCATTTGTCCAGAGGAGAACTGGCCCACCGACTGAGTCTGATTTCTCCCAAGGTTTTTTCTCCATATCTGACACATGAAAGAGTTTGGGTTTCTCTGTCGCCTTTGGTTTACTTAGTTGGGCACACTTAATTTTCAGTACTATTATTGATTTGACTGCACTGACACTATTAGATGAGAAGAAAACTTGAACTGCATTGAGCTGAATGATGACTTCACTGTTTTCTGCAGAGCTGCTTTATTTCAAAATTGACGATTTTTGCAACATTGACACTGCTATTAAACTGAATGGAATCAACTTTGAACTGAATTAAGCGGAATAGTGACACTATTGCCTTTGTAGATTTGCTTATGGCTGAATTTAACTCATTTCATAATTAACTTTACCAAATTATCTAACGGAACTGAATCAACACTGAACTGACTTTGGCTGAATAATGGCACTATTGTCTTTTTTTAAAGCTGCTTTACAGCAGAATTGAATTCTGTTTGCATCACCGATCATTATTTACCTGTTTATTACTGTCAAGTCACTTTGAAACAATCTGTACTGTATAAAACCCTATAAAGATGAAAGTACTGTGACCAAGTCAAGTCAAAAGGTACATTAAACCTGTTTCGAGTCACTAGGCCCTGATTTTTACAAAACATTTAAAGATTCGGTAATCAGTAAAACAGCATGTAGCCTGCGCCTCTCAATCACACATCAAAAACAGCTCTCGGCTTTAAACACACTACACTAATTTAAACAATACACAATCCTGATGGCATCTGCCATTTGTTTTACTGTTATCATTTTACAATAAATATGTGCATACCAAAACAGCTAGTGAAAATAATCAGAAATAAATGCAACACTTTTCCTGTGATTTGCATTTGCATGTTATGACAGTATTAAAGTTCCTGATCATCACAAGAAACTGCAGAATGACAAGACATCATCAATATTAATGAAAGCGAATAGATAGATAGATAGATAGATAGATAGATAGATAGATAGATAGATAGATAGATAGATAGATAGATCAAATTTAACAGACATTTGACGAACAGAAATCGAATAATGAGTCCCTGAAGAGAGCGGTCATTGAGTAGCAGTCAGTATGTAGTGTTTCCCCCAGCTGCTTTAAGTTCTGCAGTGCATCTCATCTTCAAGGACTGAGCCAGATTTGCTAATATTTGCTGTGAGATGTTACTCCCTCTTCCACCAAGGTACTTGCAAGTTCTCAAAACCGTCTGGGAGTGCTTATATATTTAATTCTAAATTTAATATATAAACGTCCCTTCTTCAGGATAATAATTATATTTATATATATATATATATATATATATATATATATATATATATATATATATATATATGTATTTCTATTTCAAATAAATGCTTTTCTATTCATCAAAGAATCCTTAAAAAGTATTATGATTTCCACAAAAACATTAAGCAGTACAATTTGTCAACATTAGTCAACATTGATACTTAACATATTTTGAAATAAAAAACAGTTATATTAAATTGTAATAATATTTAACAATGTTACTGTATTTATTATTAAATATGAGCAGAAGAGACTTCTTTCAAAAAGCTGTTTTTACTCGTACATTCACATGATTCAGAGTTGAGAATTACAGAGTAAGGAGATCTAGATTTTAAAGGAAGCGTTTTCCAGCAGTGGATCTGGTTTACTGCCTTAAGTCAGGATTTAAAGGATTAGTTCACCCAAAAATGACAAATCTGCGATCATTTGCTCACTCTCATGTCGTTCCAAACCCATAAGTCTTTCTTTTTCTATTTTATATGGAAACACAAAATCAGACATTTTGAATGATTATACTGGCCTCTCATTTCTATACAATTACTGTATGTGGACTTTCAAACTGGAAAGAGGAAGTAAAAAAAATATAGCATATTCATCTGATTTGTGAACAATTCAGAATGTTTTTTTGAACTGGATTAATTAATTCATATAAAAAAAGACTCAAAATGATACATTTATGAACTGGACATTTTTTACTTGTCCCACATATTTCAAAGAGAGCTAAGGCAGATTTCAAGATTTTCAGTAAATAATAACTTCAATTTGGGTCCATGCAAGACATAAAACTATGACTTTACAAGACTTGCAATTTAGCACACGTCACATTGTTTCCTTACAAAAATAAGAATTTCATTGTACCAAGTACAAATGACAATTAAGATCTTGAACTTGAACTTTTAGAATATAGAAGGTGTCAGTTTAAATTCATTGCAATTGCATGAAAAAAAGAAAGAAAAACAGCGTAATTTTCTGAACTTTTCCTGAAGTTCTATTATTCCTTTAAAGACTCGAAGAACTTTTAAAAGTCTCAGAAATATTGCAATACAAATACTGCCCTCTTGTGGACTCCTACTGGGGACCGTGATAAAAACCTCTCTCTTTCTGAGTGGATCCAGGTTAAAAATAACATTTTATAATATACAAGCATTGAAAGATTATATAACTATCAATTATACATAGTTATATATCATTTTTACAAAGGAAAATTGCCAAGCAACAGATCAGTGTGAACTCATTGACATCAGTTCTATTTCTATTTTTGGCTGTTTACTGAGGAATGGAGAGGAAGAAATGATGAGAGAGCTTTATGATTCAAAGAAAATTGACTCATGACTGTAACAAAGGTTATGCAGTTTTGATGCAAACGAGGCACAAAGTACAGCAACGAGCTGAATGTCAAAAGCTTCTCTTACGTATGCCTCTTGTTATCATATTGAAAGAACAGAACGCTCTGTACATGTGTGGAGATGGAGAAAAGGCCAAAGATTGATGTTAACATCAAGAACTGCAAGTACATGATTCTTCTGACAATCCTTTAATACATTTCAGATGGGTTTATTATAAATTGAGAAAACACTTAATGTAATAGTCACACACTGTGGAAATTTATTGGTGAGAAAATAATTTTCTTAAATTGATCCAGACAATGAGGGAATGATTGCTTTTTTGATAAAATAAGCATGAAAAAACTATAGAATTTAACAGGGAAAAGGTATTTTCAGCAAAACTATGCCAACATCAAGACCAATATTTTATGCGATAACAGAAGGTGATTGTAGCAACAAAAAGCTCCCCCCCCCCCCTCTTTATAACACAACCAGGTACCTGATTACCAAAGCAGGAACAACAAACATTCAAAGCGGAACAGAGCAGCATTAAAGGTGTCATCTGGTGCCTAAAGGAAGCTAAATCTATCCTCAAACATCAGGGATGCAAACACATGTATGGTCAAAAAAGAGAGAGCTTATCATTTTGCAGTGTAAGATTACAGTTAATACATGTATCTAATATTTAAAGGTGTTATGTATTTTTATTAAACTTAATGAGTGTATAAATCAGCAGCAAAAAGTAATTCTTGAAAAAAATTGCACAGTAATTTTATAAAAACTAAACATGTTAATAAAACAAATTACTATTAGTACTCTTATAAAATTCAATCATGCAATCATACATTTCACAATTTTATATTTATATATGCATGTCAAGAATTCAGAAGTGTATATATTTTTATAGCCTACACTACACTACACCAGTCCCGGCGCCAGGACAAACGACTTGGGGGGGCTTTTACAATTCTTAGGGGAGCTTGCTGGGGTAGGGGGTGGTTTACTGTTTCACTCGTGCCCCATATTGAAAAAAAAAGAGAATTATTTAGTGTTAAACTAGTTAACACTAGTCTGCGGCGTGCTACGGATGCGACACGGCTACCGGAGCTCATCGCGCCCACTCTAGTCAATACTTGTGTTTACACCAATCGCGACGCGGCGTTTCAGAAGCATCCCAGAAGCGGCTCTCCGCACCGCTTCACTAAAGATAGGTGCTAAGTCTATTTTCAACGGACGCCGCGTCCAAGCCACACCGTAAATACAAAATAAAAGTAAAAAAACACTGTGCATTTTAAAATAAACACCCTGTAAGGACTCCCAATTGTATTGCACACCAATATCCTTGGTACAAACCATAGACTGTAAGGTAGAAACCCCAAAATCAAGAAAAATCACATCGGACAAGCAAATCACATGGTCTCGCGCATCCATGCTTCTGAAAAGCTCCTGGTGTGAGTTGGCACCGCGTGGAGGACGGAATAAAATCTTGTCGGAGCCGTAATGCACTGCAGACCTGTGCAGTGTACAAAAGGGGTAAAGTAGAGAACAGTTCAGACGGTTCTCGTTTATAGTTATCTTATTCATAAGTGTTTAGAAAAACCCTGCACGAACGCTCAGTCACATAATCATCATTCAGATCACCGCTAGGGGGGCATGAGATCATCACCCCCCCCTTGACGCCGGGCCTGCACTACACTACACAGAAATAATATACAATTAAATTATACTTATTTTAAATGTATTGTGCAGGATAGGTATAAAAAATATATAGGCTTTTAATAATCTTTCAGTGCGCAAAACCATGAACGCTTCAAAACAGAGCGCACAAAGCACGTATGCGCATCGCGGGTGCAGAATGATGTGCTCAAAGCAACATGGAGTCACAGTGTGCATTTAAAAGTTCACGGCACAAAGCGAAGAAATGTCGAGCGCACAAATCCTAGTGTATATCTGTCCAACAGTTTATTGATCATTTGTTTCTTCACAGTTTTAAATTCCAGTTATTGTGCGTTTGATGCCGATTCATAGTCCTTGTGCTAACAGGCACGGTAGCGAGTCGTTTAAAAACAGCAACAAACATAATATACAAATACACAAAATAAAGTAATTTTATGCAAATCCACAGCCTTTTATCTACAGATCAAGCACTATAATGTGTATATATCATATTGGAGAGAGAGTTTTACCGTGTATCCTGCTGTAACCGGACGAGGCGCGCGCACAGTTTGAATACTGAATGGAGAATGATTGACAGCCGCAGAGGAGGGAAAAAGAGTTTCCGTAAACTTTAATTTAATGATGTGAATAGACTTCTGTCCCTCACCTTAAGCTATGGAATGGTTTTCAGATGACTTTGTGAAATTATAATAAGACCCTCTCAGTCTCAGACCCCATCACCCAAACTGATGTGAAAAAAGCGTGAGGCGCCGAAAAGCGCGCTGTTTGCATCCCTGAAAAATGGAATAACTGTGGGCATAGTTTGCCAAACAAGCACATTTGCTTCATTTACATGTTAAATATGTTATATTGTTACATCATTGGGAATGCACATGGCACGATAAAAGAAAAAAATCAAAATAAATGTATGTGCCATTTCAATAAGCAATGTTTAGTTAATTAAGCTGCCAGATATGTTTCCCCCCTCACCCCCAACACCCATTATCAAAGTAACACATGGAGACATGCGGCTGCCTTATAACATATTTAGCCAATGGGCAAACAATTGCTTAAAGGGGCATTCAGCAACTATTTCAACTTAATAAAACCATTTACAAATCATTTGGATGGTTTAATAACCTGTTCTGGTGAGAATGGTGACTTTCCCCGCTCCCCCCAATGTTCCTAGGTGGAAAACCAACCTTGCAACATGAGGATTAACGTCCCGGTAAGTTGGAAATAAGAAGTCTCGTGAGAAGCGAGAACGAGTGAGAAACACAAACTGCTTTACGGCAATTCGACATAAACACACACGCTGCCCTCAATGTGTATGATGTATTACCCACCTCGGTAGACATAGCTCCACACGATAAAGTTAGCCGGCTCCGATAATAACAAATGCACATGAGCAGCGGTAGAAAGGGGGAGGAGGGTGCCGCAAGTGAGTTTTCTTACGACGTTGTTGTGAAATATATGCCTCACAGCTGTAGGGGGAGCTCGTTGACAAAACATGCGACAACAAAAGTGAAAATCAGCTAGAGTTGCCGAATGCCCCTTTAAATCTTTGGAATGGTTAGGCAAGAGCAAAAATGTTGCATTCAGAGCTGGTGAATGGCCAGAAACTTCAGTGAGGACTGACAAAACTGGTAGTGACCGTAGTGCCCATATTATTTTCTGATAAATGAGTATCAAGATGCTGGTTTGACACAGAGTGACATACAAGTTATTTTCCAAGCAAAACCTTTCTAAACACACTCTGACTAATCTGAACTTCAATATATGACAGATGTTTAACATCTTTCGAAAACCAAAGTGAGGAATGACTTAATTCTAAGTAGATACATGTAGCACCATTTGTACCTGTGATTTGTCCCTTCGACCAAATATACAACCTTGCTTCATGTGGATACAAAGCCGTCTATACCAAGAGAGCCATTTCTTTATGTGTGAGATGTGGCATATTTTTTTTTTGTTATTTTTATTTCTACAACTAAAAACTTTTGTACACTAAGATAAACAAATGATAAATATCTGGTCACTTGGATCTCACCATTTTAAAAAAAAACATTTCAACCCAAAACCAATAGAGAAAAAATGGAAATTATTCCAAATTCTCTTTACTCAAATATAAACATTCACAGTAATAAAAGACCGTATACAGTATTAGAATACAATCGAAATTATTTTTATTTACCGTAAATGTAATAAATATAACTCGATTTGTAATACTATACAATCTATATAATAAATTGAAAATTAATTGACATGAAAACAATGTCATGGTGAAAAGAACATTTTTTTCCTTATTCAAATTTATTTTATTTTGATTTTGGGTTAAAATATGACCCAGACATGCCCCTTGCACAAATGAACACAGTCATCTTATCATGGCTAAATTGGTGTTAACGAAGATCACACATGCATCATTCAGTATAACTTTAGAGTAACACTCATGCATCCTAATAAGACAGTTTGACTACACTTGGTGTTTCAGGAAATCTGGTCCTGATTACTAAAACATTTATAGACATAGCGAATATTGTTTTTTTTTTATTTCTCTCTCAAATCCAAAAAGTGGTTCAATATCTGCTTCTACACAATATTCAACCAAAAGATAATCATATCTGAAATATTATGTATGTGTGTATAGTATTATTATGGTTGTTAAAACACATAAACATGGTTGTTGTATTGAGTATCTGACTGAAAATTCATTATAGTGCAAAGTAGTAATGTTTGAAACGTAAAAGAAATGTGAAAAGGAGAGAAAGAATGAGGTAGAAATAAATAAGCGAGAGAGAGAAAATGAGTGGATGAAGGTGTAAAGCGAGAGGTTTTCAGTCCAGAGGCACCTCTCTCAGATTTGTTGGGTCAGCTGTAACTGTGGCCTGTTTGGACTCTCTCATCTTATCTAGGCCAAATAGCAGGTCCAGTTGAGTCACGGGCCTCAGCTGCGTGCCGTCCAAATGCCTGAGGACACACCAGAGGACACCAGGGACAAAATCAGTGACATGAGTTTTGCTAGATTTCAGTGAGCAATACACATTTACATTCACACCTACATTTACTAATAGCACTTCAAAACTCTTAAGAATATCTTGTACTAATTTTCAGTATTTACAGTAATATAAAGTGAACATTTTTATAAATTCACCATGAGATCATAATGCACAATTCTTCCAGTATTTATTATAAATGATTTATCCGTGCACATAATTGTTGTTTTATTCTCATGTCCTCGTAATCTTTAATCAAAATAAAGATTACGAGATGTGAAAGATTACTTTCCCTTCCTCTTGCAGCTTCATCTCTTCTCTTTGATAGAATGTTTACTGGCGTGAGGGCGGGACAACCTGTCACTCACATGAGATCCACCAATAGAAAACCACAACCATCTAACGATCCAATTAATTCACGATGAACAAAATCAAGTCCCATCCTACATTTGTTCTTGTACGAGAAGCCATTTCACTTGTGTATATATATATATATATATATACACAAGTGAAACGGCTTATATACATATATATGTATATACATGTATATGTATTATATGTAAATATATATTTACATATAATAGGGACTATCAGAACATACGTTTCAAGCCATCTTTAAATTACATTATATTTAACACATTTACACAGCATCTCAAAACTCACAAGAATACCTTGGTTTGTTTCTTTTCTAACAAAACAGGAAGATGAACCAGCTGCTTGAGATTAATGAGATAGATTTCAGATAGATATTATAGACCTCTTTGGTTAGAATGTGATGTGAGAGCTGCGTTTCATGAACACAAAAGATAAAATGATAACATTGTGTGTATATTATAGAAAGGATCTTAGGCATACTCTTCCTCTTCATCCAGCTGGAACTGTTGTGCGATCTGTTTCATCTGCTGTTTGCGGACATAGTCTCTGACGCGGTACATGGCGGCGTCCCTGCACAGCTCTTTCAGATCACTGCCGGAGTAGCCCTCGGTTTGCCCCGCTATTTCCTTCAGGTTAATCGCGTTACTTAACTGATGAAAAATAAAGATTCAAAGAAAATTATTTATATATAAACATAACCATTCAAAAGTTTTGTGGTCAGTTTTTTTAAGCAAGGGTGTATTAAATTGATCAAAAGTGACAGTAAAGACATGTATAATAACTTTTTATTCATCAAAGAATCATTAAAAAAATGTCACGGTTTCTACAAAAATTAAAGGTATTGTAGGTAGAAATCCCCAAAAATACTTTTTTCCAATTTTTTTCAAACTGTCTTTATATATCAATGCATAATTAAAATGTAAGTACTCTGGAAAATAAATTATAAAAATCGAGTGTCTGTAGTTCTCTCAGGACTGTAATAAACACAGCTCATTATTCCATTCGGGACGAAAGAAATGATTGGCTGGGGCGACTGTCACTCTCCCTCGCTACCATGGATACCACCTCTGCTGATACAGGAGGAGCCCAAATGCGCGCACCGTTTGAAAAGGAACGGAAGCTAGTAATAACAAACAATTATGGCAGAGAAAGAACAGTCACAATTCTCAGTAACGTTACCTGCATATAGAGGCAGCGAAGTCAAACGAGTTAAAAAAAGGAAGACAGTATTTGAAAAGGCTATGAACAAAAAGTCTTTGGATAAATAAAGAAATCATAAGAGAGTCGGCGTGGCTTTCCAGCGTCGGCTACTACTGAGTGATCTCAAGGGGCTGAAAAGTGACTCCATGATGGCTTTATTTCTGCTGGACAGGTAATCTTGCTGTTTTCATTTTGATGGCATTTATTTTTTCATGAAGCATGTATCACTAGCACACCTAACTACCTAATATTAGCTACCTAACGTTACGTAGCATAACTAACGGTACTGGCTTAGCTATGACAGTGTAACTTTGGTGTCGACTAGTATAACGTTACTGTTAGTGAGCCAGGGTTGAGACGATAAATAAGCAATAGGCCTATCTGCAGTCGAAAGATGTTTTATTTAATTTCGCCGAATCTAACTTTATGTTAAAAAGTTTAGGGGATCTATTTTTATACCTAGCTTTACCCTCTGCCTAAACTGTGTTCCTATTTTCACCGTGAACTCTACCTACTCCGCTTTTTCACGTTTGGTTTGTTGTTATATGCTCTACATATGTTTACATATGTCTTTATGTTGTATCTGTATGTGCTATACAATATATGTTGTGTGTGTGTGTGTTATATTATCTTGGGTCTGCAATGCAGTTGTGAGAAGGTGTTTGAGTGTATGTAATTCAGTTTATCTGTAAACAATCTTATGTTATGAATCTTACAAATTCACCTTCATCACAGTGTAACTGATAGTAACGGCAAACGTGTATCAATGAAGCTATTTATAGCTTTGCCTTATATTGAGTTTGATTCCGTTACGAGCTAGTAAAATATTTTAAACTTTACAAGTATCGTTATGCGAGCTGGATAGTGAGTACTAACAGCCATGTTAATTGTTTATATTCATACTGATAAAGTTAGTTATTTTATTACTTGTGATTCTGACATGATGTCACTACATCTGGTAAAGCTGGTAAACACGTCCGACTCTTCCAGCTGAGCGAATGGCCGGGATCGCGCGTTCATTTGTTTTGGGGGCGTGGCTTTGGAAGGAGCCGAGTAGGGAGGGAGTGGGAGTTAATGGAATAATGAGCTGTGTTTATTGTAGTCCTAAGAGGACTACAGACACTCGATTTTTATAATTTCTTTTCCAGAGTACTTACATTTTAATTATGCATTGATATATAAAGACAGTTTAAACAAATTTTGACAAAAAGTATTTTTGTGGATTTCTACCTACAATACCTTTAAGCAGAAAAACTTTTTTTCAACGTTGATAATAAGAATTGCTTCTTGAGCACCAAAATCATATTAGAATGACTTCTGAAGGAACATGTGACATTTTGATAATAATGTGATGCATAAAATACTTCTGTAACATTACAATAAGGTCTCATTTGTTACCTTTGTTATTAAACTAACCGGATCTAGCAATGATCAATATATTTTTATAACATTTATTAACCTTATTTAATGTTCATGTTAGTTCACGATTCATTAACTAAAGTTAACAACTTTTGATCTAAAAAAAAAATAAAATTAATATTGAAATAAAAAAAAGGGGGCCAAACCTAAAATGGCTAAATATTTAGTGGGCTTTTAATGGTCTTAACCATTTTAATCATAAATCACTGATCAGGAAATTAGTAACAATTGCACAAATACTGTAGATTAAAGGAGTAGTTCACTTTTTAAAAAACTTTTGCTGATAATTTACTCACCCCCATGTCATCCAAGATGTCCATGTCTTTCTTTCTTCAGTCGAAAAGAAATTAAGGTTTTTGATGAAAACATTCTAGGATTTTTCTCCATATAATGGACTTCATTGGGAACCAAACGGTCCAAGATCCAAATGACAGTTTCAGTGCAGCTTCAAATGGCTTTAAACGACACCAGACGATGCATAAGGGTCTTATCTTGCGAAACAATCGGTCATTTCAAAAATAAATAACAAAGTTTAAGTTTTATAAGCACAAATGCTCACCTTGCTCTGTTCTGTGATGCATGTTCGTGTCTCTCCTGTTCGAACTCGTTCATCAAAATGAACAAATCTTTTTTCGAGTCATTTCGTTCGTTGAATGAACGAAATGACTCGAAAAAAGACTCATTCAAAATTAACAAATCTTTTATTGAGTCATTTCAGAACAGAGCAAGGTGAGCATTTGTGCTTATAAAACTTTATTTATTTTTGAAATGACCGATCGTTTCACCAGATAAAGACCCATATGGATCGTCTGGTGTCGTTTAAAGCCATTTGAACTTGCACTGAAACTTTCATTTGGACCTTGAACCGTTTGGTACCCAATGAAGTCCATTATATGGAGAAAAATCCTAGAATGTTTTCATCAAAAACCTTAATTTCTTTTCGACTGAAGAAAGAAAGACATGGACATCTTGGATGAAATGGGGGTGAGTAAATTATCAGCAAAAGTTTTTTAAAAAGTGAACTACTCCTTTAAGTAATTTGTCACATAATAGCCTAGCCCTTTGTTTTCTTTAAAAGCTTAAGCTGTGTGGGTAAACGTGCAGGCATTTTTTTTTTCAAAGGAAGAAGATTCAGTGTTGTTCCACTCAATATAATGGCTTCAAGCAGTTTATGAGCAGTTGATAAATGTCTCCCAGTTTGTTTGAGTTTAATGTGAGAATTGGTTGTCTTTTTGGCAGTTTTGGCAGGAGCATTGTCTTGTTGAAAAATATCATCTGATCATTAGATAACAACTTTACATTTGTGAGAAGCAAGCTAGCAATATTCTCCTGAACTGCAAAGCATTAAATGTCTTTTCACATTGAAGTAGCTTATCAATACCAGCAGCTTAAAAGGCTTCCCACACAATGACACTCTTCCTCCATTCTTCACTGTGATAGTGATGCCTTTATTATTATATTTATCAGATGCTTTCTTTTGAAGACACCGCTCTGAAGCATCACCATGTATCTCGTGTTTCATTATGATTCATCACTCTACACACAACTTCCCATATTCTGCCAAAAACTTCATTCAGTCTTTGATGTTTTTCTGAGATAGCAATGGCTTTTTAAGTATTGCATTTGCTGAAACTTTGTAATTTTCCTGACCAATAATTTGTAGTTAAGACTTGGCCCATTTCTTTTTTTTTTTGTAGTAAACTAATGTTAACAAATTAAATCTTATTTTAAAGTGTAACCAAGATTTATTTCGAAAACATTTAAACAATTTTTTTACTGACCACAAACATTTGAATGGTAGTGTAAATATATGCCACCTTTAAAATAAGCAACATATTTAAACAGAAAAAATATTTTGTGAATTAATTTTTGTGCAGAAAAGAAGAGCTTCATGTCTTACGTTTTCCCCAGACAGAATTAGTCTAAGGATTTCTTCTCTTTGAGCTGCATTCTGAAAATGGATCAAAAACATGTCCTGAGTAAGATGGGCAATTAAAAAAAACAGAATATAAAGGTGTGTGTGTTGATCAAACTCACAGGCAGGCCTACATGAAAGGCAGTAGGCATTCTGCGCAGTATTGCTGCATCCACATCCTGTGGTCTGTTAGTAGCCCCCATAACCATTACCTGGACATTGACATACACTTTTACTTTCTGTCACATTTTATATGATAGAAAGTGTTATTCCTAACACTTTTAAATAAATCCAATGACCTATAAAGCCTACATGTATGTGACGTGTGTTACCTGACTGTTTTGTGCTGTGTCTAGTCCATCCCACAGACTCATAAATTGGGCCTTCATCATAGCGGTGGCCTCATGGTCCATACTGGAACGATTCCTAAGGAATGAATCTGAGACGAGATAGATTTTATGTAGATATACATTTCATAATGCACACTATGAAAACAACACAAAATCAAAATAAATGTAAATTATATTTAGCATGATTAAAATGAAATGTAGAACTACATATATATAATCGTTAAAAAGTTTGGGGTCAGTCAGATTTGTTTGTGTTTTTGAAAGAAGACCTTTAATGCTCAACAAGTCTGCATTTATTTGATCAAAAAATACAGTAAAATAAAAACAGTAATATTGTGAAATATTTTCTATTTTAATAAAGTATATTTTAAAGTGCAATATATTCCTTTGATGGCAAAGCTGAATTTTCAGTGCCATTACTCCAGTCTTCAGTGTCACATAATATTTCAGAAATCATTCTAATATTATGATTTGACGCTCAAGAAACATTTCTTGTAATTAAACATGTTGACTACAGTTGTGTTGCTTAATATTTTTGTGAAACTTATTGGATATGTTGTTTTTTCAGGTACAAATTTTTAATGCACTTTCAAAAAAACAGCATTTATTTAAAGCAGAAAAATTGTTACATTATATACCATTTAATGCAATTTAAAAACATTATTTCTTTAAAAAAAATCTTACTGACCCCAAACTGTTACACAGTAGTGTATATAAAATATTTAATGCATATAGTATTTAAAAATATTAACAGTTATGTAAAATTAATTTAGAGTGCAACTATATAGTTCCCTTTCGTAGTCACTCCGAGTTACGTCGGATGACGACGAATGGGGGTTTCGCTTAGAACACCTATCGACTTCGAGTATTACAAAACGAGCCAATGGCGATGAAATGCCATGGGTCTGCGGAATTTGCATAGCGTATCTCCGCCCCACCGCGTGGGTATAAAGGAGGACGCCGGCAACATGCAGGTATGTTTTCGCTTCGGAGCCAAGAATATTTCTTCACTCCACAATCATCTCTGACTTCGCTCTATGAGACGAGCTTCTCTCTCCGGTGTTGGTGTGACGGCGATCTGCAGCGAGCTCACAGTGCCTGCTGATCTGTGCAGTGATCTGCCAGTGTGTGTGTGTCTCCCTGTGCGCTTCAACATCGCGGAGTTTTTTTCTCCTCTCATAAAAGAGCTCGCACGCGGCACGTCTTTTTAAAGACGGCTCGCCCGTGCATTTCTGGTTGCAGCGGACTGGTATCGGACTCTGATGGGCACGAGCGCTGTCTAGTGTGTTTGGGCTTTGATCATGCTTGAACAGCGCTCGTGGATGACTCATGTTCTCTCTGGGAACGTGATCATCGCGTCATATATAGGTCGAGACTCGGTGAACTCGCAAGAGTGAGAGTCCCCTCATCCACTACCCGATCTTCGGCTGGTGGACAGGGTGACCTGAGGGTGTTGGTCTGGAACAAGGCGCCGACTCTGTGTCCACGCCCCAGCCCCCCCTCTTTAATGACGGTGCCCGCTAGCGAACTGATGATTCCACGAGTCTACCCACGGGTGGCCCGTGTGTTTTCATTTGAAGCTACAGAGGATGATGCTGTGTCTGTAGCAGCATCACTAGGTGGGCTTGATTCTTCTGGAAATGACGACTCTTCACAGCTGCCACCCCTTGGTGTGCATACGGCTGTGCCTGAGTCTGATCCGGAGATGATGGCCATGCTTTCCCGGGACGATTGGTTTTTGGGTGAGGCCGCCGACGCGTCCACGGCAAACCCCAATATCTTTCCTCCCGGACGTGCATGATGAGTTCACGGGTCCTCTCGTTGGTCTCATCCGCCTTTCCTCCCCTCAGGGGCCGCTGCCCATGGGTACACTGGGGTTCCCCCGGTTGAACGCTCTGTTGCCATGCTACTGTGTCCTCAGAGTGCTTCCCGGCGCAATCCTAAGCACCCGTCCAAGCCTGTAGTTCTTTTCGTCACAGTAATCTGTGGCGAAATCCTATAGTGCCACAGGACAGGCAGCTGCCTCACTGCATCCCATGACCGTTCTGCTGGTCTACCTGACCCAGACGCTCATGGACATGCAGGAGGGCGGGACTGACCCGAGGCTCTTCAGTGAGCTGCGCGCCGCCACTGACCTTGCTCTCCGAGCGACGAAAGTGGCCGTACGCTCTCGGAGTCAGGTGATGTTCACCAGTTTGGGGCTGACCGGTCTGATGTGCAAGATGTCGGGCGGACCCGTCTGCTCGACACCCCATCTCCCAGGTCGGCCTCTTCGGCGGTGCGGTTGAGTGCTTCTGCCCACAGTTCTCAACCGCCCGTGAGCAGATTGAGGTTATTCTGCCCGACGGCCCCGCCGTCCGCTCAGATCCCTCAGTCTGCCCACCGCCGAAGGCTCCCTCCCACGGTTCCAACCCCGCCCGTTCACCCGGGCCTGGCTCTGGAAGACCGTAGGGGGATGCCTCAGCCCTCTCCAGCCCCGCACCCCGCTAAACGCCGTGTTAAGCGGCACTTTTGAGATGGGCTGCTCAGAGATGAGACTCAGTTCTTTCCAGGAGTTGGTAGCAGGGCCACTCCTTTCCCCGGTGGAGGGCTGGGGAAGAATCCTTATTCAGGAAGAACTGACTCTCTCCTCTCTGAGCATACAGAGTTCTCGGACGACACAGAGCGCCGCCCACAAGCCGTGCTCTCCTCTTCCCCCTCTGCCCCAGAGGTGGTTGACACGGCGTGCCGTCCACGGACCGTTTCGCCCCTGTCCCCCTCTGTCGCCAGACCCCTGACAGAGCAGGCCCCCGTGGAACGCTGGTCCTTCCCTGGCCTCCTCTGTCAGGGTGCGGTTATGACCTTGCCCCCACACCGGGCCGCTATGCCGCCCTCGTCTGGGCTGGTCATTTCCGCTTCGCTGCACCACCGGGGGGACGTCTGTGGTTCTTCACTCCGCTGGCACAGTTGGGAGCCTGCACTAGAGCTCCCTATCTGTTCCGCTGGGTCGTGCGAACCATCGGCTCGGCTATTCGATTCAGTTCGCACGGTCTCCTCCCGTCTTCACGGGAGTCCGCTCCACTTTCGTCGGTGGCTATGCCCCTATCATGAGAGCGGAGGTTGCTCCCTACTGGCGAAGGGTGCGATTGAGACTGTCCCTCCAGCCGAGGTGAGGTCCGGGTTAACAGTCCCTACCTCATTGTCCCGGAGAAGTCTGGTGGGTTACGGCCAATCCTGGACCTATGCATCTGAACCGCTCCCTTCTCAGGCTGCCGTTCAAGATGCTCCTGGCCAAACGCATTTCTGGATGTGTGCGGCCACAGGATTGGTTTGCAGCGATCGACCTGAAGGACGCCTACTCTTATGTCTCCGTTCTCCTTCGACTCAGACCGTACCTACGTTCTGCTGTCAGGGCGCGCGCATGTCAGTACGCTGTTCTCCCATTCGGGCTAGCCCTGTCTCCTCGCGCCTTCACAAGGTTGTTGAGGCAGCCCTTGTTCCTCCATGGGAGCACGGGGTTCGCATCCTGAACTATCTCGGTGACTGGCTGTCTTAAGCTCACTCCTGAGACCAGGTTTGTGAATACAGGGACCCAGTGCTCCGGCACCTAGCTCGTCTGGGCCTTCGGGTCAACTGGGAAAGGAGTAAACTTTGCCCCGTGCAGGGGAGCTCTTTTCTCGGCATGGACTTGGTCGCCTTCTCCACTCAGCCATTAAACAAGAGTGCGGTCCCACTGAAATTGTTTCAGAGGCTCCTGGGGCATATGGCATCTGCAGCTGCGGCAACGCCGCTCGGATTGCTTCATATGAGACCGCTTCAGCTGTGGCTTCGCGATCGAGTCCCGAGGTGGGCATGGCATCATGGCACGCTCCGAGTTACAGTAACTCCGACCTGTCGTCAGACCTTCACCCCGTGGTGGAACCTCAGTTTCTACGGGCCGGTGTTCCCCTAGAACGAGTTTCCAGGCATGTTGTTGTCTCCACAGATGCCTCTCCACGGGCTGAGGCGCCATGTGCAACGGACATGCTGCCGCGGGCTCCTGGACAGGACCCCAGCGCCTTCTGCTTGTCAATTGCCTCGAGTTGCTGGCAGTACGCCTTGCCCTGCACCGTTTCCTCACGTTGCTCAGGGGTCAACACGTACTAGTCCGTTCAGACAATACCGCGACTGTAGCGTACATCAACCGTCAGGGTGGTCTACGCTCCCGCCGTATGTCGCAACTCGCACGCCACCTCCTCTTATGGAGTCAGAAGCACCTGAGGTCCCTTCGTGCTATCTACATTCCGGGAGATCGGAACTTTGCAGCCGACGAGCTGTCACGGTTTCGGCCCATCTCCTGCGAATGGAGACTCCATCCCCAGTCGGTTCAGCTGATTTGGGACCAGTTCGGGGACGCACAGATAGATCTGTTTGCCTCTCACGACTCGACCCATTGCGCCCTGTTCTATCCCCTGACTGAGGGCTCTCTCGGCACGGATGCACTGGCGCACAGCTGGCCGCGGGGCCTACGCAAATATGCGTTTCCCCCAGTGAGCCTTCTCGCACAGACCTTGTGCAAGATCAAGGAGGACGAGGAGCAGCTCATTCTGGTTGCGCCGTATTGGCCCACCCGGACCTGGTTCTCCGAACTGGTACTCCTCGCGACAGTACCTCCTTGGCCAATTCCTCTGAGGAAGGATCTCCTTTCTCAGAGACGGGGCACCCTTTGGCACCCTCGACCCGATCTCTGGAGGCTCCACGTGTGGCTCCTGGACGGGACGAGTCAGGTTTGAGTTCCCTGCCACCAGCGGTGGCGGCTACCATCACTTCCGCTAGAGCATCGTCCACGGGACATGTCTATGCGTTGAAGTGGAACCTCTTCGTCAACTGGTGCTCTTCTCGTCGAGAAGACCCCAGGAGATGCTCGATCTCTGTCGTGCTTTCCTTCCTGCAAGATGGGTTGGAGTGAAGGCTGTCTCCCTCCACCCTGAAGGTGTATGTGGCCGCTATCGCCGCATATCACGAAGCAGTTCAAGGTAAGTCTCTGGGGAAGCACGACCTGATCGTCAGGTTCCTGAGAGGAGCGAGGAGACTGAATCCTCCTCGCCCTCCTCTCGTTCCCTCTTGGGACCTCTCAGTGGTCTTAAATGCCCTGCAGAGGGCTCCCTTTGAGCCTCTGCAACCAGTTGAGCTTAAGTTCCTGTCTATGAAGACAGCGCTCCTGGTTGCATTGGCCTCCATCAAGAGGGTAGGGGACCTGCACGCTTTCTCCGTTGACGAAGCGTGCCTGGAATTCGGGCCCGGTCACTCTCACGTGATCCTGACACCCCGGCCTGGATATGTGCCCAAGGTTCCCACCACTCCCCTCCGGGACCAGGTGGTGGACCTGCAAGCGCTGCCCCGGGAGGAGGCAGACCCAGCCTTGGCACTGCTCTGTCCAGTACGCGCTCTCCGCGCTTACGTAGACAGAACGCAGTGTTTCAGGACCTCAGACCAGCTCTTTGTCTGTTATGGTGGGAGACTGAAGGGAAAGGCTCTCTCAAAGCAGAGGTTGTCTCACTGGATAGTGGACGCCATTGCTTTGGCTTACCAACAGCAAGGCCGACCGTGCCCCCTTGGTGTGACAGCCCACTCCACTCGGAGTGCGGCTTCCTCTTGGGCTCTAGCACATGGCGCCTCGCTGGCAGACATTTGTAGAGCTGCAGGCTGGGCGACACCCAACACATTCGCCAGATTCTATAATCTCCGAGTGGAGCCTGTGTCCTCTCGTGCTGGACCCGCTCAGGTGTCTTCGCTTGCTCGCCATTCCACTCCACGGACTGGATACGTGCGATTATTCCTTAGGTGAGCCTTCCTCTTTGAAGCCCTGAGTTCCTCCTGCACTGTTGACGCTGGCGCCAGTGTCTATTGCCTGGGCGTCGGCTAGGTGCCTCCGTGTGCATGGTTCCTCCCTGAGTAACCCCCACATGTGTATTTCCACTGTAAGCCTCCTTGAGCATGTGTCTTTCCCTTGGCAAGCCATCTTGCCCTCCTGGAGTTGAAAGTTGCCACCCCTCGGGCTGGTCACTTCAGTGTTCACCCATATGTAGCCCTCCGGCCATATGTGTATCTTAAGTCCTCCCTACGGGTAGGCATGCTGCGGCATATCTCCTCTGAGATATGCTTCCCAGTGTACCTTGGTATTCCTGTGTTAAGTAGGACTCCTTCGTCTGTGCCAGTATCACGACAGGGGGATCAGACTTTCGCAGGGCACTGGAAGACAGCTGTGAAGGTGGCGTGATTTCACGGGGACCCCCATTCGTCGTCATCCGACGTAACTCGGAGTGACTACGAAAGGGAACGTCTCGGTTACGTATGTAACCCTCGTTCCCTGAGTAGGGAACGGAGACGTTACGTCTCCCTGCCACTTCCGCTGTACCGCTGGGCAGACGCCTGAGTTCAGTCTCGGCTCCTCAGCGAAGACATACCTGCATGTTGCCGGCGTCCTCCTTTATACCCACGCGGTGGGGCGGAGATACGCTATGCAAATTCCGCAGACCCATGGCATTTCATCGCCATTGGCTCGTTTTGTAATACTCGAAGTCGATAGGTGTTCTAAGCGAAACCCCCATTCGTCGTCATCCGACGTAACGTCTCCGTTCCCTACTCAGGGAACGAGGGTTACATACGTAACCGAGACGTTTTTTTTTTACATTTTAAACATGAAATTAAAGTAACTACTTAGAAACTTTTTTGCAGTCATAGTTTTTCAACAATTTTGCTTTTTCAGCATCTGTAATTTAATATGCGGAACCAGCTTTAAAAGAAGAGTACACTTCTGTGTACTACTAAGTCTGAGTATTATTCAAATGTCATCAGCATTGAAAATACAGTCGAAAACATTAATGTCATTATTCAAATGTACATGCTCCATGTTTTCTATAAAACTCATGAATAATAAACACCTGCATATCCATAGTGATTACAGACAAGATTATCACTCTAGTAGTGCTATTTTATTTGTTTATTTGTCACGTTAAACAAGATGGGATTGTAATATTTATCCTATCTTTCTGGAAACTCTAAATATCTGTACATTTTTAGAGCATAATCAGTGGTTACCTATTTCATCAATGAAAATTATGCTGGGCTGAATCTTGACCGCCAATGAGAATACAGCAGCAGTCAGCTTTTGCGATTCGCCGTACCATTTGTCAGTCAAAGTGGAGGCCTGTAGATTAATAAAGCGGCATCCAGACGCTTTCGCTGTTGCTTTGGCAATTAAAGTCTTTCCACATCCCGGTGGCCCATACAATAGTACACCTGGGAATCGTAAATATAAATCCATTATGAATATCATACTTCGCTTTGATATTTTGCATATACTGCTACCTGCAAATATGATAAAAATAGGATGGAAAACACAAACTCCAAATGCACTGAGAAGTTCAGGGCCCATTCGCTTTTTCCATGACTCACCTTTGGGAGGTTGCAAGAGTTTGGAACCACAGAAGAGATGACGTTTCTGAAAAGGCAAAATGACAGTGTCTTGCAGCTCTGAGATGACCTCATTTAGCCCAGCAACATCTCTCCATGTCACCTTTCAATTAAAAGAAGAAGATATTCAATCATATAGAATACTGACCTGGAGGTCAGGCCAATAGACCTTAGTCAGGTTAGACGCCATACTGAATTTAACGCTGATGAAAACATGGCTGTGAGGGAAAAGACTTACAGTCTTTACATCGGCACACACTGTAGATAGGTTCTGGATTATGTCATTTTCACAACTTTTATAACTGTTTTATGGAGTTTTTATCCAGAAAGATTTAAAAAATATTTAAACGTTCTCAACTCTGGCCCACATGGTCCACTTTCCTGCAGAGATTACTGTAGCTCCAACCTTGATCACACTCACCTGCCTGTAACTTTCTAGGGGTGCTCATGTTCCATACCTTCATGTTGTTCCAAACCTGTAAGACTTTCCTTCATTTTCGAAACCCAAATGAAGATATTTTAATGAAATCCAAGAGATTTCTATCCCTCCATTGACAGTCTACGCAACCACCACTTTGTCGTTTCAAAATGTTCCTAAAGGGATCATAAAACATATCAGTTGTGGAAAACGTAAGCTCAAGCATGTTCGATTGATGTGCAAGAACCAACGAGGATAATTCTCGTGTTACGCAGCACATTTGAGCTTCCGCAAGAGGTTTGTTCTCGCGCGTCAAGCAAGTACGATTGAGCTTCTGTATATGTTCACTATTAAATGTTTAATTATATAATAATCTGTTCATCATATAAAGTAATCGAGTCTCTTCAGAAAATATGTAGAAAATTGCTCAATTAATGTGGATTAGTTTTACGATCTCTTTATGAACAATTTGAAACAACAAAGTGTCAATGAAGGGACAGAAATCGCATAGATTTCACTTTAAATATCTTCATTTGTGTTTCAAAGATGATTGAAAGTCTTACAAGTTTGGAACAACATGAGGGTGAGTAACTGATGGCATTTGTTTTTCATTTTTTGTTGAACTAAACTTTTAACACTAAACAGCCAATTACTTAAGCCACTGGGAGACCACAGGCGGTTGTCATTCACTGCATTGCATTAATAGAAAGCCAGTTAATATAATGATTTTTAATAAAAAGTATTTTTCCACAAGTAAGTATTTATAAAGACTAAATAGACCGTCTCATTCTACTGTTTAATGCTGAGTCGTTGTCTAGCCAAGAAACTCCTGAAGGACTGGTCTAGGAAGGACACAGCCTCACTAGGATGCAGCTTTCCATTTGAGGAGCACATCAAGTGATCCTGAAGACTTTGATTAGCTTGTTCAGGTGTGTCTGATCGGGGTTTGAGCTAAACTCTGCAGTAACGTGGATCTCGAGGGCCAGAGTTGAGAAGCCCTGGCCTCTATGGTAACAATGATTACAGGTTTGCACCTTCATGGGTGTAAACAGGGAAAAAATGTCCAATCTGTCAACACGATTGACATATATTCTAAATCAGTTTGAATAATAATGAATACGAACAGTGCAAAATGACAATCAATAACATAAATAAATCATGTCTTTAAGAGCATGTCCTTTGTTCAAAGCTACTGATTGAATGAGATGCACACACAGTTTGGTTTGATGATAGGTTTCCATTGATTACAACAGTATTGGTGCTTACTTTGATGCAGCGAGGATCAACAAGATGAGTGGCGATGTTCATCTCATACTCCGTCAGACTGACTCCTTCTACGCCTATCTGCTTCATCAACTGCTCTGCCTGAGGAGAGTGCGGGATTCAATAAATAAAAACAATCAATCAAATATACAACATAATAATTCACAAGAAATAATGGGCAAGCAATTATTACTATTAAGAGTAATTTTGGTGAAAAGAATTAAATGATTTGAGTCACTGGGATGAATCAATAATAAGCCACAATTAAATAAATCCCAAGGCACTTTGAGCTACAGGCTTGCATGAAATATGATCTGTAAATTAAGTTTAATATTCACTGGAACAACATTTATTGCAACACTTATAATCAAATGCAGCACATGCCCAGTAGCAGGTAGTCATTTAAAGGGTAAAAAACTTTACCCTTTTCTTGGCTTGGGATTTTTGTTTTTGTGTTGGGTCCAAAGCGTCCACCACCCATTTGATGCTGTAATATGTTGCAGCTCCAAAAATGGTCAGTCTCACCAACATCCCCACCACCTCATTTCGGGTGAGTGGGCGAAGAAGGGCGTCCCGAGGAATGTCACTCAACATCTTGGCCCGCCCCCACCGTCAGCCCATTGGGCAAGAAGAACAAACTGGGTGTGTTGATCTAGAATACAGCACAGGTATAATTATACCGTATAAATAATTAATCAGTGTATCTGGAACATGTCATTAAACCTCTGTCTTTCTTGTTTCTTATTATACACTTAAGGATCAATAAGAGTTGGACTGACTATGTAACAAATTGTAGACTTCATATCTAATTGTGTGAAAGATATTTAGACTAGAATATTATTAATATTACCAGAGTATTCATATTAATATCAAATTCAATTAATTACATAACAACGTCAGAAAATAATATTGTTATGTTTAAAATTAAATATTTTAATTCCAATGCATGAGTAAGCCATCCTGAGAGTTAAAAATAGAGGTGCGATTTAGAGATTATTTCAGGGACCGTAGTCGAGTGTCGAATCAGTCTCATAAGATATATTAACACCATAACACAAGTATATTTTATAAAACGCACTCACATTTCACTGCATCACTGTAATCCTTGACCGTCGACTTGTGCAGCCGCAATAAACTCGCCGTCCGGAAAAGATTACTCTAAACACAGGTTCCTCTCTGAGGTTTTTTTATTTTTTTTATTTTTTTTAAGTATATATTGAATGCAAAATGGCATGAATACTATATTTCCAACAATAAACTGACATGGTATGGAAGGCTCAACACCAAATCAAATCCAAGACAAAAAAAAGAAGAAACAAAACTTGCTTGACATAGCCTATCAAAATATCTAAGTCCCTTATGGATGTATGCATGTGTTCTATGCAGATAATGTGTCTGCTTGTTATAATATTCTTCATCACGATCATAAATGGTAGAACATATTAGGTTATTGGCGTCCTGTACCTCTCCAGCCATCAGTTCCTTTACAGACCACACGAGGGCAAACTTGGCATATTCAAATAAACTAGTGCCAGAAAGAAAGACTGAACACTTTTGATTGGATCAGCCTCCATAATAAGCCAGAAACATGGATGCATGTAATATATTGAAGGTTAATTAAACTGGAGAATGGATGTTTGCTGGTATCAAGGAGTCATTATCTTCAAGAACAGGGACTGGTTTTGGCTGCAAGCCAAAATGACTAAGCTAAGAATTGCTGTGTTTGATTAGTTGCCATGGAGCTTGCATCTTCTTAGGATGGATGTAAACTGAGAGATGCATTCATCTAATTTCTTCAATCTTTCAATTAGTGGAGGAAACAATGTGCACTTTAGATAGCACAGCAAATGTGAATTCTGGTGACCCTCATAAGCAACATTTTGTTTTTATCTGTTCATTTTTAGACACTCCTGCTAGCAGAGTGCTGCTATTGGCTGCTATTCAGAAATAACATGTTTTAAATTATTCTATTTTTATTTTTTTATTCCAGCGTTGTCTGAGCAAAAGAAGGAAGAGGGTATATTAACAGTTTGAAATGTATTTGTAAGAAAGCATGGAACTGTATCCTCAACCCATTTTAATTTAAGGTACTATGAAATCAAAATGGCCCTTTCTTATTTTGAGAATAAGAATATTGCAGTATCTGTTATAAATGATTTATGCATGCACATCCTCATAATTTTTTTAATTTGTGTTCTAATCAAAATAACTTACTCTTGTAGCGACATCTTTTCTCTTATCTGATGATCTGATGACCTGTCACTCACATGACATCACAGCAATAGCAAACCTACGATCCAATCAATTCCCGATGAACAAAATCAAGTCCCGCCCTTCATTTTTTCTTGTTTGAGAAGCGGTTTCACTATAGCCTACTGAACATCACAATATGGAAGAAAAGACTATCGTAACTTCCGTTTCACATCGACTTTAAATAAAATGTAATTTATTTTATAATGAAACAGGATATTCACAGATAAATTGTAATGTAATGGTAATTTAATGTTGATTAAATTACAATATATATTTTTTAATTAAATACAAATTACAGATTAAAATACCGCTGATTCAGAAACACAGCAACTGCCACATTACATAATGATGTGTCTGGCGGTGAAGTGTAGTACCACTAAAGTGCAACAAGATACATGCTCACTTCTCAGCAGCCTCTATCATCTTAGCTCGACTCCCCTCACTCCTCCGAGACTAAAAGCCTCTTTTTCCCCGACTTCAAGTCACCATTGTATTGTACGTGACTTAAAAAGATCAAGTAGTTCCTGTGGGAAATTGTTATGGTGATTGTTCCTGTCACCCCTCTCGCCTCTGTTGATAGCAAACACAAGCTATGACAGCAGTGTACACTTTAGAGGGCACTGGATTCCCAGAGCACCCAGTATCTAATCTTTTATTATGCTGAGAAATGAGGCCAACTTTTTTTTTTTTTTGCCACTGTAATTAAAAAGCTAATCAAACTGCACGGTGAGAAAAGTGGTGCAGAGATGCAGATGATTCCAATTTTATTTAAAGTCAAGCAAATTAAAAGCAGGTTTCCTCTGTCACAGATTCATGTTTATTTTTATTTTATTAAATCCATTAAATCAATTAAAGAAATTAATATGGTATATTTCTCTGCTATTTAGTCTAAAATTAAAAAAAAACAAGTCTGAAAACATGTTTGTGCCATCCAAATGTTTTGTTTTTTTAATGAAGAGAGAGGATATTCTTTATTAATAGTTTGACATTTCAATTTAAAGTCACCATGAAATCAAAAAGGACAGTTCTGTTTTTTATGGAATATTGTAGATGATTTTTCCATGCATACCTTTATTTTTAAATTCACATGCCCTCATAATCTGGAATCAAAATAACTTCCCATCCCTCTTGCAATATATCTTGTCTTCTCTGATGACACGTTTACTTGCGTGAGGTCATGATCTAATAAAATCCAAATGGACAAAATCAAGTCCCTCCTACATTTTTTTCCTGGCCGAAAAGCCGTTTCACTCAGATACTATGATAATGGAAAAGAAAAGAAGATCTCAACATCTATTTTATGCCGACTTTAAAGATTTAGTTCTCTTCACATAAAAATACAATTGAAAAATGAACAAGACTTTTTATATCAACATTACAATAAAAAGCATAATGTATATATATATTTTTAATCAAAATGATGTTTAGTCATCCGTTCTAATATTTGTTTTGAAGCATTGACAATAAGCAGTCAATATGGGCAATAGACAATAGTACAATAAAAGTTGGAAAAATGTTGTGCCAAATAAGAGCTGAGAAAAAAAAAGATTTGTATGTGCAGACTATCTGTTCTTTCTGTCTGCTGTATCTCTTTTGCAAGTGTAAAGTAAGTTCCTGGTTGTCAGAGACAACCCTGTTCACCAAACCCTTCACATGATGCAATGCTGACAAATCTCTTTCACTATTTATATTACTGAGTCTAAAGTCTCGAGGTGTGACCATGGGGAGCCTTGAATACATGTGGCTGGTTCTGTATTTGCTTATAGACAAGGAAGCAAACTCCTACTTTGATATATACTCCAGATCATGGCATAACAGACCACAATCTAATTACATTCTCAGTCAAGCTGAAAAAAGCAAATATACTTTATCTGTCATAATAAGGGCGGAGGCTATGCAACTGGTAGGACTTGAATAAAAATGTATTAATAACAATTGGACATTGCTGTTCATTGACATTGTGAAAGTAAGAAACAAACAAAAAAACTTGAATATGTTTGAATGCCATTTATTGAAAATTGTCTCTCTTTATGGTAGACTGGACTAGTTGTCACATGAGAGTTTTAACACAATTTCATGGCAATGCATAATTTTAAGGTTTGGCGAATCGGTGGCTAATTCGTATGAATTTGTCCACTCTCATTCGTATGTTTTTGTACAATCTGCTTATGCCCCAGTGACAGTTAGGTTTAGGGTAGGACCTTCATGCTTACTTTTGTCTAAAAAAAATTTTTTGTATGATTCACTTTGTATGAATTTGTACGAAATCGCCACCTTGTAAAACAGTTATGTTTTTCTGTGAGAGATGGGGTTGGATGTTTTCACTATAAAGTTTCTATTTAAAAGTCCAGTTACAAAATTGCTTTTTTATGTAGTAGGTTAGTGTATTTGCTTCAGAAATATATATATATATACATATATATATATAATATGTCAGAAATGAAAATACATTTTGTGATTTGGCATACATTGGGGAAATAGCTATTTTGAAGGTAGATTCTGTTCTCTAGCCATCTCAGGACAATAATGTCTGTTTAAATGCATTAACTGATGAAATGTATACACTGAATGCAATTGTGAGTTGCTTTGGATAAAAGTGGCTGCCAAATTTGACAGCTATCCCTGTTTTTTCTGTGGTATCACTTAAATGCTGTTTACTGTGCAGGATGAGGGCAAAACTATGTGACAAGATATTCTTCATTCTTGAGTTTTAATTGCTACTTGTAATTGTCAATTGCTAAGCCACAAATAGTTTTTCCAGTGTGATGACTTCAGTCACCTGCATTTATCAGTCGAAACTTGATATTCATAAGCAGGCCACTTGCTTCAAATTTTTTTTAATGCAGATATCTTATGAAAACTAATTTCTGTATGATGAAGAGATAGAATTGTCTATTAGTGCAACTGGAAACAATTTTGCAGAATTATGTTCTTGCCAGACAGATGTGCACAAAGCACACCAGTAAAGCGAGCTGCCCAATCAAGAACATAATGGTGAAGCTGATTTGACTCCTCATGCAGGAATCCGGTAATAAACATCTGATTTCCCAGATGAGTTTCTTTAGAGACTTATGGTAATGTCGGGAGAGGGTTATCACTTTCTTTGTGAGGGATATTTGGGTTTCAAGGGAATGAAGGCCCTTTACTGAGCAAAACAATTGGCTCTTTCCAGCTCCCATTGGTCAGTGTGACAGAGCTTGTCTAGTGGAAATGAATGGATAAATAGAGAGAACACATTTAGGTTGCAGATTATTCCTGGCACATGGAGTCAACTCTGACGCCAGAGAGACAGAACATGTTTGCCGGTCTGTCTTATGCAATCAACTTGAACGCACACAAAAAAACAGGGGTTTTAAAACTTCAAACCACGGACCCTCATAAATGATGATACCATTGCAAAGCACACTTCTCATAAAAAGGCTTTATTTTTTAAAAATGAGCCAAAACTCAAGCATTTTACATAGAAAAATAGTATGCATATTATATTGTGCTTTAAAATAAATAATGTCCTTTTATTTGTCATTGTACTAAAGTAAAAACAAATTAAAACATTATATGGAAAACATGTACAGAAAATATTTCTTCCTACCTAATATTATAATATTAGTGAAACATTTTCATTTCAGTTTAGATTTATTTGTATAGCATTCTAAAGTAATTATCTTTCCAACAGCATTTTACAAATTGAAATGCCAAACTACATTTCAATTTACAGTATGTACATTAAAATTATAATACAACCCCAAATCAGAAAAAGTTGGGACATTTTGTAAAATGCATTAAAATCAAGAATCTGTGATTTGTTAATTCTATTTAAACTTTTTTTAACTGACAAAAGTACAAAGAAAAGTTTTTCAATGTTTTTACTGACCAACATAATTGTATTTTGTAAATATGAACAAATTTTGATTTTGATGGCTGCAACACACCCCAAAAAAGTTGGGACAGAGACAAAATAAAAGTGAAAAGATTATCCAAATTAGATTATCCAGCTCTTTTGAAACAGTCCACAATGAGCAGGTGAATTGGTAATAGTTGTTGGTATCGTGTTTGGGTGTAAAAGTGCTTCTCAGTCTTTTTAAGCAAAGATGGGTCATGGCTCATCACTTTGTGTTTAAATAGAATTAAAAAATCACAGATTCTTGATTTTAATGCATTTTACAAAATGTCCCAACTTTTTCTGATTTGGGGTTGTAAAATTCCCGAAACTACAGCCAGAATTTTTTCTTACTTTAAATATATATATTTTTTTAAAATAAGAATTTTTTTTTTGCAGTCAATACCTTTTTTTGACACTGTAAACAGTTTGCTGGGCACATCATAAACAGCTAACTTGAAATAGTAGAAATAGGTCAGTCTGACTTTCCAGAAATACCTTTTCACACTGTGCTTGTTTGCCTCTTGAGCTCTGACCTCCATTGTTTTATTGATTATGATATCCCCCTGTGCCACCCACAATTCTGTTACGCAACCTAACCCATAGAAATAGCGTATTCATTATGGGATATCAACATTGTACATGCTGATGAAAAATTAATCTGTTGATTATTGGTCCATACTGGCTGGTACTTGGATTTATTGAGTCTATGAGGGTGAATATGTGTTGAACTTCACATTATCTTGTACAAGAAGCATTTAAAATGCAGGTGAGGTCAGACTTTAAGTGAAATGAATCTGCAAATTTGATTCCTGAAAATGTTGACCAGCTGGATTAAATTTCATGCTACATTTGTTTCATTTCTGACTTCTTGGTCCAAAAAAAGTTATTTTCATTATAACATGGGATCCTTCATCCGAGCAGCATCACTCTTGGAGTGACACTTCCATCATAAATTACATGCCTAGCATTCCCTGTCGACCGCTTTCCTGCAGAATCCGCCAGGTGGCTGAACTAACAGCAATAAGTGTCTCTCTCCAGCGAACAAGCCGCCATATTGATCACTGCTCATGTTTCTTCTGAATCAATCTCCATCACCCAATGGCCATTTTCCACATCATATTTCTTTTCAATGGGAGACCGATGTTTCTGAGACTTTGAGAAGGGGGAAGGGTCTCAAACAAGGAGATTTCATCAAAGCAAAGGTCCCTAGTCCCCCCAACCCCCCCAAGGTATCACTGCTAATGCAACCCAACACATCACTGTCGCACCTCTAGGTCTTTCGGGTGCAGAAAGACAACACTATCTGTAATGGATTTAAAAGATGTCAAAATAACTCAGGTGCCTTCGGCAATAGTCAGTTTCATTCCTTAGAAAACTTTCCCACTCATAGAAACTCTCAGCAGCCTACTTTCCATTAGTGTTAAACAGTGCGCATTAAAGGGATAGTTCACTTAAAAATTCAAATTCTGTCATAATTTTCTCACCCTCAAGTTGTTCCAAACCTGTATTCATTTATTTCTTAACACAAAACAAGATATTTTGAAGAATGTCGGTGAACAAACAGTCGATGGGCCCCATTGCCTTCCATGGTAGCCTATTTTTTCCCCATACTATGGAATTCACTTTTCAGTTCATACAGGCATAAGATATGATGTAGATACTAAATTAATACTTTATTACTTAATTAGTTACTGTTACGCAATATTGTAACGCATTACTTTTAAAAGAAACTTTCCCCAACTACCCAACATACTGCTCATAAGTGTTTTTGATTCTCTGAAGAAATCATTCGAGAATCGGTCTACGCTATTCACGCTGTATGTCTATGATTCATTAAGAAAATCTGGCTCACATTCGGGATGGGACAACAGTAGTCGCTATGTAACAATCATTCATTCAGTAATCTGACTACACTGGCCGTGCTGGAACTAAGAAGAACCAGCTCACGGTCAGGAATGGAACTACATCGGTTCGTTGAACTGTATGCTTTTGATTCACTAAAAAGAACTGGTTCATAAAAGCGATTCATTCAGTAACTGAGCTATACACATCTTGCTATATATTTTTTTTTTTAGCAAGATTCGATTCAGACAGTCAGGATTCAATCATATACCTGATTACCTGATCCTGTTGTCTGTTTGATTCAATGAAAAGAACTAGTTCGTAGGGAAATCAGCCTAGCTCTATATGGCCCGCAAATAAATTCAATAGTGCTCAGAATGCACGATTAAGAACTGCCAACAGAACCAAAGTTGGTTAAAATAATTCAGTTGTTGTACAGTACTTACAGGCATATGCCTGTAAGTGCAATACTCCCACTGTTTAGTGCAATATCCTACAACTCAGGTGATACTTATATGTAGATTTATTTATTGATAATATTCATAACACTGTAAATAGGTACATTTGTATTTGTATATGTCCACTGGAAGCCTCAGTACCAAAACAAATTCCTTGTGTGTGCAAGCACACTTGGCAATAAAGCTCTTTCTGATTCTGATTCTGATTCTGTACTTAAAAAACCCCCCAGAAATGTAAGAGGGTGATTTAGCCTAAGCACTACTAATTATTGCAACAAGAGATAGGCCTTGATTTACTCTAATAATGAGCTTTATATTTAGATACTCTATACAGTATCCGGGAGTCACCACAGTGGCTCTGAACTGTAAAACAGGGTTGAGTTTCTATTACTTTTCTTATCTCCAATAGCCAGTCTCTCTCCAAAGCTCTTCAATGGGTTTTTGGCCCAGAGAAAATTAATATTGACTTTCTATTGACACCAGACTATTGCTGAGGGTCTTCGGTATTACACCCAAATGCATTGTTCATTTCCCAGCGAGGCTGATTCAAATTTGTGGTCTAGCTCTTCAGAGTGTGCACCGAACCAGTTACTGAATGCAATGAAGAGAACTGTCTGTACGGCTCACCTCTAGATTATCCTTTTCATTTAGATGGGCCCTTGACATTGAACACTATACTGATCATTTTAATTAAATGTTCACAGTATTAGAATCTAGGTTAATTCGAACCATTAAAAGGTCACCCAAAAGACTTAAATCACTAAGATTTATTACACATGAATTATCCGTTGATATTCAATATGAAAACATTTCTCATTCTTGACATGTTATTAGAGTTGAATGCATATGCATGCATTAAGTGTACAGACATGTTAAATGCTTTATAATCAATTCCTGGTTTCCTCTCGTGTCATGCCTTCAATAATATACTGATGTTTTTTTTTTTTTTTTTTTTTTTTTTTTTTTGCTGTTCTCATGAAGAACAAAAAAACTGCATTGACAGTATCTTGTTAAGGCCCATTCAATAAACACACAGTAACTGGAAAACTTTTTTTTTGTCCCTTGTCTCCCTTTAAAAAAGCTGTCAGAAAGTTTCTACATTTTTGTGCAGCATGTACTTGCCTTGTCTATAAAAATATCAATTTTCTATCCATTATGAAACACTGTGCTTGTCAGCTTGAGTCAAATGGAGCTGTCAAGGAATGATTCTTTCATCAAGCCTGCTCTGTTGAACAGCTTTAAAGCACACAATTGATGTTTGGATAAGAAGGTAGTCTTTTCATTGAAAGGTGGCCTAAAGTGACAAGTTTTAGCAAAGGTTTACAAAAGTTGGCCTATTGATAAAGCAATACATAGGTTCCACAGTTGTAAAAACCACAAACCAGATCCCCATTACATGGAACACAATGAAAAGTAGAAAAAAATTGGCTTTATGAAGTGAGACTTTATATATTGCTGTGAGAAATGAGAGCTGGCGTTGTGGTTGTGAGTTATGTTGGACAGGATAATAGGGCCCTAAATCATGAATTCAGTGACACAATTCTGCCATAGTATGACAGATCTGATGTCTGAATTCATTACATAGATTTGTAACTGACCCCACAAGAACAAAATGGATTAAAGTACTAAATACTATGACGTCTTGGCTTGTTATAATCACTATCCAGTTTGGAACAAGCTTAAACTGTCACTCATTTTCATTTAGACAGCATTACGCTGTTGTGCTGGCCTCCTGTTTGTTGTGTATATATATTCTGCATAAAATGACAATAAAATACTTATTTTTAACATCTTTAAAACAAAGGCACAGTGTTATTGTTTCTTATTTTAATGGTTCAACACATTTAGCCAAGAATATTCAAAAAATAGTAAAAATTAAAAAAGTAAATTTCACAATTAATTACAAAAAAACGGCAAGTAACATTGAATTAAATGTGAAATTTTGAAGTAGAATGACTGAAATAGTATTTTCTTAATCTAATAATCTTTTTTATTTACCACTTTGAAAAATATATATTTATTACGGTTGTTTTAGGTTGTCCCAAATTAACACAACTGTTGAAGTCAATACTTACTCCAGTGAATATTTCTAATGGCTTTCTTTTTAAAGCCAGTTTCTGTAAAGGCACATACCTTAAAGTCCTTACTAAACTAAAAGATATTGAACATTTAGAAGAAGAAAGATGCAGTTCATTTAACAAGTTGACCTTTTGTGACAAGACAACATGCACCAAGAACAGGCCATGTAGTCACACTATACGGAAAGTTGTGCACAATGGAAACCAGTCAGGGATTTCAGCTAAATTTAAACTGTAAAATAAATTCATTCATAAAATATAAAAAAGTTCAAGATAACATACATATATTAAATTAAGCATTTGTGTATTTGGAATTTTGGATTTTGAGATAGAGTCCAGTGTGACAACTTGCCCTGGTCTCCTCTATGCACTCCCAAAAGTAATACAGAGGTCAAATGTTCGAATGTTGTCTGCTAATATACTTCTTTGAATCAATTCCTGACTCTATCTCTGTATCACAATGAATGTGCTAAGGGACCTGTAGGCCCATGGCAACTTTTATGCTCTGATGCAAGACTTGAGCATACCAAGGAAATGATTTCTGCATTGTGGCTCAAAAAGATATTGTGAAGACATTTTCCAATATGAATGAGGGACTGAATGTGCACCTTGCAGCAGAAGGTCTTCTCTCCACTTTTTAATCTCTGTCCCTAAGACTTTCACATTGCCCCATTTTTCCATTTCTCTCTATCTCATCAAAAGCCTCATCCTCCCAGCTCTGACCCCTCTTCCTCTTTCTCAACTTCAGCCTCATTCTTCTTCTGTTCCTGAATTCATTTCATTCCCACCGGTGCTCGTTCCTCCTAGACTCTTCAGCAACAGATGGCCCACGAAATAGTGTTTGATTTTATATTGCATTACAATAAATATTCTGCAAAATAAAGTATAAGCATAACATCTAATATTAATACAATCTGTGCATTAGTGATGGGAATCAAGTAACGCTTTCTTGTAACTCTTTCTGCAGGTCACATAGATACACCGTGGAGACAAGTGAAAATCTTCATTCAACAACTATACGCTCAACAACACTGATCCATCCAAGAACTATACAAGTTCTATACTCTCTTGGGTAGGTATTTGTTTTGAATAGGTACTTTGCAAGTGATAAAAAGTATGTACTATATAGTATGAATGTGTAGAATGAATGTTAACCAGACGTATATCTGCCATATTGTCTTTAACATGTGTCCTCATGGGATAGTAAAGTATCCATCATACGCACACCTCAGAATCTCACCAAAAATAGTAGTAAATCTGGGTACTTTTTGTCTACTCTATCAATCACATTCGCAATCGTTCTTGCACGACTATTATAATCTGCGCTGATGAACATGTAGCCTAATTCCCAGCCAACAAAAACATTTTCTAAGAATGTTTTACTAATGTTTGCAAGAAATTATGAAAACAGTATTTCTGAATATTCAAATTGTTCTGGTTTTTAAAAACTTTTTTGGCAAATTTTGAGTTAGGCACCAATTGAGTGGAAGCACATGACAGGATCACATGATAGCAAGGGAAACACACCGGACAAACCAGGAAATATGACTATGAAAATGACTAAATAAAAGACATGAAAAACAAATGTGAACCAAAACTCAAAACATGACAATTCCATTTGAGAATGTTTTATGAATGTTCAAAACTCATGAACGATGTATAAATAAACATTTTGTGCTAATGTTGAGAAAATTACAGTTTTTCTGAATTGCTAAAACACTAACCCCATTCTCTGAACCAAATTCTTAGTAGCTTAAACCAATTGGTTGAATAAATCACTCTTTCTGTAAAACATTAAACAAGTTCAGGTAGTTAAAACACTGTTTGCAAATCTCATGCACTCTTTTTTCAAAACTCTAAACTCATTTTCACTTACTAAAACACATTTCGCACTGCAAAATGCTAAACACAGGCAGGCAAAAGTTAAACAACTACAACACAGTTGTCATCATTTACACACAACGACTCAATTGCTCACACTTATTTCTAATGATGTGACCAAACCAACTGTACATAATACAAGTCAGTTCAGAGTATCAACATTGACTCAAAATGTTGCACTGAATGTTGTTACCAACAATGGATGGAAACAATATAAGAGAGAGAGGAGGAAGAGTACTGTGTGTGTATAAGAGTTAGAGGAGGAAGAGTATGTGTAAGAGGAGGTGAAGGAGGAAGAGAAAGAGCAGGTGTGGAGAATGTTGTCAAGGCTGGATCTGCTTATGGCTTTTTCCCTTTGCCTGCAGAGATGACATTATCTGTGATGTGAAGTCCTCCGGCCGGACTCAACATGAAGACATGATGATGAAGCAGAATCTCTCTCACTGACCTTGGTTTTGCACTCCTCTGATTGTACTGTAACATGCTTTTTTACTGTAACCTTTTTGTCTTTTGCAGTTGGGTCACTGTAGTTCCACAGTATGCAAGAGCTGAATATACTGACATTCCATAGGCCTACTATACAATATTCAGTACAATGCTATACTTGCAGTTCATACAGTATACAATTTATTCACCTTTACTACTGTAAGTTATAATTGCTATACTTTTTTACATAATTACAAAATGTGTTGACTTTGTTACAATATACTTTTTTTCTGAAACTGCATTCTTTGGATTCTATGTTCTCCATTTTTTGATGTAGTGTCTAATGAATGATCTGTAGTGTTTATAATAATGCCTCAAGTGTGTATGATCTGAATTTTTTTTTTTTTTGATTTTGAACAAATATAAAATGGTTTTGAGGCAATTGTTTGATTTTGCCAAAAGAGTCAGAGGTTATCTGAATGTGGTTTGAAAATGTGGTTCCCTTTCGTTGTCACTCCGAGTTACGTCGGATGACGACGAATGGGGTTTCGCTTAGAAAGCCTATCAACTTCGAGTATTACAAAACGAGCCAATGGCAAAGAAATGCCATGGGTCTGCGGAATTTGCATGGCGTAACTCCGCCCCACCTCGTGGGTATAAAAGGAGGAAGCCGGCAGCAAGCAGATATGTTTTCGCTTCGGAGCCAAGTGTATTCTTCTCTCCACAAGCCATCTCTGAATTGTCAGCTTTACAAACGAGTACCTCGAGTGTTGGTGTGACGGCGATCTACGGCGAGAGCGTGCTTCCTGCTGATCTGTTGCAGTGGTCTGCCAGTCGGTGCGTTTCTCCCCGGGTGCTTCAACACTTGAGTTTTCTCTCACTAAAAGAGCTTACACGTGGCACGTCTTTTTAAAGATGTCTCGCCCGTGTACTTCTGGTTGCGGCAGATTGGTATCGGACTCTGATGGGCACGAGCGTTGCATAGTGTGTTTGGGCATTGATCATGCTAGAGCAGCGCTCGTGGATGACTCATGTTCTCTCTGTGGGAACATGACCATCGCGTCATTACGGTCGAGACTCCGTGAACTCGCAAGAGTGAGAGTCCCCTCATCCACCCCCCGTCCTGCGGCTGGTGGCCAGGGTGATCTGAGGGTTACGGTCTGGAACAAGGCGCCGACTATGTGTCCGCGACCCCAGCCCCCCTCTTCAATGACGGTGCCCGCTAGTGAACTGCTGATTCCCGCGGGTCTACCCTCTGGTGGCCCGCGGGCTTCAGTTGAAGCTACAGAGGAAGATGCCATGTCTGTTGCAGCATCACTAGGCGGGTTTGACTCTTCTGGAAGTGAGGGCTCGTCACAGCTGCCACCTTCCGGTGTGCATACGGCTGTGCTCGAGTCTGATCCGGAGATGACGGCCATGCTTTCCCGGGCAGCCGCGAGCATCGGACTTGAGTGGAGGCCTCCACCCTGTCCTGAGCGCTCGCGGCTGGACGATTGGTTTTTGGGTAAGGCCGCCGACCCTCGTCCTCGGCAAACCCCAATACCTTTCTTCCCGGATGTGCATGATGAGATCTCGAAGTCCTGGAAGACCCCCCTGTCTTCTCGGGACCGCTCGCTGGTCTCATCCGCCTTTCCTCCCCTCGATGAGGCAGCTGCCCGTGGGTACACTGGGCTTCCCCCGGTTGAACGCTCTGTTGCCATGCAACTATGTCCGCAGAGTGCTTCTTCTCGGGGCGAGCCTAAGCACCCATCCAAAGCCTGTAGATTTTCGTCGACCCTGGTGGCGAAGTCTTACAGAGCGGCGGGACAGGCGGCTGCTTCACTGCATGCTATGGCCACTCTGCAGGCCCAGATGCTCAGAGACATGCACGAGGGTAGGACAAACCCAGGGCTCTTTGATGAGCTGCGCGCCGCGACCGACCTTGCTCTCCGGGCGACGAAGGTTACCGCGCGCTCCCTGGGTTTGGTGATGTCCACAGCTGTGGTCCAGGAGCGACATCTGTGGCTGAACCTGGCTGACATGCGGGACGCTGAGCGGACCCGTCTGCTTAACGCCCCCTTGTCCCAGGCCGGCCTCTTCGGCGGTGCAGTTGAAGACTTTGCCCAACAGTTTTCAACTGCCCAGAAACAGACCGAGGCCATCAAACACATTCTGCCCCGCCGGCCCGCTGCTGCCTCCACCTTGCCGGCCGGGCAGACGCCTCGACCTGTTTCCCGCCGAGGGCGCCCTCCTGCGGCTCCCGCCCCTCCCGCCCGGACCACGCAGCAGCCTCCACCCAGGGCCGGTCGCGGAGGAAGCCGTAAGAAGGCGCCACAGCCCTCTCCTGCCCCGCCCCCCGCTAAACGCCGGGCCAAGCGGCGCTCCTGAGACGGGCTGCTCAGGGATGATGATTGTTTCTCAGGAGGTGGTAGCAGGACCACTCCTTCCCCCGGTGGAGGGCCGGGGGAGAATCTTTTGTTCTCCACTCCCCGCTGCTCACCCACGGGTGGGCAGCACCCTAATGTGGTTAAAGACAGAAACAATCCCCTCTTCCCTGAGCTCACAGAGTTCTCGGGCGACACAGAGCGCCGCCCACAAGCCGTGCTCTCCTCGCCCCCCTCTGTCCCAGAGGCGGTTGACACGGCGTGCCGTCCACGGACCGCTTCGCCCCTGTCCCCCTCTGTCGCCAGACCCCTGGCAGAGCAGGCCCCCGCGGGACGACCAGCCTGGTCCTCCCCTGGCCCCCTCTGCCAGGGTGCGGTTGCTAACTGTGCCCCCTCTCCGGGCCGCTATGCCGTCCACATCTGGGCCAGTTACTCCGCCTCGCTGCCCCTCCGGGGGGACGCCTGTGGCCCGCATGATCCCGTTGGTTCAGTTCCTGGGAGCCTGGCTAGAGCTTCCCCGTCTGTCCCACTGGATCGCGCGTACCGTCAGGCTCGGCTATGCGATTCAGTTCGCACGGTCTCCTCCCCGCTTCAGGGGAGTCCGCTCCACTTTGGTCGGTGGCAATGCCCCTATCATGAGAGCAGAGATTGCCACCCTGCTGGCGAAGGGTGCAATCGAGACTGTCCCTCCAGCCGAGATGAGGTCCGGCTTCTACAGCCCCTACTTCATTGTCCCCAAGAAAACCGGTGGGTTACGGCCAATCCTGGACTTGCGCGTGCTGAACCGCTCCCTTCATCGGATGCCGTTCAAGATGCTCACCGCCAAACGCGTTTTCGAATGCATACGGCCCCAGGATTGGTTTGCAGCGATCGACCTGAAGAACGCCTACTTTCATGTCTCCATTCTTCCTCGACACAGACCGTTCCTCCGGTTTGCTTTCGAGGGGCAGGCATACCAGTACGCGGTTCTCCCTTTCGGGCTAGCCCTGTCTCCTCGCATCTTCACGAAGGTCGTCGAGGCGGCCCTTGTTCCCCTTCGAGAGCAAGGGGTTCGCATCCTGAGTTATATCGACGACTGGCTGATCCTAGCTCACTCTCGAGATCAGGTTTGCGAACACAGGGACCTAGTGCTCCGGCACCTAGCCCGTCTGGGCCTTCGGGTCAACTGGGAGAAGAGCAAACTTTGCCCCGTGCAGAGGATCTCTTTTCTCGGTATGGACATCGACTCGGTCGCCATGTCCGCGCAGCTTACGAGCGAGCGCGCGCAGTCACTGCTGACTTGCCTAAGACAATTCGAGGGCAAGAGTGCGGTTCCACTTTTTCAGAGGCTCCTGGGGCATATGGCATCTGCAGCCGCGGTCACGCCGCTCGGATTGCTTCATATGAGACCGCTTCAGCTTTGGCTTCGCGACCGAGTCCCGAGGTGGGCATGGCAACACGGCACGTTCCGAGTACCAGTTACTCCGACCTGCCGTCAGTTCTTCACCCCGTGGTCGAACCTCGATTTTCTCAGGGCCGGTGTCCCCCTGGCTCGAGCTTCCCGGCATGTTGTTGTCTCAACAGATGCCTCCACCACGGGCTGGGGCGCCATGTGCAATGGACATGCTGCTGCGGGCTCCTGGACAGGACCCCAGCGGCTGTGGCATGTCAATTGCCTCGAGTTGTTGGCAGTACGCCTTGCCCTGCACCGCTTCCGGGCGTTGCTCAGGGGTCAACACGTACTAGTCCGCTCAGACAATACCGCCACTGTAGCGTACATCAACCATGACCTCATCGAAGGTAAGTCGGTAGGGAAGCACGACCTGATCATCAGGTTCCTGAGAGGAGCGAGGAGACTAAATCCTCCTCGTCCTCCTCTCGTTCCCTCTTGGGACCTCTCAGTGGTTCTAACTGCCCTGAAGAGTGCTCCCTTTGAGCCCCTGCAATCAGTTGAGCTTAAGTTCCTGTCGATGAAGACAGCGCTTCTGGTTGCACTGGCCTCCATCAAGAGGGTTGGGGACCTGCACGCATTCTCCGTTGACGAAGCGTGCCTGGAATTTGGGCCGGCTTACTCTCACGTGATCCTGAGACCCCGGCCTGGATATGTGCCCAAGGTTCCTACCACTCCCTTCCGGGACCAGGTGGTGAACCTGCAAGCGCTGCCCTCGGAGGAGGCAGACCCAGCCTTGGCACTGCTCTGTCCAGTACGCGCTCTCCGCGCCTATGTAGACAGAACGCAGTGTTTCAGGACCTCAGACCAGCTCTTTGTCTGTTATGGTGGGAAGCTGAAGGGAAAGGCTCTCTCCAAGCAAAGGTTGTCTCACTGGATAGTGGACACCATTGCCTTGGCTTACCAGCAGCAAGGTCGACCGTGCCCCCTTGGTGTGACTGCCCACTCCACCCGGAGTGTGGCGTCCTCTTGGGCTCTAGCGCATGGCGCCTCGCTAACAGACATCTGCAGAGCTGCAGGCTGGGCGACACCTAACACATTCGCCAGATTCTATAATCTCCGAGTGGAACCTGTGTCCTCTCGTGTACTCGCTTCAACCAGCTAGTACCGGACCCGCTCAGGTGTCTTCGCTTGCTCGCCATTCCACTCCACGGACTGGATACGTGCGATATTTTTCTCAGGTGAGCTTCTCCGAAAGCCCTGAGCTCCTCCAGCACTCCTGACGTCGGCGCCAGTGTCTATTGCCTGTGCGTTGGCTAGGTGCCTCCCGTGTGCATGGTCCCTCCTCTGAGCGACCCCCACATGTGTATTTCCACTGTAAGCCTCTCTGAGCGTGTGTCTTTCCCTTGGCAAGCCACCTTGCCACCCCTGGGGTTGAAATATTCCACCTGCGGCTGGACACCCCAGTGTTTCCCATATGCTTCCTTCGGGTCATATGTGTATTCTCTAAGTCCCCCCCCTCCGGGCTGGCATTAATTGCATACTTCCCCTAGCTTGGGATATGCTTCCCAGTGTACCTTGGTATTCCTGTGTTATATGGAGTCCTTTGTCCAGGCTGACAGGGATCTCGATTTACGCAGGGCACTGGAAGACAGCTGAGAAGGTGGCGTGATTAGACTGGTAACCCCATTCGTCGTCATCCGACGTAACTCGGAGTGACAACGAAAGGGAACGTCTACGGTTACGTATGTAACCCTCGTTCCCTGAGTAGGGAACGGAGACGTTACGTCTGCCTGCCACTTTCCGCTGTACCGCGGGGATCGCCTGAGCTCAGTCTTGGCTCCTCAGCGAAGAAACATATCTGCTTGCTGCCGGCTTCCTCCTTTTATACCCACGAGGTGGGGCGGAGTTACGCCATGCAAATTCCGCAGACCCATGGCATTTCTTTGCCATTGGCTCGTTTTGTAATACTCGAAGTTGATAGGCTTTCTAAGCGAAACCCCATTCGTCGTCATCCGACGTAACGTCTCCGTTCCCTACTCAGGGAACGAGGGTTACATACGTAACCGTAGACGTTTTGTGTTTAAGGTTTTGAGAAAGTGAGTCATGGTTTTAAGAAATGTGTTTTAGCAATTCAGAAAAAATGTATTAGTCAAGTCTAGCCAAGTCAAGTCACCTCTATTTATACAGTACTAATACAATACAGATTGTTTCAAAGCAGCTTCACAGTGATAACTGGAAAATGAATCTAGTATGCAAACATTTCAATTTGACTGTACACCAGCTCTAAAAGAAAATTGAGTCATAGTTCAGCATAAGTCAGTGTGATTCAGTTACATTGTAAAGATCATCAATTATTAAAGAGCAGATGACTTTGAACAAATTTTCTAATAATGTTACTGGAAGAAAGGTTGTTCATAACTTTGAGAGAACCTTAGCCAAAGTTCTGATAATATCTGTTTGCTGGGTTATAGGCTGCGCAATTATTTTCACACAAATCTGTTATTGTAATTGAATCTTTTTGAGATAAATCTGCCCACTGTGTGTGAAAACAAAATAACTCTGACTGACTGTTGTGTGGCTACATAAAACTGCATTACTCATTTAGTCTTCTTATCTACTCTTCTTTTCAGACCATCTTTTATCCTCCTTCCTGCATGTAGCCTCTGATATATATATATATATATATATATATATATATATATATATATATTTTTTTTTTTTTTTTTGTCAGAAAAGAATGAGGTTTAGTTACCCTTACAATGTTCTTTCCCAGAAGGTTATGCAACCACATGCTGGCCCTTCCCCATTCAACACTATGGTTCAGTGGGAGAATATCAGTATCAGACTGATGAATAATACATCCTGATTGCTGTCACATTTATGGTCTTTGATACACTTCAAACACGGGGTTCATGGTGAGGGTAAGCAAGTTGTGCACCACAATGAACATAAATTGTCCTGCTTCTTCGGCTATCATGGACTATGATGCTATAGAAACTATTTGATTTACAACGTCATTTCGTGAGAAGGCCTAAAACATGCCAGTGAGGTCTGATTTTATAGTACAAAGTACCATCCAAACCAACAAATAATAAATACAAGCATAACATATATTTAAATGACAATTTCAAAATGAAAAAGATATTGTAAATCAAAAGTTTTCAAAGACCATGCTAACCAGAATATATAATCAGAAGATATTCAATGTTTGATGTACAGGTATTTAGAGCAGACCAATGAGACTAATTATGATGCTAATTATTATTCCTGTTTTTACCATTATTTTTGAGCAGTGCATAATATATGTACAACATGAATCAGTAAACAAACAGTTTAGTTTATCTCTAGACTATCAAGGTCACTTTGTTTGCACAGAAACTGGATGAAGGCATGCCGGGTGGGAAGTCAAGTTTTGTGAAAACTTCTGTGAAAAGAACTAGAGGTTCAGTTCACTTCATGTGAGGATTTGGGAATTGATATTGTTCTGAAACAATCTGAGGCATCCTTTAGCTCGTTCCTCAAATGGAAGCTGGTGTTCTTAAAGCCTCAGTTTTCACCACCACCACCACCCCCACCACCACCACAACAACAACAGCAACAGCAACAGCAACAGCAACAACAACATTATAAAATGTACTCTTTAGGATGTTTGGGATGTAAACAATCATCAGTGAAACAATAGTGCTTCAAAATGCCCACTCATACTGACTTGCATAAACAAAATGCTGTGTTTTAGTACAGTAAAATGCAGTTAATGAGTTGAAGAAATGCAACGTAGTACAGTTAGAATGATGCAGTAAAGATTAATGAGCATACTCGGGCGTATCACTTAAAAAGTTGTTGTAGTACAAAATTATTTGACAAGAGGTAATTGATTACAAGAGTCTGGCATCAGGTACAGAATATAGCTTTTATCTCTGAATGCAAATTGTGTGATTATGATTAATGGGCTCTGGCTGTGAGAGTTTTGACTTTTGCTTATTCTGCATCTGGAGGAAAGCATGAAGTTGATGCTGCATTTGGAAACAAAGGCAGATTTAATACAAATGCCATCAGCATGAGCTGAAAGGTTTAAAAGCTGAATAAATAAGTGAAATCCACTTTCAATAGGAAGAAACGCCATGTTGAAAGGCTATTTCACGAGATTAGAATGGAGTTGAGAAGGGCTATCATTTCTAAACAAGCCAATTCCCCATACATTACCTATGTTGGGCCAGCAGATCACCAGAACTTTTGCATAGGAGACAGCAAATGTGAGGTGAAATCTTATAAAATGAAAGAATAGATTAAGTTTAGAGCCACACTTTTAACTTCAAATAGAGGAAAAATTATAACTGTGAAGCAAAACCCTGAAGACAGTACAGAGAGATTCTGATGTTCACTCAAAGCTGTTATTCTAACTGAGGAAATATGACCTTATAAAGCTGGAGGGAGGGACTCTTTATCCGTGTCATCAATCAAACTCAGAAAACAATTTAATGCCTGTCAATAGAGAATGTTGTATTGCGTTCGGCACAGACGCCTCCAGAAGACATGACTAGCAAAGCACACGACTGACGCTTTCTCCAAATAACCTTTTTAAGATCAAAAGTCTTTTTTGTCACCCAGATACATTTAATGTTTTGTTGAGAGAGAGTTTTTAATTTATCTTTCTATTTGGGGTCCCAGAGATCCTAATAACATATGAATGTTACATTTTCATTTAAAATTATTAATTGAGGTCACAATTTATTAGGGTCCTATTTTCACTATTAACTAACTATTAACTACGACTTTTACCTCAATAAACTCCTAACTAGTTGTTAAGTTTAGGTATTGGGTAGGATTAAGTGATATAGAATATGGTCATGTAGAATAAGGCATTAACATATGTGCTCTATAAGTACTAATAAACAGCCAATATCCTAGTAATACACATGATAAAAAGCAACTAGTTAATATTGAGAATTGGACCCTAAAGAGTTACCATAATTTTAATTAAAATATAATAGTCATTTTAATTAAATTAACCAATTATTTTCCCTTCAAATTCCTTTAATTCCCATTAATATGTTTCTCTGATCCATTTGTCACGGTAGATGTATTCTCTACTTCCTTTTAGTCTTGTGTTTATGTTGTTGTGTGAATGCACGTGTAGTGGGCGTGAATGTATGTCATTACCAAATCCACTCCAGCTGATCATCATTATCATCACCAGCTGCAGTCCATTTCACCTCTCTATATATAGCCTACTCACCGCTGTTTCATCTTCCTTGTCAGATCGTTGTTGTTGGATGTTCGTCTTGTTGGTTCCGGTTCTGACTCCATGCCTGGTGTTTCGGTTCATCGTCTTCATCGTGTTCGTCTAGGCAAGTCAAGGCAAGTTTTTTTATATAGCACATTTCATACACAATGGTAATTCAAAGTGCTTTACATAGAAGAAATTTAAATAATCAAAAGAAATCAGAATTAAAACAGTTTAGAACAAAAGATAAAATACAGAAATAATCAAATGAAATCAGAGTAATTAAAACATAAAATAAAATACAGTGCAAACAGTCGGACGACCAGTGGCACAGTGCTCATTCAGTAAATGCACAGCTAAACAGATGTGTTTTGAGTCTGGATTTGAATGTGACTACTGTAGGAGCACATCTGATCTCTTCTGGAAGCTGGTTCCAGCTGCGGCTGGCATAGTAGCTAAAAGCAGACTCACCATGCTTAGAGTGAACCCTTGGTATTTCTAGCCGATGTGATCCTAATGATCTGAGTGATCTGTTGGGTTTATATTCAGTGAGCATTTCTGCAATGTATTGAGGTCCTAGGCCATTGAATGATTTATATACCAGTAATAATACTTTAAAATCAATCCTAAATGACACTGGCAGCCAGTGTCTACTGGATTGTTAGTCTCACCATCGTCACCGCTGCACTGTTTGTCTGCACCAGCTCTGACCGTCTGAGTCCCTGCGTCACCTGCTTACCATCTACTTGTACTGTCCGTATTTCTACATTAAACTTGTTGACTCGCTATTGCTTCCTGTCCTTAATAGAAACGTGACAGAACGATCTGACCAGGCTATGGAAGCAGCAAGCGGAGCTTCATCGTCCTTGGAGGAATTTGTCCACCACAGTATACGAAGAATGAATTCGCAGGAGAAGGACATCAGCGACACGGGAGAGGCAGTACAAGCTCTGGTGGCGCAGGTGTCCGAGCTCACCGAGCAGATCCAACGCCTACGTGTTCCCGCTGTGCCGCCCACACCAGCCGTTCCTCCCACACCACCTGAAAACCTCTCCCAGTCAGAACCACGCCTACCTGTTCCTGAGGCCTATTCAGGTGAACCATCACTCTGCAGATCTTTCTTGACCCGTTGCTCGGGGAACGGCGGTGTGGGAGAATCAAGACTCATGCTGCAACTCGTTCCAATCTCTCTCCGTCGCCCTTAAGGAAGTTTTCGATCGTTCCGTCTCCGGGAGAGAAACAGCTAGAGCGCTTGCGGAATTGAAGCAAGGTGCAGGATCAGTTTCTGATTACTCGATTGAGTTTCGTACCTTGGCGGCGGAGTGCAGATGGAACGAGGAGGCGCAGTGGGACAGTTCCTGCATGGGTTGGCTGACCACGTCCAGAGGGAAATCTACGCCCTGGATCTCCCTACCACCCTGACGGCGCTGATCGACCTAGCATTGCGGGTGGATGCTCGATTGTCACGGGTCGAGCCGCGTCCACCCACATACCAGGAGGAGGCGACAGTCCCCGATCCAGCGGCAGGGACGTGGTCAGCCCTGTCTACGATCACGAACCCATGCAGGTTGGTCGAGCTCGGCTTTCCCGGAAGGAGAGGGAGAGGCGGAGGTCCCAGGGCCTTTGTCTCTACTGCGGAGGATCAGGACACTATGCATACAACTGTCCAGTAAAAGGGCCCAGCCCGATAGTAAACATGAGGCTACTATCGGGTGGGATCTCCGCCAGGAAGACCTCATCTACGTTAACATCTACCTCCACGCTCCTCCCGGTAAGACTCAGATGGTCTATTCACCAGCACAACCGTCTTGCACTTCTGGATTCCGGGGCTGAGGGTAATTTTATGGACTACAGTTTTGCACTCAAGTTTCAGATCACTCTCAAACCCCTCACACACAACATCGCTGTTCACGCACTTAACGGTCAGGAACTTCCGACCATATCCTTTTCCACCGAAGACATCACCCTCATCACTTCCGGTAACCACTCTGAGACTGTCATTTTACATCCTGGATTCACCCCTGGCACCCGTCGTCCTTGGACATCCTTGGCTCATCCGTCACAACCCTCGAGTAGACTGGCAACAGAAGTCTGTGCTGGAGTGGAGCAAGGAATGTCATAAGTCTTGTCTCATGTCTGCTTGTCCGTCTGTACCTGTGTCTGTGTTTCAGGAGGAAGTAGGGGATTTATCTAACGTGCCCGCGGAGTATCTGGACCTGAAGGAGGTGTTCAGTAAGTCTCGGGCTGCTTCTCTTCCCCCGCATCGTCCCTATGATTGTGCTATAGATTTACTGCCAGGTAAGTCTCCGCCTAAGGGCAAATTATATTCACTTTCTGTTCTAGAGAGGGAGGCTATGGAGAGGCTATGGAGAGGGAGGCTTCGAGAGGTTACAAGGAGCGTCCATCTTGACAACTGGACTTACGTAACGTTTATCATTTGGTTCGTATTAGGCAGGTGGATGAGTGGAAGACTGCTTTTAATACCCCCAGGGGGCACTTTGAATACTTGGTCATGCCGTTTGGGCTGTCCAACTCCCCAGCAGTCTTCCAGGCACTGGTCAATGACGTGTTGCGAGATATGATAGACCAATTCATATGTTTACCTGGATGACATATTGATTTTTTTCTTCTCTCCAGGAACATGTGCAACACGTCCGACGAGTGCTTCAGAGGTTGCTAGAGAATGGGCTTTTTGTCAAGGCGGAGAAATGCGATTTTAATGCACAGTCTGTTCCTTTCCTCGGGTACATCATTTTGTCTGAAGGAGTACGAGTGGACCCTGAGAAGATTAAGGCTGTGGTAGAATGGCCAAGTCCAGATTCCCGTAAGGCCCTACAGAGGTTTCTGGGGTTCGCCAATTTCTCCTGGCGTTTTATTCGCAACTTCAGCCAACTAGTCACTCCTCTGACTGCCTAGACCTCCCCCCGAACGACGTTCAGGTGGTCGGACACAGCGGAAGCTGTGTTCAACAAACTGAAAGGCCGCTTTGTTTCAGCCCCCATCCTCCTCGCCCCTGATCCTTCACGTCAGTTCGTGGTGGAGGTCGACGCGTCAGAGGTGGGAGTAGGTGCAGTGTTGTCCCAACGCTCTTCTGTAGATGACAAGATGCATCCCTGCGCGTTTTTCTCTCATCGTTTATCCCCAGCCGAACGCAATTACGACATTGGTAACAGAGTTGTTGGCAGTCAAGTTAGCCTTGGAGGAATGGCGCCACTGGTTAGAGGGATCAGGGGTTCCCTTTATCGTCTGGACCGATCACAAGAACTTAGAATATATTAGAACAGCCAAAAGATTAAATTCCAGGCAGGCTCGGTGGGCACTTTTTTTCGGTCGTTTTGATTTTACTCTCTCGTACCGCCCGGGTTCCAAAAACATCAAACCCGATTCTTTATCTCGTATTTTTGACCAATCCGAACGCCCGTCCACTCCCGAGTGTATTTTACCCGAGACATTAGTGGTCTCCACTCTCAGATGGGAGGTCGAATCGAAGGTCAAGAAGGCCTTAGAAGGGGTAACGCCTCCGCCCAGTTGCCCACCGAGTCGTTTGTTTGTGCCGGAGGGATTACGGTCTGACGTCATCCAGTGGGGTCATTGTTCCAACGTGGCGTGCCATCTAGTAGTTAAGCGAACTATCTTTTTAGTCAAGCAACGATTCTGGTGGCCACGTATGGCTCGTGACATTCACAGTTTTGTTTTGGCTTGCTCGGTCTGTGCCACTGGTAAGACTTCCAATCAACCTCCAGATGGGTTACTTCAGCCGCTGCCTGTCCCTTCGAGACCCTGGTCCCATATCTCTCTAGATTTTATTACCGCCCTCCCACCCTCTCAGGGTAACACAGTCATTTTGACTGTAGTGGACCGATTCTCGAAGGCGGCACATTTCATTCCCTTACCCAAATTACCCTCAGCTAAGGAGACAGCGGTAACTGTCGTAGATCACGTCTTTCGCTTACATGGCCTCCCGATAGACGTGGTCTCCGACAAGGGTCCCCAGTTTGTGTCCAAATTTTGGCGAGAATTTTGTAGATTGCTGTTAGTCTTTCTTCTGGGTTTCACCCCCAGAGCAATGGTCAGACAGAGAGAGCCAACCAAGATCTGGAAAGAGTGTTGCGACGTATGGTTTCCAAGAATCCTTCCTCTTGGAGTCAGCAACTCTCTATGGTGGAGTACGCACACAATTCATTGCCAGTGTCGGCCACGGGCCTATCTCCGTTTGAGTGTAGCGTAGGGTACCAGCCACCAATTTTTCCCAGTCTGGAATCCGAAGTTGCGGTCCCCTCCGCTCACCCCTTTGTCCAGAGGTGTCACCGCACTTGGACTAGAGCCCGTGAGACTCTACTCCAGGTGGGGGTGCGCGCCAAGGCCGATCGCCACAGGTCAAGGCCTCCCGTATACGTCGTTGGTCAAAAAGTGTGGCTTTCTACTAAGAACATTCCTCTCCGCACCGTGTCTAATAAACTTGCTCCTAAATTCATTGGCCCGTTTACTGTCACCAAGATTATTAGTCCGGTGACAGTCCGCCTCAAACTACCTCTTGCGTACAGGTGGATCCATCCCGCCTTCCATGTGTCTAAGATTAAGCCCGTGTTTCATTCTCGCATTAATCGCCAGTCCCGGTTCCTCCCCCACCGCGACTCGTAGATGGGGAAACCACATATTTTGTCAACCGTATTCCGGACTCGAGGCGGAGGGGACGCGGATTTCAGTACTTGGTGGACTGGGAAGGTTACGGTCCGGAGGAGAGAAGTTGGGTACCTGCTAGAGAGATCCTGGATCACTCCCTTATCGATGATTACAATCGACAGGTAAGGGAGTCTGAGAACGCCAGGAGGCGTTCTTAGGAGGAGGGGTACTGTCACGGTAGATGTATTCTCTACTTCCTTTTAGTCTTGTGTTTATGTTGTTGTGTGAATGCACGTGTGTAGTGGGCGTGAATGTATGTCATTACCAAATCCACTCCAGCTGATCATCATTATCATCACCAGCTGCAGTCCATTTCACCTCTCTATATATACTCACCGCTGTTTCATCTTCCGTGTCAGATCGTTGTTGTTGGATGTGCGTTGGTTCCGGTTCTGTCTCCCTGCCTGGTGTTTCGGTTCATCGTGTTCGTCTACTGGATTGTTAGTCTCACCATCGTCACCGCTGCACTGTTTGTCTGCACCAGCTCTGACCTTCTGGGTCCCTGCGTCACCTGCTTACCATCTACTTGTACTGTCCGTATTTCTACATTAAACTTGTTGACTCGCTATTGCTTCCTGTCCTTAATACAAACGTGACACCATTCAAATCCCAGCAGATATTTTGTATCACAAAATAGACATGCAATATCCATACATTTCATTTTTTACAGATTACAGATGTTGTTCTCTTTGGATTCATATTCAATACTATGATAATCCAAAACTGGTATGAGTGTGTACACGTATAGAAAATGCATTGTATTTAATCATGCATAGCCCCCAAATAGTTAATTTACACTAAGTTTTCTTTCAACCTGATAATTTAGTGCCAACAGACATTGTGCAGTACTGCCACCTAAATTATATTTCTATGCATAATTGCTTTTCCTATAAGAAAAGACTGCAGGACACTAACTTGTTTGACAAATGGTTTTCAGAAGATATTCAGGTTTTTGTTGAAAAGTCATTCTTGTGTAATAGAAGAGAGCCCTAAACTTTTCTCTCTATATTGAGTTATTCTAAGAACAAATGTACCTTGATCTTTAGAGACAAGAGGGCTTCTTGAAATTAATCGAAAGGAATGAATTTGCAGCGCTTTCCATGGCAAAAAAGCCCTACCATCAAAGGTTCTCTTATGAATGCAAACTGGCTCTTATTAAGGACAGAGGGATTGTATTGCTATTCTCTGCACTATTGGCCTTGTTAAAGAGAATACGAATAATTTCAGCTTGTTACTCCAGTGAATGTAGTTTGTTTTCTTTCTTTCTTTCAATTTATCACCAACATTGTACTCTCCATTTTAAGTACACCAGTTTTTTTTTCTTTTTTTTTCAAAAATATAACCCAATTTTCGGCTAACTCATTTGCTCATATTCAACTAAAGCTATTTCTGGTAATCCAGTAGACCGTGACTGATTTTATTGCGTATTCTCTGTGAGTGCTTGACTATTTCTTGCCATATTAGCAAAAAATTAATTTGCACGTTATAGCCTGAAGTCCTTGTGTTGAACCTCTTTTTATATTGATGATAATCTTCTCCAAAAAGCCTGGGAATGGTGATTAAATGTTGATTTTCCATCAGTGGAGCGGTGGATGAAATTTTACATCCCCGTATCCCTGAAATCAGCCAAGGACTGATAAAATGAGCCATCTGAATGCAATATCCTCAATGTTTTAGGGGTGATAGGGTCTGCTTTCTGTGTAATAAATTTACTATTATGGCAAAATATGAATTTTCAATTTCACTTTAAGCCACATCTTTGCAATGAAGCTCTCTACTATCTCAACATGTTTATGGGTAGTGTAGTAGTTCTTCACTTCCGGGTGGAGAATTACACACAGGCTGCGTTTAAGTCCATGTGTGCTTCTCAATACTCAAATTGAAGCTTCATCGTTTCCTCGCTGCTACGTCCTCAAGCCCATGACCAGGAAACCAATCGAACTCAACCATTTTGAAGCAAATCTCTATTCTCTAATTCCACCGCGAGGCAACGAGGAATGAGGAGCGAGGAAGCTTCCAGAAGAGTCATGAGTGAGGATACACAGGTGTATCCTTCCCAAGCTACCGTGGAGCTAAGATGCGGGGAAAGGAAGTGAGGGAAGAAAACGAGGATGCACAAATAAGAAATAACAAAAAAGTTTAACATGCTTCAAAATGGAGGAGGGGATTCCGCCAAGGGGAAGTGCCTAGGGAAGTTCACGAGTGTTTGTCTAAATGTCTAATCTCTATTCTTGCACACAAACAGATATTTTTTGTTTAAGGCCAGTTGGCATGTTATAGAGCAAATCAACAACAAATAAATTTGCTTTAAAAAAAATACGGTATCGGAATGGGCAATTAGCTTGTGAAAATATCAGAATCGTTCATGAAAAATCATGATCTGTGCATCACTAATAATAAGCACTGGGATATTCCAAAAGAAAAAAAAAATTGTCATTTTTAGTTCATGGCGACTTCAAGCTGCAGTTTTGAAAACAGCTGAGTTACTGCTGTTACTGTACTGAAAATGTATTTTAGTGAGGTCACAAAGATGCTTGAAAATTAAACATTCTTCCCCTTTGCAGTATCCACTCCTAGTACTTTGCATTCATTCATATTGTTTGACTTCCTCTCAGTCAATAATACAATACATTTATCCAGTCTTTATTAAAGCCAAATTGTCCTCTGCAATTTAATACTTTTGTTTATGAGTCTATCATTGAGTGAGTGGTAGGTAATTTCAGACTCCATCACAAAACACACTTCATTCCGCCACTGATGTCAGGGAAGATGGAGCACTCTGCAGTGTATCATCGCAGGGCTGGACGCTGCCCAATAAGAGGACACCAACTCTGACAATTCAATTAAATCATCCAGCGGCCATACTGTGGCCAGCTGACCTGCTTGTCCGCACTAAAGCTGCATCAAAATGATGGTGTCATTTGCCTGAGTGTTAGAGAGTTAAATTCATTTAGGCAGCTCGAGCAGCTATTCATCAGACTAACTAGAAAGGTACTAATAGAAGGCAGTGAGCTGAGAAGAAATCTATATGTACAATGAAATAAGACGTATTATGTACTCATTTAATTTTATTTGAAAGAACTGAGTGTTCTTTTTGGAACCGCATTTTTCCGTGGCATTTGAGCGTGTGCAGTACAGCTAAATTGTGAAATGAAGTAATTTTCTGCTAATTGTCCTAGAGAGGGACTTGCCTCAAGTGTTAAATTACCAGTGTATTTCTGACTTCATTAGCAAATTGTTCTTCTGTTGCTGGAGGCAGAATGACGATGCCTCTGCTCTTATGTTGCTGTGCTCAGGTGTGCTCACCATTGTAAAAGTTGTGTGTTGAAATTCCACGCTTAGTTTTGCAACAAAAAAATAGTTTCAGATACATTTTCAAATAGCTATTGATGTGTGTTTGTTGTATGAGCTGTTCAACAAATTATAATTATAATTAATGTGTGATTGCTATTTTAATATTGTGATTATGTTCTTGTATGTGTACAAATGTTTTTGCAAAAAAAATTAAGTTCCCTTTCAAGGGAACTCGAGCTGCGTCAAACGCTGTGGGAACGCCCCTGCGTTGTGCGTCATGAAGCACGTATGGAATCAGCCCAATGGAGAGATGGAACGTCATAGGCGGGTGACGTCATCGACCAGGAAACTATAAAGCACCCCATAAACACAAGCGGAACAGCTTTCTGTGCCTTCAGTCGCGCTATATGTGAATCTGTCCCTGTGTGAATATTGTCTGTCTTTACATACTCTGCACCACACAAACAATTTATATATATATATATATATATATATATATATATATATATATATATATATATATATATATATATATATATATATATATATATTAAGAGAGACATGGCGAACGAACAGCAGTTTAGGAAGTGTGTCCCTCCCTGCTCGCGTTATTTTACGAGTGGGGATACACACGTTCTTTGTGTTGTTTGTTTGGGAGTGCAGCCTGCCTAGTCGGCTCTCGAGGGAGCTGATTGTGAGCATTGCGAGCGTCTGCCATTAAGGACGCTCCGCTCCCGCCGGGCGCTCTTCGAGGAGAGCGGTTCAGTGCGCGCTCCCCGCGGTTCGGGTCCCGCTCTTGCCGAGGCAGAGCGACGACGTGTATCGTGGGGATCGCAGATGGATCTCTCAGCGGGGTTAGAGACGGGCTCTGCCTTATCTCTCCCTTCACCTGTGAGATCCAGTGCCTCAGTCCCGTGTTCGGAAGCACGTGCTGCGGTTTCTTCCGCTCGGGCTGAGGCACCAGTTATAAATAAGGGAGATGTGGAGGATTCGCCACCTTACACTCCCGAAAGTGATGAGCTAGTGGAGGTATTAACAAGAGCTGTAGAAAAACTCAGCATTGTATGGCCAGTGACTAGACAGGAGTCTGTTTCTAAATCAAAATTAGATGAGAGATTTTTGCCGTCACGAGTGCAACCTCCACGCCGGTGCTTGCCGTTTTTTCCCGATCTCCACACTGAGGTGTCGAAATCGTGGAAAAAAACGGTGTCATATAGAATGTTTAGTCCCCAGACTTCAACATATTCTAATATTGTGGGGGCAAAATCATATGGTTATTCGGCTATGCCTCGCGTGGAAGAGACGCTTGCGAGTTTTCTCTCCCTCGAGGCTGCGTCATCTGTTAAGGCACCGGCATTACCCACCAAGCCTCTTAGAAATATTTCGGTTTTTGTGGGTAAACAATTCGGCGGCGGGTCAGGCTGCGTCATGTCTGCATACTATGTCTATTATGCAGGCATACCGGGCTGACCTGCTGAGGGACGTGAGTGAGAGTGAGGAGGTCAGTGCTGACGTGGTTCGCGAACTGCGTCAGGCTGCTGATTTATCCCTGCACACAATCAGAGAGTCGGCCAAGCTAGTGGGTCGATCTATGGCAGCTCTGGTGGCCGCAGAAAGACATCTGTGGTTAAATCAGACAAATATAAAAGAAAAATAAAAAGCTTTCCTTTTAGACACTCCTCTCTCCCCCCTGGGTTTATTTGGCGATGCTGTAAATTCTGTCATCAATAAATTCCAGGAGAAGGAAAAGCAAACAACAGCTTTTAAGAAATTTCTCCCTTTAAAAATTAATGTCCCTGGGGCTGCTGGGCGGGAGCAGCCCCGGCCGTCTGCGAGCTCATCATATAGGGCGCTGAAGCAGAGTGTCGCGTCTCGTGCTCCCCCTGCTGGACAGTGGGCTCAGCCGCGGCACTCTCAGCCGAAATCTCTCAGTAATAGAACTGATCTGAGGACAGTTATATAATCAAGAAGGCTAAGAAGAAGTCCTGGCGCCACGGCGCGCAGGACCCTGAGGGTGGTCCCCACCGAGGCGGAAAGGTGTTCACCTCTTTCTACGGTGCCCATTCTTCCTCGGTGCCCTCAGGGGCCCGTTCTGCCAACCCCGCCTTCATGCCGGGGCGCAGACGGTCCCAGCGAGAGATTTGCCGAGGGACGCTCGCTCCCAATGAGGAGGGTTTCAGAGCGGTTAGACCAGTTGTTCCCTGCCGGTGTGCCGTTACAGGGCGCTGCATTTGCTGCTCAAGTTAAACCAGAGGCCAGTCTCGAGAGACTGGTACCCTTAGTAGAATTTCTGGCAGAGTGGAAAAGCCTTCCAAAAATATCTCATTGGGTCCTGCAGACAATAGAAAGGGATTATGCTATCCAATTCTGGTGTCGTCCACCAAGATTCAGAGGGGTTCTGCCTACAGTGGTGGGCCCCGAGCAGGCTCTGGTTATGGAACAAGAGGTGAAAGCACTCCTTCAAAAGGAGGCTCCACACGGTCAAAGTCACGCGGCGCTGCCTTCGTGCTCTGGTCATGTGGAAAGAAACTTGGTTCCTATTCAAAGGGCCTGTGTTGGGGGCTCTTTGTCGTCGCGTAACACTAACGACGGATGCTTCCCTCACAGGGTGGGGGGCGGTCACGAGTGGTCGTCCAGCCCAAGGGCTGTTGCAGGACCATCATCTATCACGGCTTATAAATTGTCTAGAGATGATGTCCAGGCTCTGAAACACTTCCTAGCAGACCTGAGAGGTCATCAGGTGTTAGTTCAGTCAGACAACACGTCGGTGGTCTCTTATATAAATCATCAGGGGGGCCTGCGGTTTCGCCGGCTTTACAAGTTGGCCCGTCAGATCCTCCTGTGGTCCCAAGGGAGGTTACTATTTCTGAGAGCAATGTATCTTCCTGGGTATTTGAATGTGGTAGCAAACTCCCTGTCGAGACAGGGGCCGAGGCCGGGGGATTGGAGACTCCATCCCGAGGTGGAGGAGCTCCTTTGGTTGAGTTTCGGTCGCGCCGAGGTGGACCTATTTGCTTCCAAGGAGACCACGCATTGTCATCTGTGGTTTCCCATCAGCCATCCAGCCCCTCTGGGGTTGGACGCTATGGTGCAGCCGTGGCCGAGGTCACGTCTGTTCGCCTTTCCCCCGATTGCTCTGCTACCTGGAGTTCTGGAGAGGGTTCGCCGGGACGGGGTCAGCCTACTATTAGTAGCCCCGTTCTGGCCGGCCCGAGTATGGTTTGCGGACCTGATTTCTCTCCTGGACGGCTCTCCCTTGGAGCTCCCGGTCAGGAGGGATCTACTCTCTCAGGCGGGCAGCATGATATTTCACCCCCGCCCAGTATTGTGGGCTTGGCCTCTGAGGGGGCCCAGCTCATGAACTCTGGTCTCTCAACCGAGGTTGTTGAGACCATTCTTCACTCCAGAGCTCCATCCACGAGGAAGCTTTATGCCTTGAAGTGGAAACTCTTCACTTCTTGGTGTGGAGAGCACCTGCAGGACCCAGTTAACTGCCCAGTGGGTGCAGTGCTGGAATTCCTGAAGGAGCGCTTCTCCACAGGGCTATCCCCCTCCACACTAAAGGTGTATATGGCGGCACTGGCTGCTTACCACGTCCCTTTCAGTGGAGTTTCTCTTGGGAGACACCCACTTATAACTCGTTTCCTTCGTGGCACACTGAGGCTGAGGCCAGCAGTTCGTACGAGGGTGCCGGCCTGGGATCTGGCCATCGTATTAGAAGGTCTTTCCCTAGCTCCTCTTGAACCTATCGAAGAAGTTCCTGAGAAGTTTCTCACGTTTAAGACTATATTTCTTCTTGCTATCTCCTCACTAAAGAGAATCGGAGATTTGCAGGCTCTGTCGGTTTCCCCCTTGTGCCTGGAATTTTCGCCTGGCATGGTTAAGGCTTTTCTGCATCCTAGACCAGGTTACGTTCCCAAGGTCCCTACTAATGTTGTTAGACCTACAGTTCTGCAGGCCTTTTGTCCTCCTCCATTTCTGTCGTCTGACCAGGAGAAACTTAATTTAGTCTGCCCTGTTAGGGCATTAGACGCCTATGTCCACAGAACTGCCCTGTGGAGGAAGTCAGAGTATTTATATTGAAAATATAAAGGCAACTTAGGGGGCTTTGTTCCTGCGCCCCACGCAGCGTTGGTCTGGTTTCACACCTAACTTGATTCTATCGAACTCTGGTGCGCTTGCATGCATCTTACGTCATTGCAAACGTGCTTGGCGCATGATAGAAAACACAACGCGGGTCAATATATTGTGTTTTTTTATTAATTTGGTGCTATTATGCCTATGACCCCAGTGCGCACCCGGGTCCCATGACAGCGTTCACATTAGCGATTTTTCATGCGAACCGTGCCCCGTTCCGAACTAAACTGCCAGTGTGAAAGCCCCCTTAAACACTTGTAAGGCACACACAAACATAACATAAATCGGTTGACTCTTTGTATAAAACTCAAACAAAATAGTTCATATAGAGAAAGTTCAAGAGTAGTAAGTCAATGCAAGCAAAATAGAAATAACCAAGTTAACCCTCAACAGTCCTGTCTCAGTCCTTTTCTGCTTTGTGGTAGGTAGGAAATGTAAAGCCCTGATGAAAAAAATAATGTCCCCAAAAAGAGGAAAAAAGTATAAATCCACTGGTTCAAGGCCCCACAAGAACAGCTTATCCTCCAGCTGGAAAAAAGTCCCCAGAGTATAGTCCACCACGTATATCCCAGACCGGAGCGTGGACATATGAAACGGTTACAATGCCTAATACACCATGTCTCTCTTCCCAGAGATCATTTTGGGCAATTTACTCTGAGCTAGGTTAGCCAAAACCATGTCACCTCACCAAACACACACTTTTCAAAATGGCCACGCCTTTTCCCTTCTCCCTAGGCTCATCATAATAAGAGTCCTTAGAGTCCAACAAAAGTCCCCCTAATTCCCCCTCAAACAAAAAAGTATAGGCAAATGCTCAAAATCAACATACATACATATAAAAAAATAAACGATAAACATTTTGGCATGGCAATTATACATATACAAAATCTTTTTTTTTTTCAAACTTAAGTGAGCATCGTGCAGGGCACAGAAGCTCTCTGAGGGCAGATGCCTCTGGGGGGGAAGGGTCCACACCTCATTATACGGTGCCAGTTTCTCCTCTGTGTCCTCAGGGGACCCTTCTGCCAACCCCACCAACCTTGATGTTTCGGGGCTCAGCAGTTTCCAGCGAGTTCATGTCCGCCCAGGTTCGTTGCGGCACTGGGAGAACCACACCCGCAGAGGAGGTTACTAGAGAGCCAGTCGGGTTGTTCTCTGCCGGTTATCCGGTTTAGGGCGGCGAGTTGACTTCTCACATAACATCAGAGGCCAGTCTCGAGATCTTTGTTCTCATAGTAAACTACCTGGCAGCATGGACACTTCTGCCAAATGTGTCTCAGGGGGTCCTGCACACTGTAGAAAGAGGCTACAGAATCCAATTTGGTTCTCGCCCGCCTCGACCCAACCACTGTGGTCGGCCTCAAGCAGGCTCTGATAATGAATCAAGAAGTAGTGACTCTCTTGGACAAAGACACCTGAGAGAGAGCTCGGGTTCAACAGCCGATACTTCCAAAGAATGTTGGAAGTTGGATCCAATATTATTGCATTATTGCATTATTGCAGGGTGGTGATGGTGCAATGGATAAGACACATGCCTTTGGTGTGAGAGAACCGGGTTCGAATCCACTGTGAGACACCATTGTGTCCCTGAGCAAGACACTTAACCCCTAGTTGCTCCAGAGGCGTGCGACCTCTGACATATATAGCAATTGTAAGTCGCTTTGGATAAAGCGTCAGCTAAATGAATAAATGTAAATGTAAATGCATTATTGCGTCCATCTAAATTGATTGGTCAAAGATTTCAAGTTCATGATGTTGACATTGAAACAAATTGAGGCTCAAATCAGATCAGAGAACTGGTTTGTCACGATGGAACTCAAGGGCGCATAATTCCATGTATCCATCCTTCCACAACACAGGAGAATGAGGTTCCCTTTCGTAGTCACTCCGAGTTACGTCGGATGACGACGAATGGGGGTTTCGCATAGAAAGCCAATCATCTTCGTGTATTATAAAACGAGCCAATGGCGATGAAATGCCATGGGTCTGCGGAATTTGCATAGCGTATCTCCGCCCCACCGCGTGGGTATAAAAGGAGAGACGCCGGCAAAGGCAGATCATGTTTTCGCTTCGGAGCCAAGAGCTTCTCTTCACTCCACAAGCCAAATCCTGAGTTTTCTGTGACATCATCTTCTTCGAGACGAGCAAACTCTCCGGTGTTGGTGTGATGGTGGCAAAATTATTCCATGCTCAAAATTATTCCAGGTTCAAAATTATTCCATGCCTGGAATGGAAGCGTTCTTGAGTCTATAAAGTAACAATAATGTAATAAGATAACCTTGTTTGAAATGGGTTTGGCTAAAAGAAAAAAAATTGTCTACACTACTACGTACTTATACGATTTCCATTATACGAGAGTAGATGTTAAAACTTCATGCTGATTTGTACTCAGCTTTCGCCAAGATAAGCACCAACTAAGACATAGCTTTACAGTAACCTATGCTTCTCCATCCATTTACGCTTCTTTCCATATGGTGATGTAAATCTCCTTCTGTCTAGTGTTAACACGTGTCAGCACACACAACGGCTGCAACCACAGTGCGGTCCCCCCATGACAATTGTCTGGATTGAGCTGAGTAGGGGACATCTCTACGGTCTTCAAGTGGGCACCTTCCGTCCTCAGTGTTTCGACGACTAGCCCGCGACACCTCAAGAGGGCTCGACAGTGACTCTGGCGTCCCAGAGTCACCCCCCTCCGTCCCCCACTCAACTCAGCCCAGCTTACTGACCTCTACATCCCTCCTGCTGCTGAGACCTAACCACAATCTCACAATCTCTCCTCTACCCAACCATACGCGCCAACTAAGGCTGTCGAGCCCCACTGGTGCGTTAATATACAGTTTCAGAGGCAACGGTTCCGTATGGCATACCACCTACCGCAAAACACAATATCTGCCCAACCACCCGTCATTCACGCAATATACACAGGAACGTAATGACTGTAAATACTATACAACCTATACAAATAAACCAACAGACTTTTCAAGTTTTCAAGAATTCTACGAAACCGTAGCATTGCGGCCTGTACACAGCCAGCTAGAATCTTTCCGTCTCAACCACAGCCAGTTGCTGCTCCTTTCTGCTGCTTCAGATAAGTTCTTTACTGTGCGACGCAACTCTTGGCCACTGAATCCGACGTCTCTGAGGAGCCGGGTTGTAGAGTGTGCCACAAAACCTCGACAACCTACTTCCACTGGATAAACCTGGACTCTCCATCCTCGCTGTTCTGCTTCAGTGGCCAGATGAGCATACCGCAGTTTCTTCCTCTCATATGCCTCATCTACCGCATCCTCCCATGGCACTGTTAACTCTATCAGTTGAACAATGCGTGCTGATCCAGACCACAAAACAGTATCTGGTCGTAGGTTAGTGGTGGCAATCTCAGGTGGAAAAATAAGCCGTTGATCATGATCAGCCAGCATCTTCCAGTCAAGAATCAAGAATTTTTATTGCCAAGTAGTGTTGTGCACATACAAGGAATTTGCTTTGGTAATAAGGTGTTACCGAGGCTGCTATATTCAGCGCCAACTTGAGAAAAACAAAAAAACAGCATGACATGAGGAGAGGTGAGGAGAAAAAAAAAGGCGACCCCCAGACTATGCTCCTGTAAGGAGAACAGTCTGGGAACAGGAAAAAACACCTCAGCAACATTAGCACATAAACAGTACACTCTACAAACAAGACATTGCAACATGGTGGGGAGTGGGGGATGGAGGTAGTCCAGCCCAGGCAAGCAGCATCCGGTCCTGCAGCCATTATGGCGCTGGTCACAGACCCGCCTGTCAGACTGGGGGTACGAAGCGGCGAAGGCGTGGGATGGGGTGTGGGTTAGGTGCATATCTGTGTATGTGTAAGTTCATGTGTGTGTAGGCCTGGAGAGAGTCGCTAAGCCAGCACCATAATCTAGGAGCCTCAGTCCGCAGGATTGTCATAGCGATACACAGCAAGTTGCCATGGAGACAACCTTGATCATGTCCCAGGCAGAGTCAACAATCAGCAGGTGTCTGAGGAGTCGGGGAAGGAATGCAAGAGCGGCTCACTGCAGTGCTCTTCCGGGAGAGTTGTTGTTCCAGCAGCGGCCTTGGCCAAGGCCAGTGCTGGTAGGGGGGTGCCGAAACAGATAAGATTGGGATTGTTTGGTCTTCGGGCGAGTAGCCGCATTCAATTTATGCAGGCTATTCTCCTGGTCCGTTTTGGTCTCTGAAACGATCCATTTGCCTTTGCAAAGCTGTGAGCTTCTCCATGATGTTATCCATATTGTGGTTCATAGACCCAGTCTGAGTGCAGACAGCTCTGCCCACCGCTTCAATCATCACGGGCAGCCTTGCGGGGCTTTTGACAGCTGTCACCGTCTCCTTAGTTCCTCGGTAAACCAGGGCAATGCCTAATCCAATCAGCAGAAGACCTGTTATCATGGTGCCGAATAGGTAGATATCTTCAACGTCCTCCACGGAAAGAGCCGCCAGACACACGACCCGCCACCTCTCCCACGCGTCCATCGTGTAGCCAGCTGCGAACGTCCCGGCAGGGCAGTCAGGTTCCCCCGAACCCAAGCTTCTCGTCGAGAAGATGGTGTCAATTGCGTTGAGAGACCAGTTGATCAAATCCATAATTTCTTGGTTTTGGAGAGCAGTGTAGCGAGGGTCTCTCAAAGTACAAGACAGTAGACGTGACGAGAGAAGCAAAGCAGGAGAGGCGAGGGGAGGGAGAGGGAGAGAAAATGCGACCGCCTTCGTTGAGAGCCAAGAGGGACGAGCTTGCAGTCCCTAGCAGCTTCAAGTTGTCCTGGGCGAGAATTGGTGTTAGCACCTTTTCTTGGTGGTTGCTCGCCTGGGCGGAGGAATATTGTCTTCTGCGTGTAATGTTTTGCTAGAACAGGCGGCAACTTATTGGTATAAGGCTTACTATATTGACTGGGTTAAATAGAATTGCATTACTAAAAAGAGGCAAAAATAAAATTTTCATTGACTAAAACTAGAATATGTCATCAGTTTTCGTCGACTAAAAACATCGACTAAAATAGTCATGGATAATTCTGACTAAAATAAGACTAAAATGCTCAGACTTTTAGTCGACTGACACTTGACTAGACTAAAAAGAGTATGAACGTGACTAAAACTAATAAGAACCAAAATGACAGCTTGACACAAAGACTAGAATAAAACCAAATTTAAAACAGGCCGCCAAAAACAACACTACTTACTTGGTGAGTCTTTGGGGAGGAATCCATTGATGACACGTTTCCTCTGTGGTGTTTTGAGACTGAGGCCTGCAGTCAGCACGAGTGTATCAGCCTGGGATCTGGCTGTTGTATTAAAAGGTCTCTCTTTGGCTCCCTTGTTCTCTTCTCAGGAAACAATGGTCACAGTTGTGTCTCAGGGAACAATGATTTTTTTTTCACAAATGAAGCACCAGCTACTGTGTGTGTGCTCTGAAAAACACAAATTAATTTTAATTAAACATTTAATTAAATATTTTATTTTATACTTATTTGTAGGTTAAATTAATAACCATTAAAAAAAATATTTGCAAATTTACTTGAACCTACTTGAATGAAGAAAAACCAAAATCTCCAAAACGTCCCATAGTTCCCTGAGACAGGGAACGAGACGATGTGTCAATGACGCTTTGGGAATGCTTCCAGCATGAATGCGTCTGAAGCATCTATGTCAACTAGTCCAATGGATGGAATGAACGTCACGGGCGGGTGACGTCATGACCAGGAAGAGATATGAGTGCATCCGGTGAAACCGGCATTAGCTTCACCTCCGGTGCACTCAAGGCAGGTGGGGACCGAAAGGGCCTGAAGGTCTCCGACTCTTTGAGGGACGAAATAGCTAGAAGAAAGTAGTCTTAAAAGAAAGAAACTTCTCTGAGACCAAATCTAATGGCTCGAAGGGAGTCCCAGATAGGCCTACCAGAACAAATGCAAGCTCCCAAGCCGGCACGCTAGTGCAGGTTGCAGGCATCAGCCTCAAAGTGCCACGAAGGAAACGAGTGATCAGGGGGTCTCAACCCAAAAAGGTACCACCCACCAGGGCGTGGAAAGCAGTATTGGCCGCCACGTATACGTTAAGCGTGGAAGGACATAGAACTGATGCAAAGTGTTCTTGCAGAAACTCGAATACTGTGTTTACTGAACAGTTAACCGGATACCACTGACGCTGGTAACACCAAGAAGTGAAAAAACTCTTCAAGTGAATATAGTTTCCTCGTAGCGGGAGCTCTAGAGCTTAGAATAGTCTCAACAACCTCTGTTGAGAGACCACTCTCTATGAGTTGGGCCCCCTCAGAGGCCAATCCCACAGATTCTAAATCCCCTGCCGGGGGTGCAATATTGCTCCCCCTGCCTGAGACGGAAGGTCTCTCCTGATCGGGATCTCCAAGGGAGGGCCGTCGAGGAGAATAATTAGGTCCGCAAACCAAATTTGGCTCAGCCAGCGTGGTGCTACTAGCAGTAGGCTTATTCCATCCTGGCGGATTCACTCCAGAACTCCTGGGAGCAGAGCAACAGTGGGAAATGCGTACAGACGTAGCCTCGACCACGTCTGCACCATAGCATCCTGGTTGAGTGAGGGAGAACCAAAGTGGACAGTGCGTCATGTGCTGAGACGCAAACTGATCCACTTCTACCTGGCAGTAAACTCCCATATTTGCTTCACCGCCTCGGGGTGAAGTCTCCAGTCCTGACTGACATCTTGGACATGGACATGCCTGGACATCTTGACTGAATTCCAGACCACTCCAAGAAAAGTGGTCCTCTGTACTGGAGAAAACACACTCTTCTTGCCATTGAGCCTCAATCCCAACCTTCGCATATAAGCGAGGATGACATATCGATGCCGAACAACTAACGGTTCGGATTCCGCTATAATCAGCCAGTCGTCTATGCAATTCAGAATGCGTATGCACTGCAGCCTGGCGGGGCCAGAGCTGCATATACACACTTCGTGAATGTGCGGGTTGATAGAGCTAGACCGAAAGGAAGTGCCTGATACTGGTGTTCTTGCCCCCGAAAGAAAACCTCAGGAACCTCCTGTGCTGAGCGAGGATGGAGATATGGAAGTATACGTCTTTCAGATCTATCGTGACAAACCAGTTCTCGGATCTGATTTGAGTCACGATCTGTTTGAGTGTCAGCATCTTGGACTTGAGTTCCAGCACCGAACACTCCAACAGATCTAGTACAGTATGTGACGCAGTTCTCCATCCTTTTTTGGAACAATGAGATAACGACTGTAAAGACCCGACACAATGTCGGGTGAGTACACCTGGTCTATAGCTTTCTTTGCTAACAGGGCCTTTACCACTTGCTCCATTACCAGAGCCTGCTCGGGATGCACTAACGTGAGCAACACCCCGTTGTAGCCTGGAGGACGAGAACCAAATCTGCCTCTTACTACTAACTGCAGGACCCATAGAGATATATTTAGTTGTAGCTTCCGCCCTGCTAGAATATCTACCAAGGGAACCAGCCCCTCTAGGCTGACCACTGGTGTAATTGAGACAGTCAAGACCTGAAGCATATTGGCAGGAACCACCCGAACTGACAATTTTCGAACCCCCCTCAGAGGGCGCAAGTCTAACGCAATGTCGAGGTGACACTGCGCCAGAAACTAGCTGGAGACCGCTGCGCCCCAAAGCACCAAGGGTGGCGGGGTTGGCAGAACGGTCCCCTGAGGGCACCGAGATGGAACGGGCACTGTATAATGAGGTTTACACCGCTCCACCCCAGTTGGGGCTGCCATCACCGGTCTGACGCCGGTGACGCCGGACCTTTTATTTTGAGCCGAAGCCTTCTCAGCGTGAAGAACGGTCCTCAGTTCCGGCTTCTGCTTCGAAGGCTTTGGCTGCTGTGCTGCGTATGAGAAACTAAACGTCTGGAGCTGCTCACACCCAGCAGCCCCAGAGGGTTGGACATAACTAGGAAGAGATTTCTTTAAACCTTCTCTGACTGAAATTTGGCCCTCTGGAAACTCTTGACGACCGAAACAATCGTGTCGACGAAGATACCAGAAGGAAGATAGGAGCATCAAGAGGGAAGGATGTATCCTCTCCTTGATCTCCACCAAATTGAGCCAGAGGTATCTCTCAGTGGCCACAAGGGCTGCCATAGAGAATAATTAGGTCCGCAAACCAAATTTGGCTCAGCCAGCGTGGTGCTACTAGCAGTAGGCTTATTCCATCCTGGCGGATTCACTCCAGAACTCCTGGGAGCAGAGCAACAGTGGGAAATGCGTACAGACGTAGCCTCGACCACGTCTGCACCATAGCATCCTGGTTGAGTGAGGGAGAACCAAAGTGGACAGTGCGTCATGTGCTGAGACGCAAACTGATCCACTTCTACCTGGCAGTAAACTCCCATATTTGCTTCACCGCCTCGGGGTGAAGTCTCCAGTCCTGACTGACATCTTGGACATGGACATGCCTGGACATCTTGACTGAATTCCAGACCACTCCAAGAAAAGTGGTCCTCTGTACTGGAGAAAACACACTCTTCTTGCCATTGAGCCTCAATCCCAACCTTCGCATATAAGCGAGGATGACATCTCGATGACGAACAACTAACGGTTCGGATTCCGCTATAATCAGCCAGTCGTCTATGCAATTCAGAATGCGTATGCACTGCAGCCTGGCGGGGCCAGAGCTGCATATACACACTTCGTGAATGTGCGGGTTGATAGAGCTAGACCGAAAGGAAGTGCCTGATACTGGTGTTCTTGCCCCCGAAAGAAAACCTCAGGAACCTCCTGTGCTGAGCGAGGATGGAGATATGGAAGTATACGTCTTTCAGATCTATCGTGACAAACCAGTCCTCGGATCTGATTTGAGTCACGATCTGTTTGAGTGTCGTCAGCATCTTGGACTTGAGTTCCAGCACCGAACACTCCAACAGATCTAGTACAGTATGTGACGCAGTTCTCCATCCTTTTTTGGAACAATGAGATAACGACTGTAAAGACCCGACACAATGTCGGGTGAGTACACCTGGTCTATAGCTTTCTTTGCTAACAGGGCCTTTACCACTTGCTCCATTACCAGAGCCTGCTCGGGATGCACTAACGTGAGCAACACCCCGTTGTAGCCTGGAGGACGAGAACCAAATCTGCCTCTTACTACTAACTGCAGGACCCATAGAGATATATTTAGTTGTAGCTTCCGCCCTGCTAGAATATCTACCAAGGGAACCAGCCCCTCTAGGCTGACCACTGGTGTAATTGAGACAGTCAAGACCTGAAGCATATTGGCAGGAACCACCCGAACTGACAATTTTCGAACCCCCCTCAGAGGGCGCAAGTCTAACGCAATGTCGAGGTGACGCTGCGCCAGAAACTAGCTGGAGACCGCTGCGCCCCAAAGCACCAAGGGTGGCGGGGTTGGCAGAACGGTCCCCTGAGGGCACCGAGATGGAACGGGCACTGTATAATGAGGTTTACACCGCTCCACCCCAGTTGGGGCTGCCATCACCGGTCTGACGCCGGTGACGCCGGACCTTTTATTTTGAGCCGAAGCCTTCTCAGCGTGAAGAACGGTCCTCAGTTCCGGCTTCTGCTTCGAAGGCTTTGGCTGCTGTGCTGCGTATGAGAAACTAAACGTCTGGAGCTGCTCACACCCAGCAGCCCCAGAGGGTTGGACATAACTAGGAAGAGATTTCTTTAAACCTTCTCTGACTGAAATTTGGCCCTCTGGAAACTCTTGACGACCGAAACAATCGTGTCGACGAAGATACCAGAAGGAAGATAGGAGCATCAAGAGGGAAGGATGTATCCTCTCCTTGATCTCCACCAAATTGAGCCAGAGGTATCTCTCAGTGGCCACAAGGGCTGCCATAGACCGCCAAAAAGCGTCTGTTCTGCCCGGGGCATCGCCCCATAGCCATACTCTCTCAACCCCCTAATATCTGAATAAACATGAACCTGAGGGCTGAATAGTTGTGAAGAGTATGGTTTATTCCACAATCTAGACAGCTCGCTGTGTAGATCGGGATAAAATGGAAGGCCCCGTAATGGAGGTGAAACAATAGAGGGAAGGATGTGCCCTTTTTCTGCTGGCCATAAAATATTTTATTTATCTACAGCTTTAGTAATCACCTCCACCAGCTCCTCATACACTGGGGAAAGAGATGGCGAATCCTTTTCCCCCATGATTGTGTCACTTTCAATGCTCAACACATCTACCTCCTCGGAGGTAGAGCACTGAAGCATTGGTCTCTCTCCCCGGGCGGAAGAAACCACGGCGAGGGCTTCCGATACCAGAGAGAGAGCAATGGATCCCTCGTTTTTGAAAAAGAAATACATTTGCAATCCCCAGGAATGCATTCTCCGCGCTGCCTCGGCAGACGCGGGTCCTGCAACCTGAGAACCGCAAGCCTGGTCAATTTCCTTGAAAAGTGACAGGCTGGAGCGGAGCATGTGAAGCGAAAGCTTCTCACAATGCCGGCAATCAGCCCTGCATGCTCCCAAACTAATGACACAAAGCTTGTGTGTGTCGCCACTCGTTAAATAACGCGAGCAGGGAGAAACACAGAGTTTGTGCAATTGTTTCCCCATATTGTGCAGATGACGTCATGATCATGACGTCACCCGCCCGTGACGTTCATTCCATCCCTTGGACTAGTTGACATAGATGGTTCAGACGCATTAACGCTGGAAGCGTTCCCGAAGCGTCATCGACGCATCACGAGTCTCCTCGAAAGAGAACTGTTTGTTTTGATTACATTTCTCTAACATACTTCAAACAAGCAATAAATCAAATCAGACAACAAAGTTATCAGATTCTGCTTCTTTAGATTATAACTGTATTTTAGTAAACAAAACTCAACGGAAATTCGTTCTTTTAACTGGAAAGGTTGGACTTGTATTCTTTCTACTGACATTTTGAACTGTACTATATAGTAATATTTTAATTTCATATGTTGAAGATATAGATTTAGATAACAGTTAACTGCTTACATTTTAAGCATTTATTTCTGACCTTTAGACAAGATTTTCTGCCAGGATGCATATCAAACACTGTAAAAAAAAAAATATATATATATATATATTCTGGAGATTGTCCTCAAATGAAGTATGGGAATCACATCCTCCAGGATCACATCAGAGAGCTCTTCTGTTTTTTCAGTCTTCTAAGAGGAAACCATTATAACTGTCACTTCTCATGATGCATAAAGGACTCTGAGCCGATTGGATGACCTTGGTGGAACTAATTTGCATAACCCTTAGCACCCCACCACCCCTGTCAGTGTGCCATTCTCAGTTAAGACATGAAAATGCAGCTTGCATTTTGGGGGGAAATAAACACACACCTCTCAGACACACAAAAACTCCAAGATATAGACACCATTAGTTTTTTGCTGGAGAGTTTCAGATATTATGAGATCTGCAGCTTTCAGTCTAAACTTATGACTTTGCAGAGTGCTCACTGATGCTGATCTTATGCGGCAAATTCATCCTTTATTGGTCTTTAAAAGTAGAAGCGGTGATGCAATGTAATTATTTGAGTATTGTGTATGTTGCCGAATAGCTTCATGCAAGATCATTAAAGTGTTTGTGACTGCAGACAGTGAAAGGGGAAAGACAGACAGATGATTGCACCTTTGAAGTAAATATTTAGCAAAATAACCTCATAATTAAATCAAAGGCTTTTCGAAAAAAGAAAAATATAATTTACAAAAAAAAATAAGTAAAGACCATATATGTCCTTTCTGATGTTCAAACAAAACCTATATTACTGCAAATATCAATTTTAATCTCCTTTATGACTTATATGTTCTGATAGGTTATTAGTTTGTGATATATTTCTAGCATCAGCTGATGAAAATCGATATTTCATATCTATCGGTTGTATGCTTTCACAATAAATCTCACATTTACACAGGATTTTTGTGAGTAGGTGTGATAGTCCTTCCTTTCGAGTAATTGCAGTGCTTTTAATTACATTTTTAAATCTTGGTCCAAACAAATCCTTACATTCCTACAATAGATATTTACATTTAAATCGACATTTTATCATGACTGGCATACCAGCTGACCGATACCCAGATGAATTGTACACTATCATAAAAATGCTATTCCTTGTGTGTGTCTTTTTGAAGATGTTCTATTTGGTCTCCCAGCTGACGTTCAGCTGGTTTATGATCTCAAAAGTCCACAAACCCTGTTCAAATTAGCATAACAGACTAGCCTTACTGGGCTAGTAAATAGAAAAATAGAAAATCAACAGTGACCATTTGAAAGCCTGAAGTAAAAAAAAACAAGGCCTTGCAAAGATCACTTTGGAGAACAAGTGCTCCAGCTTTATTAGAAAAATGAGGAGTGCAGAGACTCATATACGAGAGCACTTAAATGCACCGCAAAGATGACCAGTCGTGCCTCAATTCAGCCAGAATCTCAGTCAGTGACCTTGAAGTCTCAGCCAAAGACCATCCCACATATCAAATAAAATAAAAACAGATGTGAGACAAGTGGCCTGCTGAGATGGGCAGGCAGGAGGCAGCATCAGCCAATCAGAGGTTAGACGCACTCATGGGCACACAAGTGGTTGTGTTAATGAGTGTTATGCACATTTCTAAATGAAGGGCAGCAATAAGAGACAGTGGAATCCTGGGAATCAGACATTCACTGAATAAACTCAGAAGTCAATAAGAAGATGATGATATTTCAGGGTTTTTTTTTCTTTCATGTGTCATAAATCAAATAATCATTTAACATGACATTCACCCTCCAACCAGTGTACTAAAAAAATATTGCAAATGCAACTTTATTCTGAAATTAAACTTTTCCCATAAGAAAACTCCCGCAACCCATCACCTTTTGAAGCAATCATAATTCAAAATGAGGTTTTTTTTAACCTAAATATTGGACAACTTTTTACAGGAAGGTTGTGTACATCAAGCGTTGCGATATTCTGGCAGGTCACGTTAGTCAAGCTTGTATCAGCTGACTCTCAGCTGATCCACGTCTACCTATAGGAATACAACGCCTATCACTGTATACATATATAAGCTCCTTCAGTATTATCGTGTTTCTCAGGAGCGAATTACCCTCCTCCATACCCAACATCTCCTCTCGTCCATTATGACTTGGCATTCTGATGTTGTGCTTTGAAATATTGACATTAATGATATCTGCAATACATTGATGTTGGTTCTGTCATATACCCTAAGGGGGGTTATTGCTAGGTTGCATGGATGCGCAGGGAGTTGTCAGAACAGAACCATACTGCCAATCCAAACTGTATGCTAATTGTCACACATTTGACGATAGTGGTCCTGACAGGTGTGTGTGTGTGTGTGTGTGTGTGTGTGTGTGTGTGTGTGTGTGTGTGTGTGTGTGTGTGTGTGTGTGTGTGTGTGTGTGTGTGTGTGTGTGTGTGTGTGTACATATATGAAAGTCACATTGAGATGTCTACATATTGCACTAGATTTGGACAGGTACATGAGAAGGGAGTGACCAGCCGCATCTGATCAAAGCAGTCCAGCTGACGTATATGGTTTGTGAGAACAGGTCATTGACTGCATTGAAGAGCACAACATGTCTTGAAATGACTTCTGGCAGCTGTGGGGAAAAGATGTGGTATGTGGAAATTCATGAATGCTCAATGCAAGTCAAGAAGTGGTATTCTCAATGTTGATGCAGTCAGACCAGAAATGAAAGAACCCGGTGCGTGTATATTGTGGGACACAGCGGCAGGAGCTGGAATTAAAATGTTACCAGTGAGAGCAGTTATTTGTCTCTTACCATGACTGTTAATCTGTACTTTAAAGGAAAAGATTAACAGATTAAACTTTAAATTTATGCTCCCCTGAAGTCATGAAACACAACTGCAAAAATTATGACTTTTTTCAAACAACAGGCTTCCTGAACCACCAACCCCCTCCCCACCCCCATACCAACCCCATACCAACCCCGTACCAACCCTATTTGCTATTGGCCAAACAACTGATAGCCACGCCCCAAATGCACAACAGCCATTAATAAGGGAAATTGAACAAAATCGACAAATGTTTATCTCACAAATCTCTCGTATAGGAGATTCTCTATGCATTTTAATGTATCCATGCAGTAAACAGCTTTAAAAATAAATGATTGCTGTTGCTACTTTATTATAATTGTCAAAGCTCATTCAGGTGTATTTGCATACAAATACAGTCATGCAGGGTCTGGTTTTAATTGTGTCTTGGAGCGGCATCTTTTTCTCTCTCCTCTGGAGATCTCATTAAAGTTTCCGCAAGCTGTTCGGCCTCAGCGGTTGTCGCATGCTCATCATTATAACACGGGTTTTGCTCACTGATCTGAGAACAGTTGTGGTGGACCACCTACTGTGTCTAAAATTATGTTGAAAGTGCTCATTCGAGATCAGTGTTTAGAGGCACATCCACGCCTATATTGTTCATATTTATTATTATTATATACACATCTAATGAGTGACAAATATGTACGTACCGCCAATAACATTTACAAGAGATCACTTGATTCGCTTCCTGTTTTGCCAACAACACATTCCCACTTGAGTTTTATTCCCACCGGTTCCTCAGACTTCTAAAGCCAGCCTTTAGAAAATAATACAATGGCACAGTGGTGGTTTCAGATGGTAATACCACAAAAAAAAGCAACAAAAAAAAAGCTTTGATAGACAGTGGTACTGAATGATTGCTATATTCATGTTCTGTTATCTATATTGACATTCAAGGTACTTTAAAGAATATTATAGGGTAATTCTTTGAAAATTGCAGAAATTTACATGGAGTATTTCCTGAAATATTTTTTCCTGAAGTAAGACTAACCTAATAATGTTGAAAGCCAAAATATGAAATGCCATGCATTAATATTTATTAACAGCTATAAATATATATAATCAGCTAATATATGTATCAGCTATAAATTTAATATATATATATATATATATATATATATATATATATATATATATATATATATATATATATATATATATATATTTGGTATAAGGCTTAAAATAAAATAGAATAAAATAAAATAAAAAGTAAGCATTCTGTAGGCTACTCGCTCAAATTTTTCTGATTGTGATGTAATTTCCCATTTTGTCTTTCGGTTTGAGACACACAATTTTAGGCTCCAGCATCATGACCAAGAGGTTTGAAAAATGGAAAATACAATAATGTAAAATAAAATAAAATTACATACAAATTCTGAATAAAATAAAAAGCATTATATATTGTGGTAAAAAAAGGTAAGCACCACAGAAAAAAAACATCAAAAAACGTAAAAATGTTCCAATTTCACTTTCACCAGTGAAAGTTGGCATGGTGTCCTCGTGACCTGCTTCTCTACTTCTTCTCATTCCCATCCTGCCTTCCTCTTCAAAGCTCCCTATTAATCTGTCCCGCCATCCATCCTGAGTGTCAGAGGAAAGAATTGAACGGATAATGTGAGCCATACATCAGTTTCCACTCTCCTGTGTTGTGAGGGGAGCTGCCCTTGTCAAAGGCGTGAACCTGTAACTGTCCTCTTTGGGTAAATTGAAAGCTTTCTCTCTCCTTTTGTTTCCCCTGTGTTTAACAACTCTGGGAGTGAAAACATTAACATTTCACAACTTCTGCTTTTATCCTGCAAGGCCAGACTACAACACATTTATTTTGTCTCTCCCTTTAACATGAAAGAGATACTGTTATGGATACACTAGTTGTTTTAAGACATTTACAATCATGATATCTCTTCTGACAGAGTGAAGATAAAAGTATAGACATTTATTGTGGTTGTATACACAACAAGACTTAAAGGGATGGTTATTTTCATGGGTGCACCCATGAAAATTCCATCATCATTTACTCACCCTCAAGTTGTTCCAAACCTGTATGAAGATATTTTGAAAAATGTTGGTAACCAATAGTTGATGGGCCCCATTGACCTCCATAGTATGGAACAAATATATACTATCGGAGTCAATGAGGTCCTTCAACTGTTTGGTTACTGACATTCTTCAAAATATCTTCTTTTGTGTTCAGCACAAGAAATTAATAAATACAGGTTTGGAACAACTTGGAGGTGACTAAATGATGACAGAATTTTCATTTTCATGTGAACTATCCCTTTAATGTGATTTTTTTTTTAGAATTAAATTAATCATTGTTACTGGAATTTAGTATGTCATTTTGGTCCCTTGTGAGCTTATTTACAAGATAGTCTTTTGGAGCAGCCAGAGTTTAAAGTCAACATCAAGGGAAAATTCACCCTATGTATTTTGAAAATGTGTGTTATACTGTAGATCTTATTATATTATTTGTATTTTATTATATTAAAAAAGTGTAGACAGAGCATGCATATTTCTGAATGTGCATCAATGTAGAAAAATGCTTGGAACCAGATGATGTAGTTACTCCCACCAGCCAAATTCTGCTCCCCTTTGCACTCATGGAGCCAAACTCTTTTTACAAACTTGAAGGCATAAATGGAAGAGATATAAAGAATGTCTTCTGCTTGGCTAAGTTTTTAATTAGCTAAGGGGGAAAAAAGATGTGCTGGCCACCCAACACTTTGTTGTTTACAGAGCCTATGGCTGTCACAGAGACTAGTGTGAATTCTCAGGACACTTATTACAGTGATATCTGTCAGGTTGAGGGACTTTGTATGCATGGTATTCAAAAGCACCTATTAAATAACTTCTCCTGTCACAGTTTAATGTTCAGAAACAAAGTAAGCATTTTGTAGGCTAATTTCCCCAAACACTGCAAACACTGTGACTCCATGGAGATTTCAAAACATGCTGTGCTTGTTTGAGAGCTCCCACATGTCAACTTATGAATCATCCAATGGTTTGAGTTTAGAGCGGAACTAAAAAAATTTTTTTTTTTTTTTTTTTTTTTTTTTTTTTTTACATCATTGCATAAAGGGAGACAAGTGGAAGAGGTAGTAATAGTGTTTTGGAAACCTACTTAAAAACAATAATTTTTTGGTTATTATCAGAGAATGTCATCTGCCATATCTTATCAGTTGTGTAAAATCACCCCACAACAATGTTTGGATTTGAACTTTAACATAAACGGAATAACCAAATTTCATTGCTATCCACCTTTTGCTCAGCAAACCATTTATATGTTTACGTAGATTTCACATTCCACCACTTCAGAGACATCGCTGCGTCCACCATCTTGGAACAGTCAGCGTGTCATCACTCACAATAAGAATCAATGATGACACAACATTGCACAGCGTCTGTTTGTGAAACCACCGAGATTTAAATTCCCGAAGAAATGGGATAATCTTTCACAGGTGAGAATGTGTTGGCTTGTGTTTTTATATGCATTTAAATACAACAATACAGTAACATTTTTTTAGGAAAATTACAATTTGAAATAATTGTTTTCGATTTGAATATATTTTTAAACACAATTTATTCTTGTGATGGAAAAGCTATATTTTCAGCAGCAATGATGATTTGGCACTCAATAAATATTTCTTATTATTATCAATGTTGAAACGGTTGTGCTGCTGAATAATTTTGTGGAAACCGTGATTAGTTTTTTTTTCCAGGTTTCTTTGATGAATTGAAAACATTAAAAAGAACAGCATTTATTTAAAATAGAATTATTTTTTGTCATAACCTCTTTTTTAACACAAGCTGGTAATTATGAGACGTAGCACAAAAAATCTGTTACAGCAAAGAGTGTAAATAAAACTACCAATTACATTGTCTTTCAACATCTTGATCAATACTTAATGACTTGGATCATTTCTCAATGGCTTGCAAATATAAAAAAAACATCCCAATTACAAGTAAATTGTAAATTAGAGTTTTAATCATACACGTTTTTTTTTTTTACTTATTCAATAAAAAAGCACTTATTCTATTTAACTACAAAATTGTGTTTTTCAGACTACTGGCTCAGAGTGCAGGACTCAGCAGGTCTGCTGCATTATTTGGTCATCCTGAAGGAAGCAGAATGTGGAATGATTCATTGGTGCGTGCTCACTGTGCGTTTCCCCCTATGACTTCATCGCTGAACTGCATCATGTGTAAAAAGCATGAGGAAAAACACAGGCGCCCCAGCCTGTTTATATATTTCTCCTATTTGTTTCATTGCACCACATGCCTGCTATGGGCACATTTGCAGCGACAGCGTTTGTCGGGTCTCCAGTGTGGTTTTAAATAAGATCTTCTCCTTGTAGATGAGTGGAGGGAGAAGACGCTTGTTTATGAAACCATTCAAGCTGAACAGCTGAAGCCTGGCATAGCAGGTTTCTGGAATCTCTCTTAGTAAACACAAGGGTTGGGTATCTTTAGAATTTTAGACATTCTGATTCTGCCTATTGATTCCGATTCTTTTCAATTCCCAGTTTTGATTCCAGTAAGGTAAAAACATTTAGCCAAACATTTATATCAAACATGTTTATTCTGTGTCTTTTGGCAAAACGTTTTGTTGCCAATGATTTTCATGAACAAAAAAGCCTACAAAAAATCAGCAGCCTGAAGAACACAAACATTTTCCTATGGTTTTAACAAAAATACTACAACAAAAACAACAAATGGACTAACCTATATAAATTTCAAACATTATTAAAGACAAATAAACAGTAATAAAATAAGAACAAATAAACAAATTAGCAATAGCACACATAAATACAACTGAACAAAGTTGAGGTACAGAAATTGTAATCAAATGTAAAATACCACTGCATAGTTTTCATTTAAATAAAATATAGATCAATCCTCATTAAAGTTACAAAAGTTATTCAGTCAAGATCAGAGATCTTGAATAACAGACTGACAGACTGCAGCAGGTTTATTAACCTGCTGTCACTTTAAGAGCTCATACACGATCCAATATACTGTTACTAAAGTCACCTTGCGTTGCTATCAGAATTATCGTAAATACTAGTTTCATAGTTAAAAAAATGGACATGAACACTCTCTCAAGTCAAAATTTTAATGCGATGAGCTCGTAATCACGACTTCAGAAGTGGGAAGTATGACATTTTCAATAGCACGTGAAGGCACCTTTAGGGGCCGTTCACAAAAAACACGTTTTTCCATTCCAATGCTCTACTTTCCATTGTTTTTCTTTGTAAACACGCGCTAGATAGAAGTGTATAACCATTGCGCTCACGTCTTGCGTCTTTTGTTGCGTCTCGCGCATGACAAAGCATTCTAAAAACCTGGTGCTCAAGTTAAAAAACATTTTTCAAAGCAATTTATTTATTTTTTTTATCGTTACGAGGATATTTTGACATAATTGTACGTGTATTTGTGTGTTCAAGTGCAAGAAGATGCATATAAAAACCCAATTCAGTATTATGCTCTATGAGATGTGTGCGTAAAGAAAACAGTATGTGTAGCCGAATTGAGTTCTCTTTCGCGTCTTCTTGTGCTTTAAAATGGTTAAAAATCACATTAATATGCGCACACAGGAATCGATAAGCGGGATCGAAATTTTAATTTTATTACAAGTATACGATTTCTGACATTAGGTATCCGATTCCAGAATTGGAACCGATTTTTTTCTGATTCCCAATCCTAGTAAACACTCTGGAAAACAAATCAAAAAATGCCTTGAGAACACACAGGTGATCATGTAAGAAGTGCTTGAAGTTGGATGGCTTCTTTCTGCAGTAGTCAGACATTGTGCTCTCTTTCAGGACTACAATAAATACTTGAGAGGCAAGTAAACGAGTGGCTATCACTGCAGATGAGAGAGGAAAAAAGAGAGCATACATCAATGTAAAGCAGTAACATTTATTTTCGAGAGTTTTTGAGTTTGATTTAGAGGAAAAAAAGAAGCTGCGCACTGAGATTGATCACTTTGAAAAGCACCCAGCACTCCGATTGTGTGTTGTGTCGTTTGTAATGATTAGACTGCACATTCTGTGGGGAAAGTGTGTGAATGCAAAGCTTTACTTTGGTTGTCTTTTCTGTGTCAACCAACTAGTTTCTCAGGCCTCTGGACATAGATAAATATGCCAAGCTTTAGAGAATAACCTGAGGAGGCAAAAAAATTCAAAATTCACTTTTTTAGCACACATTTATGCTCTTACTATGATCTATTTATCATTGAAAAGTCAAAAATTCCATAAACATTTACTAAAATCAAATCCTTGTATAGTTTTTGGTACTGACAAACACATTTACTTACAGGTTTAAGTAATCTCAAATGTTTCGTTCACACAGCAACTTACAATAGCATCTCGAATGGCGTGAAGTCAAGCCTATATTCTCTTAACAAATGACCATAGCGACTGTGACCAAAGTAATATCAAAGATGGCGAGGTCCATAAAACTGAAAAGCCTTTCACTATTGACACGATGAGCGCCAATATATGCAGCTTTTATATCTGGGCAGAGGACGTAAAACTCACCCCCCAATCCGGGTCACGGCACCAAATGTAACTGGTCCTACTCGCTACTCGATCCGCTCCGAGTGGGATTCGAACCGACGTTTCTGGCATGGGCGCGCTAACAAGGTTGCTAAAGACCACAGTTTCTAGCGTTATTTGTTAGTGCGCCTCCTGAGACCAGTGAGGTTTACTCGCACAGCTCCTACTAGTTGCCCTCCAATTCACATAGAACACAAAACTGACGGGAGCAGCTTTGGTAGGGAACAGTGACTGGATTTACAACCTTTAGATGACACACGGCTCATATCTCTGTTGCTGTAAGTTACCGAAACCACACATGAAAACCCATGACACATTGTAGACACGCATTTGTGCAGCGCAGAGCGTCTCTTGCACTGTTTGTGACAGACAACTAGTTCCGTTCACACAGTGTTTACCGAGAATGCAGTTGTCACTCCCGTAAATAACCATACTGTGTGTGCCAATGTAACAGTATTAAGGACTCACATACAGGACTGATAACAATATTCTGCGGCTGTATGAATGTGGCCTTATTGCTTCCAAATGTGATGTCCCCTATTCTACAATATGAAACAACAATTGCCATTTTACTGCACTGATTTTCACATAAAATACATCATACAACATTGTACAAAAGAAAAGAAAACTTTTATTGTTTTGATCTTCCTGGATTATCATGTTTTGAGTATTTTACAACTTGTTTCTACAATAAGACCTCTTAACATTATATTCATGTTTTAATTAATTTAAAAATCAAACATTTTGTACATGCTTAGGGAGGAACATTCCCTGGTCTGATGGCATAAAGATGGAGAAAGGCACATGAGTTCTTGAGTGAACACATGGTTTTTGTTATGCATTAGCAAATTAGTCTGTAAATAAAGGAAAGAAAATACTCAATAGACAAAATAGCTGAAACTATTGTGTCAGATTAAAGTCTATACTACTTTCCTTTTCTTTCTTTTTTTTTTTGTAGCACTTGGGATAAAAGTTTCAATGTGGATAATCAATTATCCAAACAATTCATAGCCTGAAGAAATAAGTGTTGATATGGCAATTGATAAGAAGTAAAACTCAAGACTTTTGTTTCCTCTCTCTTCGTTTATCCACAACTCTTTTGAATTTTCCTCTTTGAATTTCACTATAACAGCTCATCAGAATTATGCTGCAGTACGCTGGGAGTCTGAACAGCGGACTTGCAATGAACAAGTCTCTCTCCCGTTATGACGGTCTTCTGATTTAGCTGCTCGTTCAACAGTAAATGTGTCCAAAGATAATATTCCACCTTTGGACGTCTATATTAAAAGCATTTTACCCTGAAAGAGAGTATCTTGCACGCGAGTTCATTTCCTCTGTCTCAACCCCAGTCTCCAAGGTTTGTCTATTGCTGCTCTTTAGCTCAGGGAGGTTATTTTTCAGGTTGGATGTTCCTCAGTGTCTGGGGTGTTTTATCCAGTTCCGAATCATCCATTTCTGCCCTGAGCAGCGCTGGACGACCAGCCGCAGGCCAAAGTTCGCATCTTTTGACATTTCAACCTCCAGACAACGTCCAGTGTCTCGACTTATGATGGGCCCATTCTAAGAAACAAATATTCCAAAACACTGTAAATATATCTAATATATGAATATATCAGGCATCACACACTACCTACAAACATTTTGTGACAGTAAGATTTTTTAAGAAGAAAATGTATTCGATAAATTCGATGTATTAAGTGACAGTAAAAACATGTTACAAAATATTTCTATTTCAAATAAATGCTGTTATTTTTAACTTTCTATTAATCAAAAAATCCAGATTTTTTTTTAAAGTTTTCAAAAAATTCAAAACATTTCTAATAAGATGTTTCTTGAGCAACAAATCAGTAAAAACAGTATTTTAGTGCCACTAATATACCATTAGTTATTTTTTCTGTTTTCATTTTAATTTTAGTTAAAGTTTTAGCAGTTTTGTTGTGTGTTTTTGCCATTTGTATTAGTTTTTTGTCTTTATTAAGACAAAACATTACTAAATATTTATATTAACAAAATATTGCTGTTTTAATCTATTTGATCAAATAAATATAGACTTGGTGAACATAAGAGACTTCTTTCAAAAACATTATGAAAATCTCATAGACCTCAAACTTTTGAAAACAAGTGTGCTATAATAAAATGTACAGTATATTTTAAGAATCTAATATCAAACACTTGATGCTTTTCTTCGACAAAACAACAATCTTCATTTAGGGAAATCAAATACTTAAGTCTCAAGTGGAAAATAATATATTAATATGAAGCATTCAGCAAGCTTATGAATAAATTGTTTTGTATGAATGCATTCTCCTACCTGAGTAAAATCCCAGAGCCTCTGGGAGGACCGGGTGACTGAATCACATTTTTTCAAGCTGGGAGTCCTTCCTCTTCCATCATCCACCAGGCATTTTGTGTCAGGCAGAAACGTAGTCGACCCCAGGGGTCCTAACTGCAATAAGCCCTCGGTGGTGTACCTTGCCAGCTGAAACGAAACATCAAGTTACAATGCGTAAAAAAAAAAGATATGGTCAGAAAAAGGAAAGTATGTAATGTATAAAATGAAAAGAAAGATCCTAGATTCAGGTTAAAAGGGATAGTTCAACCACACACGATAATTCAATTTTTGGTTTTCACAGGTTTCAAACCTGTATGACTTTCTTTGGAGCATAAAAAAAAGATGTGAAAAATGACTTAGTGTCAGAACTTAGCGTTCTGCAGAAGAAAGAAAATCAATGTTTGGAATAACATGAAGGTGAGAAAATGTATGTAATTTTATTTTTGAGCATAACTTGTAATTCATGAATGCTTTAGAATACAGACTATAAGGTTGGTCTCTTTATTTTTTTAAATTTTTTTTTAAAAGACACTCAGCAGATTAGTGTAAAAGTCTTCAAAAGATGAATGTTATAGAAGTGCAAGTATACTCCAAAGCAAATTTTTATTTCATACAAAATATATTATTAAAAATAATTTGAACTCCGAACTTGCTAGAAAATAAATACCATGTCTAACCAAGTTCTGTTCCAAATTTGAAGTTGATATCACAAAAATTGAGCAAAAAGGTTTTAAAATACCATTCTTTCAAATTATACCTAATTTATGAATACTAAAATATGTGATAGGGGAAAAAAGGCAATAAAAAGTGCACCAAATGTCCCACTACCCATTAACAGGCTATAGAATAACTAACATTAACCATTTTTTTTTAAATCATATTTTATAGTAGATAAAGATTTATACCCTACACCTCAGCTAGTTTACAGGATGGAAAGCATTGGTCTGTCCGATAGAGATTGGCAACATGGACCATAAGGCTGCTGAAAGAGCTGGGAATCCACAGCCAAGCCCCCAAAAATATATACACACATAACCATAAACATCATGTGATTCATTTAAAACCTCAGGCGATTCATCCAGACATCAAGTGCGTCACAAGCTGAACTGTTCCATTAAAACTCCAGATATAACCAGTGCTTAGCTGTATGATTAAAACCACCATCATACTGAAGTTTATACAAACTAGCCAGAGAGATGGAAGTCTAGATAGCAGCTATCTATTACGGTAAGTACACTGCACTGAATAACATAGGTCAATAATTCAGCTGAAAGTCAATCTCTCAGACATCAGACCCCAAGGTTGGCACATCACAATGAAGTCCAAGCTGACATTCATTGAAAATCAAGCTCGCTCTATTGAGTAAAGTTAATCTATAGAACCGAGGGTAATTGCCCAGTGACCAAGGTGAAAACAGTACTACAATAGAGTAAGCTCATCTTCATGCGTACTGTAACCCGATTATGTACCAGATGATGTACCAGAAGCGCTCACAGAGGACAAAGTAACAAAGGATTTTTCATTAAAAGGATGAGACAGCACACTGCTTGAAAATGTTTGACAATCAAAACGATCAAAGGAAAAAATGATCAACGTTTATTTTTTCTCCAAGAATCTTAGAGATCAAATAAAACAATCAAGCCACAGCAATTAGTCATACCAGACACCATACAACACGTTGAAAATGTTTCTGATTCAATGTGTAATGCTACAACCAATATTAACTATATTAATTTAAATTAAGAAGTAAAAAAAACATCAATTCAATTTAAATGGCTGTTTTTGATTTGTCGTTGAGCAAGGAGATGGAAAAACCTGGGAAAAAAATTAAGCTTAGCTGTATCATGTAAAACCAGCCTTTATTGTAATTTGATGATACAATGGGAATATACTTCAATTGCATTATTTCCCTTAGGCCTGGATTATGGACTAAGACTGTCATTCCCTTACAAGATTTAGGGGGAGGAAAAGAAATAAAGAGAGAGAGCCCCTTGGGGGTTGGAGAGAGAAAGATTGCATTTTAAATTGTTCAAAGGATCATATCTCTCTTTTGCATGGATGACAGTGAAAAGGTCACATCACACTGTCAAAGGTCATAGCCCGGTAGGAAAACTGTTTGACTATTCCACATCCATTTAATCCGAATGAATAAAAATGTCAGATGTCAAAGTCACATAAACTAATGACTTATAACCACTACTTTGCAAGGGAGGCAGTTATGAAAGGATAGGACACAGACATTGAGATACAATCAACAGGTAATTTCAACCTAAGCGGCTCTCTGTCTCCAGGCAATGTCAAATAAGAGTACATTGAGGTTGACAAGACGTTTCAATTACAAATCTCATTTAATTCTTGCAATTCGCATCAATATATGCTGGTTAAAATGGTGATTTTTTTCCCCTCTCCAGACCGCTGCATATATCAAAATTGATATAGTAATTTATCTTTGCAAATGTGGCATATTCTTGGCTCCCTGTCCTTGCATTTGCCAGTAACAAGATATATGCTGTCTGATCAGGACATAAATATAATGTGAATGCAATGATGTAACCACATGAAAAGATGAGAACAAGATTGAATGGAATGTTTTTTTTTTTTTTTATTGACAAAAAAATCAGGCCACTACTAATATACTAAACATGTCCCAATCATGTCTATGCTGGTTAATATACCACTACTGAATGAAGACTATGAAATATCAACATATGGAAATATAAGATTTATGCCGTGACTGCAAATATCAAATATTAAAATATTGTATTTATTATTATATAAATGTATTAGGCACTTTAATTTAGGGGTATATGTAGAATACTGTATATACTAAGCTAAAATGTATTCCTGAAATGTATTAGTTGAAGTTTGCAACAATTTAAAAGTCTTAACTGTCACTTTTGATCAACTTAATACTGACCTATACAAAAACAAACAAACAACAACAACAAACACTTACCTGTGATGACATGCCATGGCATGGGTAAAGTATGGCTCTGTCATCCTCCTCTGACCCCTGGTCAAGGCAGTACCCACTGGCTTTACTGTTTCGCACCTGAAAAATGAATAAACAATAATAAACACAGACATCTAAATCATGAAGCATGAAGCATGAGCACAATGTACTATTAAGTAACGCAATTAAGCCTATAGCATTTGTGCTGCTTTGAAGGTTGAATATAATTGCACATACACATGCTTTGTCAAATCTATTTGGGAGATGACAACATTGCCATCCATAAAACCTAATACTGGGCAGAGGATGAGGTATGTGGAATCTGTGATCTAGCGGGGATATTTTCAGAGACAAACTATTCCAATACAGCTATAGATTTTCCGCCCCTGCAGTTCCAGAGATCAATGTAGAAATGCAGGTCTCATTTTTTCTCCAACAAATTGAAAACGCTGTTAGATTTCTCTTCTATTGAGATTTAGGCCTGCTGAATTCTAATACACACATGTTGGGTTTCCATGTTTTATTGAGACTTTTCATATACATAATGATGTAACCCTAAACACAACCCTCACAGAAAATGTTTTGCATTTTTAAATTTTCAAAAAAATTGAATGATTAATGATTCTTCATAAGTTTTTCCTCAATGTCACACACACACACACACACACACACACACACACACACACACACACACACACACACACACACACACACACACACACACACACACACACACACACACACACACACACACACACACACACACACACACACACACACATACACACACACACCTCCCTTCCTCCCTCCCTCAACCCACACACACTCTAAAGTTAATAAGGGCCTCATTAAATCTCATTATGAGGAAATTGGAGCTAATCCCAATGCTTGCTACAATATTGCTATGGAAACCAATTACCTTTATATTTCTGTTGTATTTCTCCAGTTTTTACCAATCAGTCCAAAAATGCAACTTGCAGTGCTTAAATAATGTAATCATATGGAAATGGCAATATACTACAGGATAAAATGTTATTTCATTTAGAAAGATTTAGTCAAATAAATAATATCAACTTGTATCTATCATGGTCCTGTCTTTACAGGTGCTTAGTATAGCCAATTCTTAAAATCTTTAGTAAGCTGCTGAAGTGACATTGTTACTTTAAAACCTGCCAAAAACAAAGTGTAACAGAATGATGGATTCTTCACAGGAGTACAGAGGCATTAAACTACCAGTGTATGAAAGCATGTGCATTTCTATGAAAGGTTTGGTTGTTTAGAAAGGTGCATAAAGGGGTTGGTTTGTCTTTATTACCTCTCCATAAGTGATGGTGTTATTGTAAATTCTCATCTCGGGATAGACATGCTCGAGGTACCAGCGAAAGCTCCTGCAGTTCATTTTTGTCCTCAGTGCTACGCGCTCCGACACGTCTCCAAAATCCACTCCTGGGTTCTGGAACAACAGAAAGTTAAGTTTTATATATAGTTAATTATATTAAATATATATATATATATATATATATATATATATATATATATATATATATATATATATAACTACCCCGAGTGAAGTGTTGTTAGGATTTATTGTCACACTATTAATAAATGGTGTTATGAATTTAGCCCGCTAATTGAAAAACTGTTAATTTATTAATTTAATGGGATTACATTTTCCCCAACTTGCTGTTAACTTCACTGTTCATGCTTTTTATGGACTGGTTATATAGCTTAGGACAGTCCGTTCTGGTAGTTTGTATTCATCATTTTGAATTTCATATTCACAGTGTTCCATCATCAGACCATCGCACATAAACAAAAGAGCTCTAATCCGTCTGAAAAATGTCAGGGAGGACAGGAGGAGTGCGTGTTTGCGTTTATGTCAGTCATGGGAGACTGCAATTGTTCATTCATTAGGAGCCGCTAACATGCTAATCATCTTTTTAATTACCAGCACTAGCGAGTGGGCTCAAGTAAGCATGGAGAAGTGCTCAGTGGACTAAAGCAAAGAACTTCTAATGGTATTCAAAAACACGCTCAGAATCTAAAACTCAATATCTGATTCTCAGTGGAAGTACTAATTTGCCAACCATCCTGTATAATACAAAAATCGTTCTGTTGTTCAGTAAATACAACTATGTTCAATGCATACCGAATGCAGTTTGTCCCGTATTTGAGAGGTTTGCACCCAACCGTTGAGAAGCCTTCAGTATTCATCCATATTTTTCACTGGTTTTGATGCCGAGTTAATTAAAGTGTCTAAAATACAAAGCACTTAATATGTGAGGCTTGCAATATTTACATACAGCCACAACTTTCTAGTGTTATAATGTGTCTATGTAGAAGCTAAATTGATATGTGTGTAATGATGGGTAACAATTTATTATGACATTCAATTTAATTTATGTTTAGATAATGTTACATACAAAAGCAATAAAGTCATACGTCAGTAAGCAAAAATGAAAGTGACTGTATTTCAAACGCATTTTAGCAATTAATTCAGTCAAGCAATAACATTTTTATACACCTACATAGCTGCAATCATACTTTGACTACAGCAGTTGTGACCTGGCAAGGCTACAGCACTACAGTTGCTAAAAAAATAAAAAAAAATAAAAAAAAATAAAATGCATTCATCCATATTTCATCCAATTAAATGCATATTTTATGAATTAAATGCTGCAAAATAAAAAAAATAATTTAATGCTGGAAAATAATATAAAATAATATATAATAATTTAATGCTGGAAAAAAATATATTGAAACTAAGGGTTTAACCTTACTTTATCAATACAATCTTTTTCAATAAAGGCTTTTATGTAGCAACATAAAATAATGAAGCAACCTACTCACCCATTGTTTGAAAAAAAAAAACTTACAGATAACCATTTTTTTTTAAATTACAGGCATTATATAAAGGAAACATTCATTTAGAATAGATTTGTAGAGAAGAGAAGAAATCATTTTATTTTCTGTATAAATCTGTCATTTGGATGCACAACAGAAACACTGTAAGCATGAAAACTTACTGTTGCATTTGCTGTACGTCGCTACTTTGCTTCTGTACTGTTTATGTGCTGTGTGAAACAGGCCTAAATTCTGAATTGACAATAAGTGTTTTATAACTAAACACCACTATCATTGAGTACTGAAGGCCAGTTACAAGCTTAGTGAGGGCACTTTTGTAATAGACAGGAATGCACCATGAGGAATCGAACACTACTGCATTATGAATAACTATTAATAATGTATACTTGGCTATTATGAACTTGCTTTCCATTTTAAAATGATCTGATATAACTGTTAAGAGGTGAAGTATCTCATTGCATTTATTGACCAAGACCATTCCTGAAACACTTCAATGCAATTAAACCTTTTAATAACTTAAGTGCTGGCTCTGGTTGAATTATCTTTTCAATACAGTTTTTCATATCAGAAAGAAAAATGGCCTGTGTTTACGAATCATAATTAATTCAATTAAATGTATATTTTATGAATTTAATGCTGGAAATTGCAAAGTACAAGAGTGCCCTTAATAAAAAACTTAAATTGACATACAGCTTATGTATTTGCAGCATGAAACCTGTAGCATTTACTGTTCGTTAAGGACGACATTAAAACTGACTCTGACAAGCAGCCAAACTTAATCTACAATCTTGTTCTGTGTACTGTGCCTTGCGCAGAAGACACGGAAGTAAATTGATCAGGACAAAATTAATCATAGCAATCATTTTCCATTAACCATTGGCTGCCTAGACTCAAACAAATTAGGTTGGGTGAGGGTGATTACTAAAACGTTCACTCACATTCATGGGGATATTCCAGGCCATGTAGACGTGGGACTTAAACTCATCCATCCAGACCTCTGCTGCCCGCAACGCGTTTCTCTTGGCATAGTAGTCGATGTCATTGTTGTACGGTTTCTTTGTACGTTCAATATGCGCTACTCTGGCACATGGAAGAACCTCCATACTGCCGCCACACTGCCACACCTGCAATAGAGAGAGTAAATAAAAGTTACAACTATTTTTCTTACTATTGAGTGAACAAAAGCTTCAAGCATGTGCAAACTGATGCTAAGATGCACATCATTGATTAATAAAGGTAGTTACACAGGCAGCCAAAAGTGTGGAATAATTAAGAATGAGTAAATGAAGGAAGCCTTGAAAGAAGGCCGCTTTTATTTGATGAAAAATACAGTAAAAACAGAAATTGTTGTGAAATATTATTACAATTTAAAACAACTTATTTGTACTTGAATATATTTGTAAATATAATTTATTTTCTCCATGGAATGCTGAATTTTTATGGAGTTTATGACATGACAAAATTATTTGAATTTGAATTGTGTAAATTTGAATTATTGACAAGTGTAATCTAACAAAATTGAATATTGTGGGGAATTTTGAATAGTTCTGAATTTGATTTCTTTAAATGCGTATTGAACATTTGAAATTTAACGAATTTAAATCTGACCGACGCACCGGTCTCGTATCTCTCACGGAGGAGCGGAAGCATAAAGGAGGAGCGACGACAGTGAAGATCGAGAGAGGAACAGGCCTGAATGTGTGTTTTGTTTCTGTTTTGTGTGGCCAGCAGTCGTCTGTGAGGGGCTGCTGGGTTATACTTTTGTTTTTGTATTTGTTTTATTTTATTAAAATGTTGAATGTTTGCCGGATCCCGCCTCTACCCTACCTGTACGATCTGAATTTTCCGCGTTTTGCTCCAAAGCTCCAAATTTCTTCATCTTGAAAACTTGAATCTGTATTTTTTAAAACTGGATATTTGCAGTCTAAGAATACCGAACAAAAAAAAATGCTGTTTGAAAATACATTTCTATAAAATTCAGCCAAAAAACATTTAAATTTGTTAAATTTCAAATGTTCAATATTCGTTTAAAGAAATACAATTCAGAACTATTTAAAATTCCACAAAACATTCAATTTTGTTATATTACACTTGTCAATAACTCAAATTTACACATTTCAAATTCAAATAATTTTGTCATATTATAAGCTCCATACATTTTCAGCAGCCAGTCTTCAGTTTTACATGATTATTCAGAACATGTTAATATGGAGCTCAAGAAACATTTCTTATTATTATCAATGTTGACAAACCTTGTGCTGTCTTATATTTGTGTGGAAACCATGATACACTACTATTTCAAAGTTTGAGGGTAAGATTAAAAAAAAGTGAAATTAATAATTTTCAACAAAAATATTAAGCAGCAAAAACTGTTTTCAACATTGATAATAATAAGAACCAATAATAATACTGATTGATAATAACTGAGCACTAACTTACTAGAATTATTTCTGAAGCATCATGTGACACTGAAAACTGGAGTAATGATGCTCTTTGGTTCCCTTTCAAGGGAACTCGAGCTGCGTCAAACGCTGTGGGAACGCCCCTGCGTTGTGCGTCATGAAGCACGTTTGGAATCAGCCCAATGGAGAGATGGAACGTCATAGGCGGGTTTCGTCATCTACCAGGAAACTATAAAGCACTCCATAAACACAAGCGCAACAGCTTTCTGTGCCTTCAGTCGCGCTATATGTGAATCTGTCCCTGTGTGAATATTGTCTGTCTTTACATACTCTGCACCACACAAAAAATTTATATATATATATATATATATATATATATTAAGAGAGATATGGCGAACGAACAGCAGTTTAGGAAGTGTGTCCCTCCATGCTCGCGTTATTTTACCAATGGGGATACTCACGTTCTTTGTGTTGTTTGTTTGGGAGTGCAGCATGCCCAGTCAGCTCTCGAGGGAGCTGATTGTGAGCATTGCGAGCGTCTGCCATCAAGGACGCTCCGCTCCCGCCGGGCGCTCTTCGTGGAGAGCGGTTCGGTGCGCGCTCCCCGCGGTTCGGGTCCCGCTCTTGCCGAGGCAGAGCGACGACGCGTATCGTGGGGATCGCAGATGGATCTCTCAGCGGGGTTAGAGACGGGCTCTGCCTTATCTCTCCCTTCACCTGTGAGATCCAGTGCCTCAGTCCCATGTTCGGAAGCACGCGCTGCGGTTTCTTCCGCTCGGGCTGAGGCACCAGTTATAAATGAGGGAGATGTGGAGGATTCGCCACCTTACACTCCCAAAAGTGATGAGCTAGTGGAGGTATTAACAAGAGCTGTAGAAAAACTCAGCATTGTATGGCCAGTGCCTAGACAGGAGTCTGTTTCTAAATCAAAATTAGATGAGAGATTTTTGCCGTCACGAGTGCAACCTCCACGCCGGTGCTTGCCGTTTTTTCCCGATCTCCACACTGAGGTGTCGAAATCATGGAAAAAACCGGTGTCATATAGAGTGTTTAGTCCCCAGACTTCAACATATTCTAATATTATGGGGGCAATATCATATGGTTATTCGGCTATGCCTCGCGTGGAAGAGACGCTTGCGAGTTTTCTCTCCCTCGAGGCTGCGTCATCTGTTAAGGCACCGGCATTACCCACCAAGCCTCTTAGAAATATTTCGGTTTTTATGGGTAAAGCGTATTCGGCGGCGGGTCAGGCTGCGTCATGTCTGCATACTATGTCTATTATGCAGGCATACCAGGCTGACCTGCTGAGGGATGTGAGTGAGAGTGAGGAGGTCAGTGCTGAAGTGGTTCGCGAACTGCGTCAGGCTGCTGATTTATCCCTGCGAGCAACCAGAGAGTCGGCCAAGCTAGTGGGTCGATCTATGGCAGCTCTGGTGGCCGCAAAAAGACATCTGTGGTTAAATCAGACAAATATAAAAGAAAAAGAAAAAGCTTTCCTTTTAGACACTCCTCTCTCCCCCCTGGGTTTATTTGGCGATGCTGTAAATTCTGTCATCGATAAATTCCAGGAGAAGGAAAAGCAAACAACAGCTTTTAAGAAATTTCTCCCTTTAAAAATTCATGTCCCTGGGGATGCTGGGCGGAGCAGCCCCGGCCGTCTGCGAGCTCATCATATAGGGCGCTGAAGCAGAGTGTCGCGTCTCGTGCTCCCACTGCTGGACAGTGGGCTCAGCCGCGGCACTCTCAGCCGAAATCTCCCAGTAATAGAACTGATCTGAGGACAGTTATATTAGCTAAGAAGGCTTCGGCTTAGAAGAAGTCCTGGCGCCACGGCGCGCAGGACACTGAGGGTGGTCCCCACCGAGGCGGAAAGGTGTTAACCTCTTTCTACAGTGCCCATTCTTCCTCGGTGCCCTCCGGGGCCTGTTCTGCAAACCCCGCCTTCATGCCGGGGCGCAGACGGTCCCAGCGAGCGATTTCCCGAGGGACGCTCGCTCCCTCTGAGGAGGGTTTCAGAGCGGTTAGACCAGTTGTTCCCTGCCGGTGTGCCGTTACAGGGCGCTGCGTTTGCTGCTCAAGTTACACCAGAGGCCAGTCTCGAGAGACTGCTACCCTTAGTTGAATTTCTGGCAGATTGGAAAAAGCTTCCAAAAATATCTCATTGGGTCCTGCAGACAATAGAAAGGGATTATGCTATCCAATTCAGGTGTCGTCCACCAAGATTCAGAGGGGTTCTGCCTACAGTGGTTGGCCCCGAGCAGACTCTGGTTATGGAATAAGAGGTGAAAGCACTCCTTCAAAAGGAGGCTATAGAACGGGTTCCTCCTCCCAGTGTGGAGTCAGGCTATTACAGCCGATATTTCATCGTTCCAAAATACGATGGGGGGTTGCGTCCAATTTTAGACCTGCGCCTATTGAATCGCTCGGTAGGGAAGCCACAATTCAAGATGCTCACTATCAAGCAGATCGTGTCACAAATCAGATCCGAGGACTGGTCTGTCACGATAGATCTAAGGGGCGCGTACTTCCACATTTCTATACTTCCACAACACAGGAAGTCCCTGAGGTTCGCCTTCGGGGGCGGGGTGTACCAGCACAGGGTTCTTCCGTTAAGCCTAGCTTTATCTCCCCGCACTTTCACGAAATGCATGGACGCAGCACTAGTGCCCCTGAGGCTTCAGAGTGTTCGTGTCCTCAATTACAACAACGATTGGTTGATTTTAGCTCAGACAGAGCAGATGGCGGTTCGACATTGAGATGTCGTTCTCGTTCATATCAGGAGGTTGGGGTTGAAGCTGAACGCAAAGAAAAGTGTACTATCTCCTCAGAAGACCACTTTTCTAGGTGTCGTTTGGGTTTCGGTTTCGATGCAGGGGCGACTCGCTCCGACCCGCATCGTTTCGATTCTCTCAGCTGTGAAACAAGTAAAGCTAGGCCAGCTACTTACTGTAAAACAGTTTCAGAGACTGTCGGGTCTGATGGCAGCAGCGTCCGACGTTATACCTTGCGGCCTGTTGTACATGAGATCGCTACAGTGGTGGCTCAGGACCAAGGGATTTTCCCCGAGGGGAAATCCGCTCCGCACGGTCAAAGTCACGCGGCGCTGCCTTCGTGCTCTGGTCATGTGGAAACAAACTTTGTTCTTATTCAAAGGGCCTTTGTTGGGGGCTCTTTGTCGTCGCGTAACGCTAACGACGGATGCTTCCCTCACAGGGTGGGGGGCGGTCACGAGTGGTCGTCCAGCCCAAGGGCTGTCGCAGGACCATCATCTATCACGGCTCATCAATTGTCTAGAGATGTTGGCGGTGTTCCAGGCTCTGAAACACTTCCTAGCAGACCTGAGAGGTCATCATGTGTCAGTTCAGTCAGACAACACGTCGGTGGTCTCTTATATAAATCATCAGGGGGGCCTGCGGTTTCGCCGGCTTTACAAGTTGGCCCGTCAGATCCTCCTGTGGTCCCAAGGGAGATTACTATTTCTGAGAGCAATGTATCTTCCTGGGTATTTGAATGTGGTAGCAAACTCCCTGTCGAGACAGGGGCCGAGGCCGGGGGATTGGAGACTCCATCCCGAGGTGGAGGAGCTCCTTTGGTTGAGTTTCGGTCGCGCCGAGGTGGACCTATTCGCTTCCAAGGAGACCACGCATTGTCATCTGTGGTTTCCCATCAGTCATCCAGCCCCTCTGGGGTTGGACGCTATGGTGCAGCCGTGGCCGAGGTCACGTCTGTTCGCCTTTCCCCCGATTGCTCTGCTACCTGGAGTTCTGGAGAGGGTTCGCCGGGACGGGGTCAGCCTACTATTAGTAGCCCCGTTCTGGCCGGCCTGAGTATGGTTTGCGGACCTGATTTCTCTCCTGGACGGCTCTCCCTTGGAGCTCCCGGTCAGGAGGGATCTACTCTCTCAGGCGGGCAGCATGATATTTCACCCCCACCCAGTATTGTGGGCTTGGCCTCTTAGGGGGCCCAGCTCATGAACTCTGGTCTTTCAACCGAGGTTGTTGAGACCATTCTTCACTCCAGAGCTCCATCCACCAGGAAGCTTTATGTCTTTAAGTGGAAACTCTTCACTTCTTGGTGTGGAGAGCACCTGCAGGACCCAGTTAACTGTCCAGTGGGTGCAGTGCTGGAATTCCTGCAGGAGCGCTTCTCCACAGGGCTATCCCCCTCCACACTAAAGGTGTATGTGGCAGCACTGGCTGCTTACCACGTCCCTTTCAGTGGAGTTTCTCTTGGGAGACACCTGCTTATAACTCGTTTCCTTCGTGGCACACTGAGGCTGAGGCCAGCAGTTCGTACGAGGGTGCCGGCCTGGGATCTGGCCATTTTATTAGAAGGTCTTTCCCTAGCTCCTCTTGAACCTATCGAAGAAGTTCCTGAGAAGTTTCTCACGTTTAAGACTATCTTTCTTCTTGCTATCTCCTCACTAAAGAGAATCAGAGATTTGCAGGCTCTGTCGGTTTCACCCTTGTGCCTAGGATTTTCGCCTGGCATGGTTAAGGCTTTTCTGCATCCTTGACCAGGTTACGTTCCCAAGGTCCCTACTAATGTTGTTAGACCTACAGTTCTGCAGGCCTTTTGTCCTCCATTTCTGTCGTCTGACCAGGAGAAACTTAATTTACTCTGCCCTGTTAGGGCGTTAGACGCCTACGTCCACAGAACTGCCCTGTGGAGGAAGTCAGAACAACTATTTGTGTGCTTTGGGCCACCCAAGAAGGGATGTCCCGCGTCTAAACAGAGAATGAGCAAGTGGGTGGTCGAGGGTATCTCACTTGCCTATGAGTCGGCTGGTCAGCTTTCACCTTTGGCTGTACGAGCCCACTCTACCAGGAGTATGGCGGCTTCTAAAGCCTTACTGTCAGGAGTTTCCCTCAGTGACATTTGTGATGCGGCTGGATGGTCTTCACCGCATACTTTCATTAAGTTCTACGACCTAGACTTAAGTTCTACCCCTGGGGCACAGGTGCTCTCGTCCTCACTTGGTCCTATGGCGACGTGGGTATTAGCGTTCCCACAGCGTTTGACGCAGCTCGTGTTCCCTTGAAAGGGAACGTCTCGGTTACGTATGTAACCCAAGTTCCCTGATAGGGAACGAGACGCTGCGTCATTCCACCATACTCCCGACATTCCCGCTAGCGCTTCCTTCAGGCCTATCAGAAGCTGTTGCGCTTGTGTTTATGGGGTGCTTTATAGTTTCCTGGTCGATGACGTCATCCGCCTATGACGTTCCATCTCTCCATTGGGCTGATTCCATACGTGCTTCATGACGCACAACGCAGGGGCGTTCCCACAGCGTTTGACGCAGCGTCTCGTTCCCTGTCAGGGAACTAGGGTTACATACGTAACCGAGACGCCTTTCCATCACAGGAATAAATTACATTGTAAAATACATTCACATTGAAAAACAAGTTATTTTAAATGGTAATAATATTTAACAATACCTGTTTTGACTTTCTGAGAAGTCCAGTCCTGGGGTGCGTTTCCCAAAAGCATCGTTGGCCAACTATGATCGCAATTTCCATTGAACTCTAATGGTAACGACGGAACTTGTGACCATAGTTGGCTTTGGGAAACGCACCCCAGATTGTAACAGTGAGCATATAACCATAACAAATGTTGTGCAATTTACAGCAAATGAAAAAAGTCAAATGTACTACCATCTAAAAATTCGGGTCCAAACAACATATTGTTCTCAAAATGATCTGCTTTTTATTTGAGACGCCTACTTGCCCAATGAGGTTTGCCCCCTTCATAATAGAAAGTGTGTGAGCTTGCTTGATACAGCAATTAAGTGTTAAGGGCCATTAGTTTGTGCTGAGATGAGAGAAACAGTGGATGATAAATGAATGTGTGGAAGAACAAGTGCAAATATGTTCTTCCCCTGAGACTACCATGCATACTAATATGCTGACTCTGTCTGCCTCCACATCATAGAAATATATGGAAGAAAAAAAAAAACAGGCAGAAAATGCACACTCTTTAAAGTAATACAGAGGACATGTTACCACAACTTATAAAAATGCATGGTTGGAACTTAAAAATTCTAATTTACTGATTTAATTAAACCTTTTAAGTTGCAAACAGTTTTTAAGTTCTGTTGACATATTGTTGATCATTACATTAACTTAACATTGAGCATTTAAACACTAATTTCTGTGTGTTTTTAATTAAGTTGTAGTAACTTAAAGACCCCCTGTGGTGAAAATCCAGCTTTTATTGTTGTTTATATGTCTACAGTATGTGGTGTTTTTAATATGCTTTAAGATAACCATGTGGAAATTCATAAGTCAACAACAAACTTATTTTCTCCTTAAAACTGCAGTGAACCAAAGTCTCAAAAATGTGCTTTGAAATCACTTGTGTTTTTGGCATCAAAAACTACCTTGTAACCAATCACGACAATGTGTGATTGTCAACGAGTGGATCTCTGAGCTGGTGTGAGTGAGTGGAGACGGGGCTAATTTGCATATTTATAGAAATTTGTAAACTAAATCAGGCAAGGGTATAGAGTTACATTCAAGCTATTTTAAGGCATAAAGAAGGTAAAAAATATGTTTAAATATGTAATTTTGGTGATCAAAGATGAGTTTTAAGTGATAAAATTATTGACTGCAGAGGGACTTTAATTAAAATTGTCTTGAAAACTTTGGAAATTGGGCCATTATAAACCAGAGCCAGCCTGCTTCTTCAGTGATGACAGGGGCACAAGAAAGTTCAAGGAAACGTTGCTGAAACTGCTTTTCTGTTGGAACATAGATACAGAAGGTCTGCTGACCTGACAGGCCGGCTTCTTACAAACGAACATAAGTAGATTAATAATTGGCTATTGACATTACAGTACTGGGTATGGTATCCTTGTGCTTTAAAACAGAAATATGTTAAACAACAATAGCAGCTCTACTAGACTTGAAAACACTACACATTCTACCCTTTTTAGCATTGGTCAAAGGTTTTTGCACCACAAACAGTGAAAGTTTAAAATAAAAATGTTCTACGTTCATTATGGCCATTGGAATCAATCATGATGTTTTTCCTGAAAAGTCTATGAGTTCTAAATGTAAATGACCACTGTTATGATATATGCTACTGTTCAAAAGTTTAGGGTCAGTAAGAAGAAATTAATACTTATTCCAGTAAGGATTCATTAAATTAGTTCCCTTTCAAGGGAACTCGAGCTGCGTCAAGCTGTGGGAATGCCTCTGCGTGTGTGCGTCATGAAGCACGTATGGAATCAGTCCAATGGAGAGACGGAACGTCATAGGCGGGTGACGTCATCGACCAGGAAACTATAAAGCACCCCCAAAACACAAGCGCGACAGCTTCTTTGCCTTCAGTAAGCTCTATATGTGGATCTGTCTCAAGTGTTTTTGTCTGTCACTAAGCAGGAGTTTCACTATTTCAAAAAAACTATATATATATATATATATATATATATATATATATATATATATAATGTTGAGAGACAATGGCGAGCGAACAACAATTTAAGAAGTGTGTTCCTCCCTGCTCGCGCTATTTAACGAGCGGGGATACACACAGCTTATGTGTTGTTTGTTTGGGAGTGCAGCATGCCCAGTCAGCTCTCGAGGGGGCTGATTGTGAGCATTGCGAGCGTTTGCCTCTTAGAACGCTCCGCTCTCGCCAATCACTCTTTGAGGAGAGTGGTTCGGTTTGCGATCCCCGCGGATCGACGTCATTCGTAGGGATCGCAGATGGATCTAACAGCGGGGCTTGAGATGGGCTCTGCCCTATCTCAGCCCTTACCTGTTAGATCCATTGCCTCAGTCTTGGGTTCGGAAGCACGCTCTGCGGTTTCTTCCCCCCGAACTGAGGCCCCAGTACTGCAACAATCCAGTTCTGAGGATCTGGATGTTGTTAGTCTGGATGCGGGAGATGTCGACGATTCGCCATCTCGCTCTCCCGAAAGTGAGGAGCTTATGGAGGTGCTCATTCATGCTGTTTCTAAATTAAGCATCGAGTGGCCAGCTGTTAGGCAGGAGTCTAGAGAAAAATCTAAATTAGATGAAAGATTTTCGCCTTCCCGTTCTCAACCTCCACGCCGGTGCTTGCCCTTCTTCCCTGATCTCCACACAGAGGTTTCGAGATCGTGGAAAAAGCCGGTCTCTTATCGTGTTTTTAGCCCTCAAACTTCCACTTATTCAAACATTGTGGGGGCTAAATCTCATGGTTATGGGGCCATGCCCAAAGCAGAAGAGGCGCTTGCTGGTCATCTTTCTGCTGAAGCTGCATCTTCTTTTAAAGCACCACTTTTACCCTCTAAGCCTCTTAGAAGTACGTCAGCTTTAGTGGGTAAGGCGTATTCGGCGGCCGGTCAAGCCTCGGCGTGCCTGCACACGATTTCCATCTTGCAGGCATACCAGGCTGACTTAATAAAGGATGTGAGTGACACTCAAGAGGTCAGCACTGACGTAGTTCGTGAACTGCATCAGGCTGCAGATTTATCTCTGCGCGCCACCAAGGAGTCGGCCAAGCCAATGGGCCGTACTATGGCAGCCCTGGTGGCCGCAGAGAGGCATCTATGGTTAAATCTCTCTGGTATGAAAGAAAAAGACAAAGCTTTTCTTTTGGACGCTCCGCTCTCTCCTCATGGTCTTTTTGGTGATTCTGTAAATACTGTCATAGATAGATTTCAGGAAGAGAAGAAATAGTCGGCAGCGTTTCAGAAATTTATGCCTCTTAAAATTCATGTCCCCGGTAGTGCTGGGCGGGAGCTGTCCAGGCCGTCAGTCAGCTCCTCACATAGGGCGCAACAGAAGCAGAGTGTCGCGTCTCGCGCTCCCCCTTCCAAACAGTGGGACCAGACGCGGCACTCTCAGCCGAAGTCTTCTGGCAAAACTGATCTGAGGACAGTTATTATGGCTAAGAAGGCTTCGGCAAAGAGGAAGTCCTGACGCCACTGGCCCCTCAGGGGCCCGTTCTGCCAACCCCGCCTTCATGCCGGGGCACAGACGGTCCCAGCGAGCGCTTTCCCGAGGGACGCTCGCCCCCTCTGAGGAGGGTCTCAGAGCAGTTTAGCCAGTCGTTCCCTGCCGGTGCGCCGTTACAGGGCGCTGTGTTTGCTGCTCAAGTTACACCAGAGGCCAGTCTCGAGAGAATGGTACCCTTAGTAGTATTTCTGGCAGAGAGGAAAAGCCTTCCAAAAATATCTCAGTGGGTTCTGCACACAGTAAAAAATGGTTATACTATCCAATTCAGGTGTCGTCCACCAAAATTCAGAGGGGTTCTGCCCACAGTGGTGGGCCCCAAGCAGGCTCTGGTAATGGAACAAGAGGTGAAAGCGCTCCTTCAAAAGGGGGCTATAGAACGGGTTCCTCCTCCCAGGTTGGAGTCAGGTCTTTACAGCCGATATTTCATCGTTCCAAAGAAGGATGGGGGGTTGCGTCCAAATTTAGATCCGCGCCTGTTGAATCGCTCGGTAGGGAAGCTAAAATTCAAGATGCTCACTATCAAGCAGATCGTGTCACAAATCAGATCCGAGGACTGGTTTGTCACGATAGATCTGAAGGACGCGTACTTCCATATTTCCATCCTTCCACAACACAGGAAGTTCCTGAGGTTCGCCTTCGGGGGCGAGGCGTACCAGTACAAGGTTCTTCCATTTGGCCTAGCTTTATCTCCCCGCACTTTCACGAAATGCATGGATGCATGCATGGATAGCGCCCCTGAGGTTTCAGGGCATTCGTATACTCAATTACATCGACGATTGGTTGATTTTAGCTCAGACAGAGCAGATGGCGGTTCAGCATCGAGATGTTGTTCTCGCTCATATGAGAAAGTTGGGGTTGAGGCTGAACGCAAAGAAAAGTGTATTATCTCCTTCTCAGAAGACCACTTTTCTGGGTGTCGTTTGGGATTCGATCTCGATGCGGGCGCGACTTTCTCCGACCCGCATCGCTTCGATTCTTTCAGCTATGAAACAAGTAAAGCTAGGCCAGCTACTCACTGTAAAACAGTTTCAGAGACTGTTGGGTCTGATGGGAGCAGCGTCCAACGTTATACCTTGTGGCCTGTTGTACATGAGACCACTGCAGTGGTGGCTCCGTACCAAGGGATTCTCCCCGAGGGGAAATCCCCTCCTCACGATCAAAGTCACGCGGCGCTGCCTTCGTGCTCTGGTCATGTGGAAAGAAACCTGGTTCCTATCCAAAGGGCCTGTGTTGGGGGCTCTTTGTCGTCGCGTAACGCTAACGACGGATGCTTCCCTCACATCCTCCTGTGGTCCCAGGGGAAGTTACGGTCTCTGAGAGCTATGTATCTTCCTGGTTATTTGAATGTGGTAGCAGACTCCCTGTTGAGGCAGGGGCCGAGGCCGGGGGAATGGAGGCTCCATCCCGAGGTGGTGGAGCTCCTTTGGTTGAGTTTCGGTCGCGCCGAGGTGGACCTATTCGCTTCCAAGGAGACAACGCGCTGTCATCTGTGGTTCTCCATCAGTCAGCCAGCCCCTCTGGGGTTGGACGCTCTGGTACAGCAGTGGCCGAGGTCACGTCTGTATGCTTTTCCCCCAGTTGCTCTGCTACCAGGAGTTCTGGAGAGGGTTTGCCGGGACGGGGTCAGTCTACTTCTAGTAGCCCCGTTCTGGCCGGCCCGAGTATGGTTCGCGGACCTAATATCTCTTCTGGGCGGCTCTCCCTTGGAGATTCCGATCAGGAGGGATCTACTCTCTCAGGAGGGCGGTACGATATTTCACCCCCGTCCAGAGTTGTGGAAACTGTGGGCTTGGCCTCTGAGGGGGCCCAGCTCATAGAATCTGGTCTCTCAACTGAGGTTGTTGAGACCATCCTTCACTCCAGAGCTCCGTCCACGAGGAAGTTATATGCCCTGAAGTGGAAACTTTTCACTTCTTGGTGTGCAGAACACCGGCAGGACAAAGTTAACGGCCCAGTGGGTGCAGTGCTGGAGTTTCTGCAGGAGCGTTTCTCTGCAGGGTTATCCCCCTCCACACTAAAGGTGTATGTGGCGGCACTAGCTGCTTACCATGTCCCTTTCAGTGGAGTTTCTCTTGGGAGACACCCACTTATAACTCGCTTCCTTCGTGGCACTTTGAGGCTGAGGCCTGCAGTTCGTACGAGGGTGCCGACTTGGGACTTGGCCATTGTACTAGAGGGCCTTTCTTTGGCCCCCTTTGAACCTATTGAGGAAGTTTCTGAGAAATTTCTCACGTATAAAACTCTTTTTCTGCTTTCAATCTCCTCACTTAAGAGAATCGGAGATTTGCAGGACCTGTCGGTTGCACCCTCGTGCCTGGAGTTTTCGCCTGGTATGGTAAAGGCTTTTCTATACCCTAGACCAGGTTATGTCCCTAAGGTCCCTACTAATGCTGTCAGACCTACAGTGCTGCAGGCTTTCTATCATCCTCCGTTTGTGTCATCAGATCAGGAGAAACTTAACCTTCTCTGCCCGGTTAGGGCGTTCGACGCTTACGTCCACAGAGCTGCCCTGTGGAGGAAATCAGAACAGTTATTTGTGTGCTTTGGACCACCCAGGAAAGGGTGTCCCGCGTCTAAACAGAGAATGAGCAAGTGGGTGGTTGAGGCCATCTCACTTGCTTATGAGTCGGCTGGTCAGCCTTCACCTTTGGCTGTACGAGCCCACTCTGCTAGGAGTATGGCTGCTTCTAAAGCATTGTTGTCAGGAGTATCGCTAAGTGATGTTTGTGATGCGGCTGGGTGGCCCTCACCGCATACATTTGTTAAGTTCTATGTATTGGACTTAAGTTCCACTCCTGGGGCGCAGGTGCTCTCGTCCTCTGTGCGCTAGTTCCCACATGACGGTCATTTGCTCCTATGGCGACGTGGGTATTGGCGTTCCCACAGCTTGATGCAGCTCGAGTTCCCTTGAAAGGGAACGTCTCGGTTACGTATGTAACCCTAGTTCCCTGATAGGGAACGAGATGCTGCGTTGTTTTGCCATACTCCCAGCATGCCCGTTAGCGCTTCCTTCAGGCCTATCAGAAGCTGTCGCGCTTGTGTTTTGGGGGTGCTTTATAGTTTCCTGGTCGAGGACGTCACCCGCCTATGACGTTCCGTCTCTCCATTGGACTGATTCCATACGTGCTTCATGACGCACACACGCAGAGGCGTTCCCACAGCTTGACGCAGCGTCTCGTTCCCTATCAGGGAACTAGGGTTACATATGTAACCGAGACGTTACTTTACCACTATATTTTCATATACACATCCAAATTTACTTTTTATTTTCTATTTCATTTGCTTATTATCATATTTCTATTTTATTATCTTTTATTTACTTTTTTAATATCATTCTTTTTTATGTTTTGTGATGCTTTTTTCTGGCCACAAATGTCCGCACAATTTTGCATGTTGCATTGCGTTATCACAAAAAAATTGACTCCAAGCTGAACTACGCAATATACTTTCAAAATCTCAAAAAAAAAGAAAATGAAAAGATGTTTAAATAAAGGGTGAAGATGTCAATTTTTCTTGCCTCCTAGACCCATTGTATTATATTTGTCTTATAAGTCTTATAATGAATATATTGCTTGACAGCTGACAAAACTAATAATACGGCACTTACATCTCATAAGGAGCTGAGCCAAGGAGATGTTTGTTCCAATGTTTCACTCACTGTACAATCTGAATTTATTTTCTCCTCTGAGGCAAAATTGAGCTTTATAATTTCCATTAGGCTTAGTTCACCCTGCAGATATGGAGTGAACTCATTTGTCCTCCCCTGTTCTGTGTTTAGCGAAGAGAAAGGATATGAGAGATGCTGGTGCTCTTTGGGGGTGCTTGGCTCTGTTACGGCTCACATGAGGTTTTTGATACATCCCACAGATCATGCTGTTTCAGAGGACTGGTTCTCTAGGGTATATTCTCCCTCCATGTTGTACCTGCTCATCAGTGTACATGTGTACCAAGAGAGCTAGTAATTTTGTGCTTCAGTTGAGGCGCCAAGTTTTGACAATTTGGAAAATGGAAGGAATGGATGGCTGTTCTTTTCATGGTGGCTTTCTCTCAGCTTGGCGCTCTCAGCTGGGGCGGCCTGAGTACTCTAGCAGCTGGCACCGGAGGAAAAGACTACAGCTTATCAAACACATATAAGAGGAAAAGAGCAAATGTCAAGAACTTCAGAATTTAGAGTAAGAGCTTGTAAAGCAAAGAAAAGATGGCATGAGTTGAATTTTAAATAGTTTCTTCCATAACTGGTGCAACTGTTCACATACCGACTTAAATAGTCATAGCTTAATCATATACGTTCCAAATGCACATATACTTTAGACATAAAGTATATTAATCAACATAGAATATCATGAATACTTAACTTCACATTTTTAACAGTAGTGTTTGCTACGGTGTGTATTACAAAATATATTTGATTATTCAGGGAGCTAGCTATGAGAACATCAACTGTAGCTCAGAAATATTTTCTCCAAACTGTTGCTCTGGAATGAAAAAAAAACTTTTCTAAGAGGTTTCAGTTGACCAAAAACTCCAGCCAACATGAGGTGTGGAAAATTATAATTGATCTAGGAGCTTTACACCGCTTTTTACAGCAGATGCTTTTGAAAATACGGTAAGTCTATCCATCTCAGTCTTGCTTTCATACCTGTCATGGTGCTGCTCTGAATAAGGTCCATAGTGCCCCTAGTGGCAGTTTTAATTAAATATATATGTGCTTTCTGAAGAACTGTAGAGTTGTGAGATTAATAGCAATTATTAAATTCTACTGACAACCATAGTTTTTGACAGAAATATTAATCTATTTATAAATTACAGGAACGTCTGTCTTGTGTGTGTGTGTCTGTTAATCGCATATTTCTCGAACCGTTAGTCCGATGGATTTCAAACTTGACAGGTGTCTTGCTACGGGCACGAGTAAGTGCAGTGCCGAGTTTGATGTTGTTTGGATTAGAAATGCAAAAGATATCGGTAAAAGAAGCAAACATTGACGATGTTTAGAAGGTTGTGTTTATTGTATGTCATAATGTCAGAATCAGTATTTGCTTTCAACCATGCACAAATAAAAATATCACCGAACTTTACTGTGTAATTGTAACAATGAGCATTCAAACACACCAAACCAACAATTACTAAAAACACACACACAAACTGATTTTTCAAATAAATCATGTAAAATCGATTAATCGAGATTAAAAAAATATAGAGTACACACGTATAATATACAGTATATATAATACAGTATAGCCTATACACAGACACACATACATCTATCGATAAATTACAGAAACGTCTGTCTGTGTTTCTGTTATTCGCATATCTCGGTAAAGATTTTTAAAGTGGTTTAAAAATAAACATTCTGACATTAGAGGGTTGTGGTTTAAAAATATCTGAATATTATATTTAATTCACGGCCATCATTTGTAGTAGCTTATTCACAAACTGTTTGCTCAAGCGCAGTGTTTTCTCGGAGTTTACTGTGTCGCTGCTCCAGCCAAGGTCTGAACCTCCCCTGAATCGTTGCGCTTATTCATTTATGGATGTTAACTGAATCTGTAAGTCAGCTAAACTGTTTAATTCTGAATATTATATTTTCTCAGAGTTTAGGCTCCTGTGTAATAGTAGCCTAGGCTATTCAGCAACTCAAACATACCAAACCAACAATTACTAAAAACACAGAAAAACATATTTTGCACGGGTATTGCACTAGTAAGAAATAAATCTCAACAGATTTGTCTATTCTCCTTTGCGACATAAAAACTTAATAGTTTGTTCTTGTATCTTTCTGCAGAGTTTCTTCCTGCTATTTTTGGCTTTATCTTGCTCACATGGGAATTGAAGGGTAATATTCTCTGAAAACTGCTTAGCAATGAGGAAAAGCTCTGCACAAATAAATTTGAATGCAATAGAACCGCTAGTGGGTAGAAAAACAGATGTTAACTTTGTACAAAGTAAATCATTTCTAGATAGCATTTTAATAATTTGTTTTGGCTTCATAACTGACATCATTGACAGGCTATTTACAGTAAATTATGTTATTTTGCTAACATTTATTTGGTTTTGTAACCACGTCTCCCCCCTTTTTTTTCTCTCACAGCTTAAATGGGTCATACATGAAATTGTACAGCTGCCTGTAATATTATAAAGAAGGTCCCTCACAAGGGGATCGTCATGTTGGGGGGATTTTGACATCAGATAGTTAGCAACCTCTTATTTAGAATATTGGGCCTTAGCGTGCTTGCATTTGTCTGACAGTTTAAAGCCAAGCCTTGATTTATGATATCTAACATCCCTGAGCTTAAACTTTACATTAACCTTCAAACATCACTGCATTATATATCATCACATGCTCTGCGTGAGAAGATTGTTTTTCCAGCTACGCTCCAAGAACTCCACAGCTTGCCACCTTCACTATAGTGGTTTAGACATGTAATGTGAATAGAAGCAAACATTTACTGTATCACCTTTGAACAGGAACCATAAACCTTAATTTACCTCAAAGGATTAAGTCATATTTGAATGCCAATGTGTATGCTTTATTATATGACATTATGATAAGTACGTGCCATCATCCAATCCTATTTCCTCATGTCATGTTTATCTTCTTCATGTCTTGGCAAAAACTATTACTATGCAACTAAATTCAAACAGTTTAAAGATGCTCGGCAAACACAGTTAGCGACGGTTGAGGGGGAATGATAATTCATTTAGTAAAGCTCACTGGCAGAAATGCAGCCTATGCATCTCATCCTGTCCTGGGAGGGAAAATGAATATGTAATTGGAATCTTAAACTGAAATTTTTTTTTTTTTTGAGATTGTCCCCAAAGGGCACAATAGAAAAGTCGATTATCCTATTCGAGTTGTTCACAGTGGACATATGCTTTCAGGCTCAAGGCTTCTCTTTCATAATCCAGTAGCCGACACGTCTAGCCAGATTTATCCTTCCTGTCCAAGTATAAAATCAAAAAGTCTAATTTGGGTGTTGTTTAATGCTATGCATATTTATCCGTGTTATTTTATACCATTATAGTATTTATGAATATTTTGAATTCGATTTTATCTTTATATTTTTTGTTTTTATTTAAGTGTAGTTTACGTTTGAGTCATTTTGTTATGTGCTATAGTCATTTTTATTTGTTTTTTTACTAACCCCCGGTTGCACAGACAAGGCTTAAAGTAATAGTTCACTTCAAAATGAAAATTCTGTCATCGTTTACTCACCCTCAAATTGTTTCAAAACTGTATGAATTTCTTTCTTCTGCTGAACACAGTAGAAGATATTTTGAAGAATGTCACTTACCAAACAGACATCCATAGTAGGAAAAAAAATACTATGGAAGTCAATGAGGTCCATCAACTGTTCATTCAGCTTTATTTCAATTAACAAATATGTTGGTTTATGCTGACTAGCTTCTATTTCTGTCAAGAGCACAGTTGCTATGGTTATCTTAAAGTAAAATCATAGATTTTGGGACTCTTTTAGGTTTCCTTTTTGGTTTACGCTGATTTCCAATACCAAGTTCCCAAAGTTTTACTGTAATAATTGTATTAACTGTGGTATTTTGGCTGAAAGTATGGTCAGTTTGGTCCATTTTTTGTGCTGTTTACCTTAACCTTAGGCAGCATAATTTATACAGGGAAACCTTTTTTGGGTAATGAGACATGGGGCCCTATCATATAACTGGCGCAAAGTGTTTTTTTGCTAATTTCAGCCTGATGCAGTTATCATTTTCACATCCTGCATCACGTTGGTTAAATAACAAATGCATTTGCAGTCATTTGTGCGCCCATGGGCGTGCTGGCCTGAAAACAAGTGTTCAGGCACATTGTTGGCGCGTTGCTATTTTGAGGCAACTGAAATAGACTGCTTCATTGACCAACTGAAAAGTGGCTCAAAGTCAAAAGCGCAATATGTTTTTTTGTTATTTAAAGAGCGTGTTAGTAATATGCGCTTATAGGCCGACCATTTTTCCCGTCGTTAAACTAGCATAGTGGATTCAGACAAGCACTGCGTCGTGCACTTTAAACAATGCGCTTAGATCGGTAAAATATGGCCCTTGATGTCAAAATTGTTTTTAGTAGCTTTTTGAAATCTCAGTTTCAATTACCGTGGCACTTTTATCTATCAACTGGTCTGACAGCATTAAGTCAAGGCCTTTTATTGCTATTTTTATCATTGTAATGATCATCAATGGCGGCTGATCATTGAAAAAGAGAGCACAGGCTGGCAAGAGGGTCCAATTAAATTAGCCAGTGCTTGATCTGAACCGTACATCCCATAAAACCATCTGATATAATTAACGTGATTAAAATAATATATGGCAAAGCTTTGTCTGTTCCCTGTCATAGGAAGAATGGGAAAGAGAGTGAGACAGAGAATATAATGCTCGGGGAGCGAGAGAGGAGGAGCAGAATTTTCAAACGGTTGGGATGTGTCTCAGAGGATAAGATGATGTAACGATTTTTTTTTAAACAAATGGAAATACATCACTCAAACACTGTCCAGACGTGGTTGATTAAGAGTTAGAGGGAGGAGTTAATGAATTGCACCAGCTGATAGCACCATTATTTTGCATGTGCTTTTTGAATTGTTTTAGCACACAGTTCACTAAAGGAATTATGCAAATCATGTAACTGCAAACACAGCCACAAAATCTGGGCTGAACGCATTTTGCTCACCACAATTGGCAATCTTCAGGGGTTGGTTCTGATAGCTGTAGGTTTTTGGAAATCCCTAATTAAACTGGATTGCAGATGGTTTGTAAACAAGAAATACATCTCACTGTTTAGTGCTTTCCCCTCAAATAAAGCATTTAAACACTACCGCTCAAAAGTTTGGGGGTCATACTTTTTACAGTTTTTTTCAAATTGCTTGCACACAATTTCTGAAACTATGGCTCAATTTCTTGAAACTCTACACACACAAAAAAACACAAAACATGCACACAACAAAAACATCAGACATCTCTTGAAAAAGCAAACACATAATTCAAAACTATTTTAACTCTTCCAAAAATTGTGTTTTTGTGTAGTAACTCTGGACACAAACATAAAATGATTAGCCACATACACACCAAACTACGCATGGATGTGAAAAATGCTTGTTCAGTGTGCAGTGGAGTCTACAGCAGTTACTATATGTACTACATGTGTATGTGCATAAATACACTGTATATACAGTATGCATGCACAATTGATGAATTTTACAGTTATTGAACTGAACTGAATCAACACTGAAGTGACTTGAGCTGAATATTGACACTATTGGCTTTTTGGCCAAGCTGTTTCTCAGGCAATTTGGTCCAGGTCCAGTCTTTGCATTCTGAGCACGTATAACCGCAATGGAGCGGACGGACAGAGAAAAGCCAGGGATGGGTCTGCCTCCTCCGGGGCAGCGCTTGCAGGCTCACCACCTTGTCCCGTAGAGGTAGGAACCTTGGGCACATATCCAGGCCGGGGTCTCAAATATCTTGTAAGTTAGGCGGCCCGAATTCCAGGCACGATTCATTGACCGAAAATGCATGCAAGTCCCTATCCTCTAGATAGAGACTTTTTAACTCACTGCCTGCAGGGCTCAAGGGAGTTTTCTGCATCCTGATGTGCGTCAAAACAGAGGCAACAACATTTTGAGGTGGAGGAGTTAGCCCTCACTCCAACCCATTAGCAGAAAAGAAAGCACTGAAGTGCTTCGGGTTCTCCTCACGGAGAGAATAACTCAATTTAATGAATAGGTTCCACTTCTAAGGGGGAGCAAACCTAATTTTTTGAGAGGGTGCTCTCACAGAAGTGATGGCATACTAATTATTTAAGGCATATTTAAGGCATATCTATTATTTAAGGCAACATTTAAGGCATTATCTAAGGCATACAAATTATTGCAGTAGTAACCAGAACCTCTGCGTCCCATTCTTATTAGAACCAGACCTGGAACTCTCCAAGGTCTAAACGGGGGTATCATCATGCCCCATTCCTGAGAATGTACTCAGAGGAAGGAGTCAGGAAGGGCTGTCGAGAGGAGAGGTCTGGTTGGGCCAATAAGAGGCAACTAGCAAAGACCTACTCCATCTCTTCTCTGACTTTAGCACAGTTGTGTGCAAGAAGGCTCACTGTGGAATTTCTGCTCATTTCTAGGGGGCCCCGGGGCCAGCTGTGGCCAGAGTCTTTCTGTGTCGAGGGGTGTCCCTTGTCCCTAGACACTTGTTCTAGGAGCCATTGACCCAGATAATCAAAAGGTCTGATACGGCAGTGAAGCGGCTGCGTCTACCATATGCCCCAGGAGCCTCTGAAGAGTTTAAGTGGGACCCTTTCTCACTTCTATACAGCACTAACCATCCAAATACTCTTTTTCAGAGATGCGTTGGAACTAATCCATCTCCTAGAAAAGAGATCCTCAGCCTGTGGACGAGTTTACTTTACCCAACTGGCTATGAGCACTTGAAGGGTAGGTATTTGAACTGATAATTCACACCTTTCAAACGCATGAACACAGTATGGCCTGTGGTGCGGAATGATAGAGATCTGAAGTACATGTCTCTCAGGTCGAAAGCTGCAGACCAATCTTGGGGACGGAGCATTTGGAAATACATCTGTGTGTAACAAATTGAACGGAGGCTTTCCAAAAAGGGCCCGTCTTAACTAACACAGGACCAAGATGGTCGTGACCCACCTCTCTAGGGTTCAATGAAGTATGGGTTTATAGAACCCGGCCTTCATATCTGCTGGAGGGAGCAGCTGTATCGCATCCTTTGCCAGTAGACTGTGGTATGCGCATACAAGACAGGAGCATTGCTCAATACCTAGGTGTGATAAAGATCACTAATTTTAGGAGCATATCTGCTCAACACCTATGTATAATGAATATCACTGAGCTTAGGCAAAGGCCGAGCAGAAAGGAATCGCAAGCCGAGTCTGATAGTATAGGTTGGGCCGGTTGGGAAGAATTTTTGGCTTCCACGAACCGGACCAGGGGATCACAGACGTACCCGGCTCGGAAGGCCCAAAGGCGGCCCGAAGCAGGGTCTGAGTGTGGTGCACAACACTTACCTGTCTCCACAAGGCGGCCAGGGATGCGTGAGAAGGCGGATGTCCGGGTCCTCGAACCGCACCCAACTGCCGTGCTGGCGAACAAGACCGGGCTGAGGGGTGCAAGGCTTTACAGGGTTTGCACACTGCCAGACTTGCTCTCTTGGGGCCCAGGAACAGAGAAATTTGCTCTTCCTTTGAAGTGTGGGTACCGCTCACTCTGGTTTTTTGGGAGCCATCGGTGGAACAGACACACACACAGACGAAGACTCCACCTGGCCTTCACCCGGAGGGAAGGAGTGGATCGGTGATCAACTCCAAGAGCAACCTCCGCCATCCCTGACCGGCTCGCTTAGGAATGCTTTCGCTGTCGCTTGCCACCTGGCTTGGCAGCGCCTGGAGCAGGCTGGGCGTCCCTACTGCGGCCGGGTCCATGCTGAGGCCTAGCTGGAGGCTGTTGCAGAGGCCCAGGAGGACCGGCAGCAGGGGAACGCCCTCGGTGACGAGCAGGTGGAGGGGTGGAGGCAGCAGCTGGTCGTCGGGGCATGATGTGCCGGATGGCGTCCGTCTGCGCTTGAGTGTCAGAAAACTGTTGGGCACAGTTATTCGCCGCGTCGCCGACCAGCCAAACCTGGGAAATTGGGGAGACCAGGAACCGAACCTTTTCCGCATCCGCCATATCAACAAAGCTGATCTAACTATGGGGCTCCTGAACCACCAAGGTGGACATCCCCAGACCGATCGCGCACGCCATGACACTCGTGCCCCGCAGGACAAGGTCGGATGCAGTGTGGTGCTCACCTATGAGCGCATGGTCTGGGCTACCCTTTTGCATGTCCATGAGTGCCCTAGCCTGATAGACCTGTAGCAGCACTATGGCACGCAAAGAGGAGGCATCTTGCCCAAAGCTTTGTAAGCTCTGCCCGTCGGAACGGACGAGAATTCACCGGTCTTAGGGGGGAGACGCCTGAGACACCTGAAATCCCCTTGTCCAAAACGCCTGTATCGCGACGGACTGATGCACTGGAGGGATAGCCTCGCAATCCTTCACCGGTCCTCCGTCAAAGGTAGTGAGGGTGGGAAAAGCCATTCAGGCAGTTTCTGGCAGAGAAAGGTGCCGTCCACAACCTGGTAAGCTCTCCGTGCACTTCGGGAAAGAAAGGCACTGGGATGGCGAGCTGAGAACCAGCGCGGCCCGCCCCAAGATACTAATTCTCCAACCGAGACTGAACGGAACACAGTGGATAACTCCACTCGAGCCCGGCATCCTCGGCGGCCCATTTCAGCATAGCTGACAATTCTGGATCCGGCTGGGGCAACGTTACACTCCCAGAGGGAGATAACCCAGCCGAGTCATCATCTCCAGAGGCCAGCTCACCCTCCGATGCTGCTATCGACATCCTATCCTCTGGGGGAACCCCAATTGAAACGGCTGATCGGTCCATTACAGAGGGACCAGCACGTTCAACAGGAAATTCCAACGGCTGCGGTGGGATTGAGGAGTGAGGAGCCCACAGGGAATGGTTACCAGGCGAGAAATCCATCACTATCCTCTGATCACCCATCCCACAAGGCACCCGGGGGTGGGGCATGGTAATGGGGACTCCAGCTTCGCGGACGAAGGCGAGTCTTGATCTCAACACCGCGACAGTCATATTCCCGCAATGGGAACATGAACCATCCACAAAACCTGCTTCAGCGTGCTGTAATCCCAAACACGTGATGCAACAATTGTGACCGTCGGAGAGGAACAGGGAACGACCGCATCCAGAAACGCACAGTTGGAATGAAATCTTGAAAAAAGACACAAACACACCCGTGTTGCTCTGTCAGGAAATGAAAAATTCTCACCAGTGCCGGAGCACACAGGGGAATGATCGCGGCAACACTGACAGGGATGGTGCAGCCTTTACCAGTGAAGCACTCACTTTCTTCGACTACGTCGAAAGTGAGCACCTGAAAGGGAACTGTGTTTAGAGTTGTGCAAAAAGTTTGTAAATGGTTTCACTGAGTGGGCCTCAAGTTCCACTTTTTGTCACGGTATACAAGTTCATTGTTTCCTTCTCGTCTCGTGTTTATGTTGTTGTATGAAAGCACGTGTGTAGTGGGCGTGAATGAGTGTCATTCCTTGATCCGCTCCAGCTGATCGTCATCACATCACCAGCTGCAGCCGATCTCATCTCACCATATATTCTCACAGTTCTCTCATCTCCTTTGTCAGATCGTTGGATGTTGTCTCTCCGTGTGGTGTTCCTGTCGGATTCGTTGGATGTTTGTCTCTCCGTGTGGTGTTCCTGTTGGATTTGTCGTCGTCTCTTCGTTGGATTGTCGTTTGGGTTTCCACTGCACTTCACGGGTTCGTCTTCGACCATCGAGGTCCCTGCGTCATCAGTCCACACCCGTGTTCCTGTCAATCTTTTCACTGTTCAATAAAGAACTGAGTTAGACCTGCGATTGCTTCCGTCCTGTTTTGACAACCATGACAGAACGATCTGACCGTGCTATGGAAGCAGCAGGTTCGCCGACCTCGTTGGAGGAATTCCTTCAGCACAGCGCGAGAAGAATGGATTCTCAGGAGAGGAATTTAGGGGACACGGGTCGTGCGGTACAAGCTTTGGTGACGCAGGTGTCCGAGCTCACCCAGCAGATCCAACTACTTCGTGCTCCCGCTGCGCCACCCACACCAGCTGTTCCCCCCACACCACCAGCGATCGCTACGACATCAGAGCCACGCCTACCTGTTCCTGAATCATACGCTGGTGAGTCTGCTTACTGCAGAGCATTTCTGACACGTTGTGCCATGCATTTTGCACTGCAACCGAGAACTTTCAATAATGAGCCAGCCAAGGTGGCATTTGTCATTACCTTGTTGACCGGAAAGGCGGCGTTATGGGGGACAGCGGTGTGGGAAAATCAAGACCCTTGCTGTGCCTCGTTCCAGGCACTCTCCTCAGAGATGAGACGGGTGTTCGATCGGGCCGTCGCGGGGAGAGAGGCTGCCAGGGTGTTGGCCGACCTCCGTCAGGGTGACAGGTCGGTCTCGGACTATTCGATCGAGTTCCGCACCCTGGCGGCCGAAAGCCAGTGGAACGAGGCGGCGCAGTGGGACATGTTCCTGCATGGGTTGGCTGACCGCGTCCAGAGGGAGATCTACGCCCTGGACCTCCCCACGACGCTGAATGGACTCGTCGAGCTCGCTCTGAGGGTGGACGCTCGCATCACCAGAGTCGGGGGAAGAGCACCGTCCATTTGGTCTCCAGCTGGAGCAGAGGGTCAACGGTCCAGTGGCAGGGACGTGGTCAGCCCAGTCTTCGATCACGAACCCATGCAGGTGGGTCGAGCTCGGCTTTCCCGGGAGGAGAGGGAAAGGCGGAGGTCCCAGGGCCTCTGCCTATACTGTGGAGGTTCGGGACACTTTGCCTACAACTGCCCGGTAAAAGGCCAAGCCCGATAGTAAGTATGAGGCTACTATCGGGTGGGATCTCCGCCGAGAAGACCTCATCCACATCTACCCTCCTTCCGGTAAGACTGAGATGGTCAATTCACCAGCACGACTGTCAAGCACTTCTGGACTCCGGGGCTGAGGGTAATTTTATGGACAGTACTTTTGCACATAGACTTCAGATTCCCCTTAAACCACTCACACAGAGGATTGCAGTACACGCATTAAATGGTCAAGAACTTCCCATCATCTCGCTCATCACCGAAAACATCACACTCATCACCTCAGGCAATCACTCAGAAACTATTTTTTTTTATATACTGGATTCCCCCCTGGCACCTGTAGTTCTTGGACACCCCTGGCTCATTCATCACAACCCTCGTGTGGACTGGCAGCAAAGAGCTATTCTGGAGTGGAGCAAGGAATGTCATAAGTCTTGTCTGATGTCTGCTTGTCCGTCTGTGCCTGTTTTTGTGTTACAGGAGGAGGCAGGGGACTTGTCTAACGTGCCCGAGGAGTACCACGATCTGAAGGAAGTGTTCAGTAAGTCTCGGGCTGCTTCTCTTCCTCCGCATCGTCCCTATGACTGTGCCATAGATTTACTGCCAGGTAAGTCTCCGCCTAAGGGCAAGTTATATTCGCTTTCCAATCCGGAGAGGGAGGCTATGGAGAAATATATTTCTGATTCTCTGGCAACCAGTTTCATCCGTCCTTCCTCTTCTCCGGCGGGGGCGGGGTTCTTTTTTGTGGGAAAGAAGGACGGGTCTCTGCGACCTTGTATTGACTACCGGGGGCTGAATAACATCACGGTAAAGAATACTTATCCTTTGCCGTTAATGTCTTCAGCCTTCGAGAGGTTGCAGGGAGCGTCTGTTTTCACGAAATTGGACTTGCGTAACGCTTATCATCTGGTTCGCATTAGGGAGGGGGATGAATGGAAGACTGCCTTTAACACCCCCAGGGGGCACTTTGAATACTTGGTCATGCCTTTCGGGCTGTCCAACTCCCCAGCAGTCTTCCAGGCACTGGTCAATGACGTGTTGCGAGACATGATAGATCAGTTCATATATGTTTACCTGGATGACATATTGATATTTTCCTCGTCTCTCCAGGAACATGTGCAACACGTTCGACGAGTGCTTCAGAGGTTGCTAGAGAATGGGCTTTTTGTCAAGGCGGAGAAATGCGATTTTCATGCACAGTCTGTTCCTTTTCTAGGATACATCATTTCGTCTGAGGGAATGCGTGTGGACCCTGAGAAGGTTAAGGCTGTGGTAGAGTGGCCAAGTCCAGATTCTCGTAAGGCCCTGCAGAGGTTTCTGGGGTTCGCCAACTTCTATCGGCGTTTCATTCGCAACTTCAGCCAACTAGCCGCACCTCTGACTGCCTTGACCTCCCCCAGAACTCCGTTCAGGTGGTCAGATACAGCCGAGGCTGTGTTTGCCAAACTCAAGAGCCGCTTTGTTTCAGCTCCCATCCTCGTTGCCCCTGATTCTTCACGTCAGTTCGTGGTGGAGGTCGACGCATCAGAGGTGGGGGTAGGAGCAGTCCTGTCCCAGCGTTCGCCCGCAGACGATAAGATGCATCCTTGCGCGTTTTTTTCTCATCGATTATCCCCAGCCGAACGCAATTACGACATTGGTAACAGGGAGTTGTTGGCAGTCAAGTTAGCGTTGGAGGAATGGCGTCATTGGTTAGAAGGTGCGGGGGTTCCTTTTATCGTCTGGACCGATCACAAGAATCTAGAGTACATCAGAACCGCCAAAAGATTGAACTCCAGGCAGGCTCGGTGGGCACTTTTTTTCGGTCGTTTTGATTTTTCTCTCTCGTACCGCCCGGGTTCTAAGAACATCAAACCCGACTCTTTATCTCGCATTTTTGATCGTTCCGAACGCCCGTCTACTCCCGAGTGCATTTTACCGGAAACCCTATTTGTTTCCACACTCGTATGGGAGATCGAATTGAAGGTCAAGACGGCCTTAGAAGGGGTAATGCCTCCGCCCGGTTGCCCACCGAATCGCTTATTTGTGCCGGAGGGATTACGGTCCGACGTTATACAGTGGGGTCATTGCTCCAACGTGGCTTGTCATCCAGGAGTTAATCGTACTAAGTTTTTAGTCAAGCAACGATTTTGGTGGCCACTTATGGCTCGTGACATCCACAGTTTTGTTTTGGCTTGCTCGGTCTGTGCCACTGGTAAGACTTCCAATCGTCCGCCTGATGGGCTCCTTCAACCGCTGCCTGTCCCTTCGAGACCCTGGTCCCATATCGCTCTAGATTTTGTCACCGCCCTCCCGCCCTCCCAGGGCAACACAGTCGTTTTGACTGTGGTGGACCGGTTCTCGAAGGCGGCTCATTTCATTCCCTTACCCAAATTACCCTCAGCTAAGGAGACAGCGTTGACAGTCATTGACCACATCTTTCGCTTACATGGCCTCCCGATGGACGTGGTCTCTGACAGAGGACCCCAGTTTGTGTCCAAATTTTGGCAAGAATTTTGTAAGTTACTGGGGGCGACGGTTAGTCTGTCCTCAGGGTTCCACCCCCAGAGCAATGGTCAGACCGAGAGAGCCAACCAAGATCTGGAAAGGGTGTTGCGATGTTTGGTTTCTAAGAATCCTTCCTCTTGGAGTCAACAGATTTCCATGGTGGAGTACGCCCACAATACGTTACCAGTGTCGGCTACGGGCCTATCTCCGTTTGAGTGTAGTTTAGGTTACCAGCCACCTATTTTTCCTAGTCTGGAATCCGAGGTCGCGGTCCCCTCCGCTCACGCCTTAATCCAGAGGTGTCACCGCACTTGGACTAGAGCCCGTGAGGCTCTACTCCAAGTGGGGGCGCGCACCAAGGCTAAGGCCGATCGCCACCGGTCAAAGCCTCCCGTATACGTCGTTGGTCAAAAAGTGTGGCTTTCAACTAAGAACATTCCTCTCCGATCCGTCTCTAATAAGCTTGCCCCCAAATTCATTGGCCCGTTCACTGTCACCAAGATCATTAGTCCGGTGACAGTCCGCCTTAGTTTACCTCCAGCGTACAGGAGGGTTCACCCCGTTTTCCATGTTTCAAAAATCAAGCCTGTGTTTCATGCTCGCATTAATCCGCCAGTCCCGGTCCCCCCCCCGCCGCGTCTCGTAGATGGGGAGACCACCTATTCGGTAAATCGCATTCTGGATTCTAGACGGAGGGGACGTGGATTTCAGTACTTGGTGGACTGGGAAGGTTACGGTCCGGAGGAGAGAAGTTGGGTTCCGGCTAGAGACATCCTGGATCACTCTCTGATCGATGATTTCAATCGACAGGTAAGGGAGTCTGGGAACGCCAGGAGGCGTTCCTAGGAGAGGGGGTACTGTCACGGTATACAAGTTCATTGTTTCCTTCTCGTCTCGTGTTTATGTTGTTGTATGAAAGCACGTGTGTAGTGGGCGTGAATGAGTGTCATTCCTTGATCCGCTCCAGCTGATCGTCATCACATCACCAGCTGCAGCCGATCTCATCTCACCATATATTCTCACAGTTCTCTCATCTCCTTTGTCAGATCGTTGGATGTTGTCTCTCCGTGTGGTGTTCCTGTCGGATTCGTTGGATGTTTGTCTCTCCGTGTGGTGTTCCTGTTGGATTTGTCGTCGTCTCTTCGTTGGATTGTCGTTTGGGTTTCCACTGCACTTCACGGGTTCGTCTTCGACCATCGAGGTCCCTGCGTCATCAGTCCACACCCGTGTTCCTGTCAATCTTTTCACTGTTCAATAAAGAACTGAGTTAGACCTGCGATTGCTTCCGTCCTGTTTTTGACAACCATGACACTTTTAGTGTGTAAGCAATTTGAAAAAACTGTAACAATTTTATCCAGCAAGGATGCATTCAATTGATTAAAAGTGACAGTAAAAGACTTTTATATTGTTAAAAAAAAATGCTATATTAAATAAAATTCTGTTATTTTGAACTTTAAATGTATCACAGTTTCCCCAGAATATTTGAGCAACACAACAGTTTTCAACACTGATAATAATAATAATAATAATAATAATAATAAGAAGAAGAAGAAGAAGAAGAAGAAGAAGAAGAAGAAGAAGAAGAAAGATTTCTAAATGACAAAATCCATATTACAGTGATATCTGAAGGATCATCTGACAGTGAAGATTGATGACAGCTGAAAATTCAGCTTTGCCGTCCCAGAAACAAATTACATTTTACAAAATATTGCAACAGTTATTTTAAATTCTAATAATATTTCAAAATATTACTTTTTACTGTATTTTGATCAAATAAATCCAGCCTTGGTGAACATAAAAGACTTCTTTTCCACCATCTTGTTCTGCATGTGTTTTTTGACCTTGATGCCTCTTCTCCAGACCACTTAATTGCGGCTGAAAAAAAAAAGTGGAATTCAATAATGACAATCCCTCCCTCTCGGCATGAGGTAAATGTGTTTCTGCCAGTGCTCTTCAACAATCATCATTTCATCAACATGGCTCCTGAGTCCAAAGAGAGTCTGATTTGTTTTACTAATGTTCTGGAGGAGCTCTGCAGGAAGATGTGCAGGAACGTGACCTGCATGCCACTGACCTACCGTCCCTTCAATCATACGAAATCACTCCCGCAAGTAAGCAAAGAAGGTCAAATCTAAACAGTAAAAGAGACTATTTTTATTGAGGACGTCTTACATAAATGTTATTATTTATTCAGCGATACCCTGTAATTCAGAAGCAAGCGTAAAAACAGAGGTTATAGCAGGATATGAAAGAAGCCACTGAAATGCATTACATCGACTCTCTTTAAACATTTACTTATGCACATACTAATATGCAGAGCTGAATATTAAATCCTTAAAAAAACAATACCTTGCTAACAAATCGTGTGCTATATGCATCTGTGCATTTTCTTTAAATATGCCCTATTGGGCTTTTTTACATTTTCAACTTTCTTTAGTGTGTAATGTTGCTGTTTGAGCATGAAAAAGGTCTCCAAAGTTTCAAAGTTCACCCCAAATGGAGTTATTCTCTCTCTATATAAGTAAGCACTGTTTCTGAACCCCTGAAACGCCTTGATTGTAGTTTTGAGTTTTCTTCGCAAAAACACGCCACAAAAATGAATTTAAATAAATCCCGGCCAAGGTATATGCAGAAAAAGGGACGAGGCCTGGTTGCGTTCGTGTGTTAAAAACTCATGATTATGGTAAGGAGCTTGACATTTCCCAAACCTGCTTGAAGCAGTTGACCAATCGCAACACACTCATCTAGGCGACCAATCAGAGCACATTACACTTTCGGAAGGAGGGTCCGGAACTAATCAGGGGTGCGTTTCACGAAAGCATCGTTAGCCAACTATGGTCTCAAGTTCTGTCGTTATCCGCATAGTTTAACGAGTTGGTGTTTCCTGAAACCATCGTTCCAACGAACATTCGCAAACAGCATCGCAAAGTTGTGTGGTTGGAATGACAGCTCTCTACCTGTGATAAGAAGCATAGTTTCGTGTTTGCATGACATTTGGACTCAATAAATCCTTATCTTGAGCAAAATAAGCAAGCTGACATTCAGTACAATCTGTGTCTTTTATTTATAATACATACAATGTCATTTACGTTTTTTAGTTTGTCAAGAGATTTAAAGCACAGTTTTTGAAGACTGCCATGTGCGACCGTGCTCTAGTATGTAAGAATGAGCCTATGATTGAATCTGGAAATAAAGCAAAATAACTGAGAAAAAACTGAGAAAAATTAGAAATAGTCCTCAGATGCCATGTCTGTAATTTATATCAAAACATCCAGCGTTAATTCGATCTCAAACAGTTTAATTAAAAGAAGTTATTACTCCACCACCTGCGTGACATCATTAACAAACATGGTTGAATGACCAAATTGCGACAGTATAGTTTTGGGAAACAGTATTGAGCTAGTCAATTTCTTCAACAATGCATCATACTATGGTAGTTAAGCAAAGAGTTACGTCGTTGTACGGGAAACACACCCCAGAGCGTTTCCAACAGACTGGAAAGAGAGGTGTTGCAATAATGTAAAATATGTAAAAAATTATGTTTTATGAACATTCAAGGATGAAAATCTATTCTAGTAAACCCTAAAAACAAAATCAAGACTTTGTAAAAGGGCATAACGTGGCCTCTTTAATGTATTAATTTATATCCTATTGAAACAGGGAGTTGCAGTGGGACATTTAAAGCTTGAGCCTTTCTTGACAACAGACAAAAGCAATAGAGACAACCGACAAACCATGATTTGATGTTCTGATTCAGAAGCAGTTAGTGTTTATTTAAAGGGAATGCAACATTCTCATTCTAAGAGCATTTTATTTGACAAAAATTAATATGTCTCTCCAAACAATTTATTTAGTTTTTGGTTCAATGAAAATTGTCTGCTAAAATTGAATTTTGTCAACATTTAGAAGTGCATTAGCATATAGATAACTTTAATGCTAATAACTCCAATTTTGATGGTTTTTATCTTAGAATTGTAATTTAGGTCCTTTGACTTCCTTCTCAGAGAGTGGGCAGTCTCTTTACACAACTCCAATCCAAACAGTGAGGGCTAACAAGTTAATTTGTTGTCTTTTGTCTTTTCCGTGACAGAAAGTAGGCTTTTATTGAGCTTGAACAAAGCATACAATGGAGTATTCATTGTAGAGAGAGAGAAGGAAAAAGGTAGACCTACAGCATGTGTCGTCTGGCAGTAAGAACATAACAGGATTCTACTACTCTGAGATTGATTTTGTACACCAAGGTTGCACTATGGATCAGTGGTGCTGAAGTTGAAAGTATTTCCACAGCTAATGAAAGTCAGTGAATGCATAGCTAGTTCCATTAATGTCACGGTTAGTGGAAGACAGAGGACCGCAAGCTCTCAATGCGAAGGAGTGCAGAAGAGATGTAGTGCACTTCTTATAGTATTTCTCAATCGTAAAGTCACCAAAGATGCAAATACAGTCCAAAACAACCTTTTTCAGAAAAAAATGCATTGACACAACTGATTAACTCCTAATTTAGTTTTGTTTTGGGGGTTTTCCCCCCACTTTTTCCTATTTTTGCTGGACTACTTTTATGGCAATCATCTTTAAAATGAATATGGTGTTAAACTTTTTTTAGTGAGGAAAAATACTCTATGTAAACCTTCATGTAAAATGAGCAGCCACTCTTACTAATGTTTTTTTTAGTTCACTGTCAAGTCCAATAAAGTTTGCAGTTCCCCATCCTTCATTAACAAGCTCTTTACAAAGCTACTTTACGCAGTGAGAAAATGTTCCACACAAACAGTTAAATTTAATGATGTGAATGAATTTCTCAATACTTAGGTCACTCTTCACACATTGAACACAAAATTGTGTATCATTTATCATTGCTTTGTCACAAAATGCATCCAACGACTATTTATTTCAATTTTTTTAAACTGTTTTCTCACTTAGACACAGCCACCACAAAAAAAAAAAATCAAAGAAATCAAAATCAATGTTACAGGCCAATTTTCATGTTACATACTCTTTTCAAAACTGTTAAACTTAAGTTCAAACCTAACATGATTCAAAACCAAATAAGGCATCAATTTGCAACATTTCTACAGCAATACCATATTGAAATAAAATACAAAATAAAATAAAAAAATGTCAGGAAAAAGTCATAGCTCATTATTGACCCTTTTAAAACAAATCAGACTACATTCCAGTTATGATGAGTTCTTTGTTGTCCAGCTGGTTATATCAGATCTGTTGGGATATTACCTTGAAATGTATATGATTCTTAAAGAGTTCTGAGATTGTACACATTTCAGAGTTTGCTGATCTTCTTAAATATAATACACGTAGACAGGTGAATGTGCTCCTAAAGAAAGCTTTCTGTCTCCGTGTCTCAGACAGTTTTCTAAAACAGCTAAAAACATATTCTCCCAATAACCCAATTAAAGAGAAAAGCTGCACTGATCCATAGTCACTAGTTAGTTATGCAAATGAATTCCATCTATCTGCATAAAGCAACGAGAGACAGTCTCTCAGAAACTGAGCAGCTTCCCATAGCGCATATCAACAGGACAAAATATATGCCTTTGAGTCCATTAAAGCTGTATTCGATTGACCAAAGGACAAACCAATTGTGAATGTACAATACAACCTCAAGCAAAGAAGCTGCTCAGAAAGATTTAAAAGCTACAATTCGCCAACATGATCCAAAGGTCATCTTCCTTCTCTCTCTTCACTGGTTTGTTTTGTATTTGCCTTTCAGCATACGTATGTGTGCGTGTGGGTGTGAAGTGAAGCAACCACAGATGGAAAAGACCTTCTCGCCTCTGTTCACAATGAAAATATTGCTCCCTTTTGGAAGGTTTGAAGCAAGGACCAAAGTCACTGGAGGTCTGACTTGCTTTATCCTCTGTTTAGGTTGTGTTTTACATGCGATTCTACATGAAATCCATCTCATTACGTCCTTTGAATCATTAAAAAAGGTTCTGCAGAATTGGCTCTGTATCTGAGCAACAGAGTCTCGCATCAGACCTGAATAAAGCAGGAAAAAAGACGGCAGAAAATTGTGAAATCTATATAAATCTTTTAAAAGATGTCTCCATTTATGGCCATAGGTCATTTTTTTAATCATTGACAATACTGAAGAAGACAAAACAACAAAAAAGTTATATTTTAGTTATATATAAACAAATTAATTTTGACAGCCCTAATGTTTATATATCACACTATAATACAAGATTTCACTACAGAATTTTGTGCCGTATTGCTTCTTCACAAACTGTAAGTTCAGTAGTGTCAATCAAATAACTGCATCAGCTAAGTGCATACATGTAAATTAAAGGCACAAAGTCCAAAAATGTGCAGTTGGTAAAGAAAGTAAACACATTTGTTGATAATCCTCATCCTATAAAATACCACTCAGCGGATCCCTGTGAGTCCCCTTTCCCCAGTATATGAACTTCTACTTACATTGGTAAAAGAGCAAAATGTCAATTCAAGATACAATTTAACTGATATAGGCCTACACTAAAATGCAATAACTTTGGGCTGTAAGTGTCAATTTAGCTCTTTCTGAGCCACTTTAAAGGCACACTATGCAGGAATTCCGTTTTTGTCAAACAGCGACCCCTAGAGTCACTGTAGAGTACTTGTATTTAATGTTACTGTCGTAAATACCACTCACGCAGAGCGCCTCTGCACTTTATAATAATTAAGTAGCCAACCGCGTTTGTTGGCTTATAACGCTTTTACATGATTGCAGCTAAATAACAAGTAAATACCCTATAGCCTAGGCCTACTGTATAATTTCATTTGTGTTTTTTGAGTGTAATGTAAAAATTACAAAATGCCAGATAACTTCAATAAAGTTACATGTACGTCGCATTATTTTGTAACAATGTCCGTTATGATGTTGACATTGACAATGTCGTTAGACATTATTATTGCAATTTATCATAATAGTTTGCACATTGCGCTCATTTACACTATTTACAATGTGTAGGCTTATTTATGTCCTGATAATTATGTGAGATATTACCAACTGTTCTCATGATAATTGCAGGAATCAACTTTAAAAGTGAAAGCCTGACCAAGTGGGACTCTTCTCCGGTTCCTCACGCTATCAGATTCTCGTTTCCTTTTTCTAGACTCTTCCGACCGCGCTTTCTTTGTTTTTTCGCCATTCTGAAAACGCAGGTCCGATGTTTACTCGTGTCTGACTCCTTGCTCGGTCAGTCTGCCGTTTCCTCTTTCTCTGTTCCTCCGACAATGCTTTCCTAACTTTCTGCTTCTTATATGCCGGCTTAGCCATGACGATAGTGTAAAAAACTCCATCCCTACCTTGTTCTTATAGCTAGCCGGATACTGGATGGCTACCATTCAACCCGAAAAAAGTCATATATCCATTCCAATAACTCCGAAGCTAAGTTAAGCTAAGCTAAAAAAAACTGCATAGTTCCCCTTTAAAGCAGTTTTAATTTCCCTTGTGGGCATTTGGTACACTTCACACAAACTCCCATCATACCGCTGCACATATTTCCTAATGTTTTTTAGTCTTCATATAACCTATTTAATCAGTGCCAATTTCTCTACAATATCTTCTCTTCGACTCCCCACCTCTGAATCACTTTAAGAAGTGAACTGAGGTTGTCTATTTGGTGTGGCATAAGGTAAGGTTAATTATGGAATATGTTGCTGTCAGTCAAATGTCATTCCCCTTGAATGAGCTGCATCAGCTTCAGAGGATTAATCAGAGGCTGAGATGGATCACATCTTCCATCACTGTGTTTGGCATCAATAATTATTTGGTTTATTTCAAAGCTGGTATGCATTTGCAAAACTGGCTATTCTGTCAATTTTTTTCTGTTACAATAAGCCCTCTGCAGCATGTAAGGAACAAATGGAATTCACATTGTCTGCTGGGCTCATGCAAATTTTGGGGAAACATGCAGATCACATGCTTACGGTAAAATAGGATAGAGTGGGATAAGCCTGTGCCACTTTTTGCTGTTTGCAAGTAAGACATGCTGCTGCTGTCCAAAATATCCTTTATGAATTACCCGTAGCAGATCTATACAGGTGGGGCTGGGGAAGGTAAGGGTTTTATGATGCGCACTGCAACTTTTACAGAAAATGCTAACCAAGTATTTGAAGGCTGAGCATCGAGCTCATTGGCTACTGATATGGTAGGAACCAATGAGCTGTGCCCTATAGAGAATGATTGTGATTGCAAGCAGATTAAGTTAAGTCAAGTCAAGTCAAGTAGTCACCTTTATTTATATAGCGCTTTTTACAATAGACATTGTTTCAAAGCAGCTTTACAGAGATAACAGATATAAACTCCTCAAAAGTGGTCCATGAAATATCCGTAAATATCCGAACAACTTACAATACAAATAAAAATATCAAGTCTTATTTTGCTGCTTGAATCAGCCAGGATGTGCCTGACCAAACTCAATACTTTATAATTTATTGTACAAAAAGCAAACAAAAATGTCTTTAAAATCATGTATCAGCACATAAGCAGCTACGCAAAATATCAGAACATGTGCACTATTCTCCAGACTATTGGGGTGCAAATAGTCACGGTGCAATTTCAATCAATACCAATCGATTGAAAATAATGGAAAAACAATGCCTCTGACGTTTCAGCAATACTGTTGATGATGATTTTGGTATTTTGAGGCGCTGGGGCGCCGCCCCCATCAAAATTTCAGAAATATACATGTATACAAAAATGATATAAAAATTAAATACAAATAAAATAGTTTACTCATACGATGTGCAGGCTGATAGTAAGAGCCTCAGCATTTAATAAAAACTATTTTCTATGTTTTTCAATATGTTTCATGGGCGACGGACGCCGGACAAATGGATGTCTTAAAGTCCTTAAATTTTCAGGCAGCATGTGACCTGAAGCTGGTCTCTAATTGGTTTCTTAAAGATTCTCCTCCGGACGCTGGTCGCTGCTGATACATGTTATTTTATCCAATCTGATTGGTTCTCATCGCCTGTCATTCAACTTTACGCTCTTGGCCACTACTGCGAGTGCGCCCGCGATTCCGCCAAAACCTTGCTAGGCTGATCACTTTCGTAGAGATAATGGCAGCAGTTAAACCAACTTCTGTCATTGATTTACAAAAAAACCCTTTCATAAGGCGTTCGCTGAAAGAAAAAAAAGGATAAAGGTTCTCGGACTGGACCAACCCGATTTACAAATCCAACAGCAGGCCACTGACAGAGGACGAGGCTACACCCGGAGCTTCACCCGCGCTTGTTATGAGAAACGGAGGTGGCTGGCTGGATGTGATGTTAGCAATGCCCTTTTTTGCTTTCCCTGTCTTTTATTTAAAAGTGTCGGCACTGAAGTTTTGTGGACAACAACGGGGGTAAGAGACCTCAAACATCTGAAATGTATTTGTATTTATTTTCGCCCCGCCCGACCCAAAAATAATTATCACCAGCCACCACTGCCACAAGTGACTCTCATACAGTCTGCTATTGTATCAACTGTCACTGAGACTTAACAAACAGACAATTTAAACCACCTTCAATTAGACATTTCAAACATTTCAAACTATTCGTCTTTATAGTTCAATATATCTTCAGGCTGAAAAGACTTTTCTGTCAACCAACACTGGCACTGGATCTTTAAAACGAATTAAAGGATTTTTATCCAAATTATGCAAATCTTCCAAGGATATTCGACACCCTACAGAAAGAACAGTTTCTGAATTTAAACAAGTTCAATTCTCCACAGGCTCACAGACCATGTGGGCCATGAAATTTCTCTCAGGGCTGCAGCTGCAGGAATCTACTTGCTTTGTACTCTACTGCCTTTAAAGCATTTGAGTCTGTGTAAATTGGCACTGAGTACTTTCATTTCCTGTGGGCAATGCATTTACGCCTTGATGGAGTGGGAAATGGGCATGCTTACACCCAAAACAGTCTCTAGTAGGACACCTTGGGCATGGAAGCATGAAGAAATGTAATTAAACGTATGTTAAATGCTCAAGCTTTGTAGATAGACTTACTTACAGTATATTGTCACCTGTGAATTAACAAGAAGGGTGGCGCCAGATTCATGAATTGTAATTTCTGTGAGGGTCTCATATGCTACACAGCTCAATGAATTCCAATTACGAGAATACACTGGTCTGTGAATGTCTCAAAAGAACAGGCAGACACTTCTTTGTCTCTACTGCCATTCTTTGCTTATCTAAGGCAAATAAAGACATTAGTGTACAAATATGGCTTTGGTCAGGACCCTACTTACCCTCATACCAAGCTCAATGTTCTCTCCTCCATAGACCTCCATGCCTGGGTCAAGCAGTCCGATTTCTCCAAAATACTCACGATCCACAACAAAGGAACAGCCAATCATTGCAGGTGTCCTGTTTAAAAGACACAAATACATGTACATGAGCAGTGCATTCCCATTTATTCATTCAGACAGGCAGATAGAACATGGCTATAGGAAAGTAGTGCTAATGAATTAATAGCTCTTAGAGAGAGAAGTCGACTGGAAATCATTTACGAATCAGAGGTTGCAGAATCTGCCCTCTCACAGAGCATGAAGATTTTCAGTTGAGTGGGAGTGAGATGAGCCAGAAGTCATACGTAAATTAGAAACTGTGTGTGTTTAAACAGAAATACACACCACTGAGAGACTGTGTGGCGAGAGTAATCGTGCATACAGAAGAGAAGTGTATATTTGTTTTTGTAAGTGGGTCTCTTTCTTCCCACTCTCCCTATATTCCCACTTGGTTTATTTCTTCTCAGCATCCAATATTAAAACAACTACACATATGGCAGATTGCTGAGAAGCCAGTTATCCCTAGATTCCAAGGTCAGAGATATGCTGAACTTCTTTTAAAGAGTTTTGAATTCAAAGTAAATGTCATTGACAAGAATCTGATAGAAAATACTCTCAGAAACAACAATGATTCAGGTGTTAAAATAATAATGGTATTTTCAAAATTAGATTATTTTATATAATTAATCATTTTGATATGTTTAATTGGCATGCTAGAGCATGATGCCTGCAACGTGATGGTTCTGTGTTCTATTTCCAGGCAAATGCCAAGTTCACACAGCAACAGAATACGGTTGTCGGTCCTGTATTTGAGTCCTTAATACGGTTACGTTCACACAGAGTTCAGGTTGCATGGACATGACAACCACATTCTACATAAATGAACTCACAGAAAGCCGTTCTGCGCTCCTCAACCAGTGTGAACGTTACCATAATGGCAAAATTGTCCACCTTAAATGCACTTTGAAGAAAAGCATCTACAAAATGCATAATATATATATATATATATATATATATATATATATATATATATATACAACCCCAAATCAGAAAAAGTTGGGACATATTGTAAAATGCAATAAAATCAAGAATATGTGATTTGTTCATTCTATTTAACCTTTTATTAGCTGACAAACGTACAAAGAAACATTTTCCAATGTTTTCACTGCTCAATAAAATTGTATTTTGTAAATATGAACAAATTTTGATTTTGATGGCTGCAACACACCCCAAAAAAATTGGGACAGAGACAAAATAAAAGTGAAAAGATTATCCAAATTAGATTATCCAACTCTTTTGAAACAGTCCACAATGAGCAGGTGAATTGGTAATAGTTGAGGGTATCGTGTTTTGGTGTAAAAGTGCTTCTCAGTATTTTTAAGCAAAGATGGGCCATGGCTCATCACTTTGTGCCAAATATCATGAGAGAATTGTCAAACAATTAAAAAAATCACATTTCCCAATGCAAGATTGCAAAGAATGTATGTCTTTTATCATCTTCCATACATAATATTGTCACAAGATTCAGGGAATCCAGAGAAATCTCAGTCTGTGTTGGGTGAGGCAGTATACCTCTGTTGAATGTGCGTGACCTTTGAGCCCTCAGATGGCATTGCACAAGATACCATCATGTTACTCTCTTAAATACAGCCACATGTGCTCAGAAGTAATTTGGAAAACCGTTTTCACTGAACACAGTCTGACTCAGCATTAAGAAATGCCACTTGAATCTCTGTTACGCAAGGAGAAAGCTTTACATCAGTTCTATGTGGAGATCCCGGCGAGTTCTCTGGGCCTGAGCTCATCTCAGATGGTCTAGAAGACAGTGGAAATGTCTGCTGTGGTCAGATGAGTCCATGTTTCAGCTTGTTTTTTGGAGAAAATGGACACCGAGGTCTCAGTCCCATAGACGAAAAGGACCAACCAGATTTTCACCAGCGATAGGTGCAAAAGCAAACATCTGTGCTGGTATTGAGGTGCATCATTGCAAACGGTATGGGTAACTTGCATTATTGTGAAGGTACCATTGACATGGAGGCATATATTTGGATCGTACAGAGACATAAACTGCCATCAAGATGACATCTTTCCTGGGAAGCAAGACAATGCCAGGCCTCATTCTGCACATGCTAAAACTGAGTGGTTTCTAGACACTCTGCACCATAGAAGGGATGTGCCTGCCTGTTTACTGCAATCCAGATCTGTCTCTTATGGAAAATGTATGACCCATCATGAAAAGGAAAATCAGGCAACGATGGACACAGAGCGGCTGTCTTGTATCAGACAAGATTGGGCAAATATTCCACTTGCAAAATCCAACAATTAGTATCCTCAACTCCCAAATGATTAAAAAGTGTAATTAAAAGGAAAGGTGAAGTAACACAGTGGTAAACATGCCTCTGTCCCAACTTTTTTGGGGTGTGTTGCAGCCATCAAAATCAAAATTTGTTCATATTTACAAAATAAAATTATGTTGGTCAGTGAAAACATTGGAAAACTTTTCTTTGTACTTTTGTCAGTTAAAAAAAGGTTAAAATAGAATGAACAAATCACAGATTCTTGATTTTATTGCATTTGACAAAATGTTCCAACTTTTTCTGATTTGGGGTTGTATAAATATATATATATATATATATATATATATATATATATATATATATATATATATATATATATATATATATATATATATATTATATAAATATAATTAAAATATATTTATAATTATATAAACAAACACAAATATAATTGGACAATTGGACAATATTTATTTCTGGTGTTCATGTACAGTATAAGTTAAAGAGAAACCTGCATGAACATGTAGGAGGCAGGTAGCTAAATAAAACATTTCTATTTATTTTTGTGTTGGAGTCATACAGACACAATGTACTGAGTTTTGCAAAAGTTTGCTCACCAAGTTTACTTTTCACTTGCATCTGTTCAAATTTGCCGTTCTTACAAAACTTTTGGGTCAGATCTGAGGTTTAATGCGAACACAGCAAGGGGCTAGAACGATTCTGAACCGACTCTGAGGTTGTCAAACCTCCACAGACAAAAGATCTGTTGTGTTTCAGGAACTCAAGATGAATTTGTCATTGAATGTAGTTTTTGGTTTGGTGCATTGCTGGTGGGTTGAAAGTGAATTGTTTGTTGGCTAACCACAGGTGGGCTGCTTTGAGAGGCTAATGAATGCTAGATGCACAAGCATTTCTACTGTGATCCATTATTTAAATAGAAACACAAAGAATGAAAAAAAAATCACATACAGTATCTAAGAGTCCAAGTCTTGTTTTACCTACATCAATGTTGATTTAATTATACTTTATGTTAAGGTGACGTAGTTACATTGTACCTACTCAAATAAGTACTGAATATTATTGATTTACTACATGTACTTACTAGAGTTACTGTAAGGGTTAGAGTTTGGTTTAGGTTTAGTTACTTGTAATTATGCATAATTCACTGGGTAACACTAAAATAAGGTTTCATTAGTTAACAATTGTTAACTACTTTAGTTGCACAATACAGCATTTTTTAATAGCAAGCACAGTTTTCAGTGATCCCAAAAAGTATTTGGACAAATGTCTGAATTTCATTGTATTAGTGCCATATGCAATTTTATTAATACATTATTTAAATCAACAAAGATGAATAAATACTGTAACAAATGTATTGCTCATTGTTAGTTCATGTTCGTTAATACATGAACTAATGTTAACTAATGAACCCTCTTGAAAACACAGATTTTCTATCAGAGGGCTCCTAGTAAATAAAATCATTGATTATTTTAGATGACTTTATAAAAATGTATCTTAATTTTTACATTAAATGTTGATCAATGCCAAAAAGCCTAATTAAGAACACTGCGATTCAATGCTCTAAAACAACAATACATAATGCAATTCATAAGTACTTTTAAGCATTTTTATTAGCACTTCATGTGCTCAGCCTAGCCAAGGTGGTCTTTCTTGAAAATGTTTCATTGAATATCATAAGCATTCATGGCGTTTTTCCCCATAGAGCGACTAATTACTTATTAACAGACATTTGAACTGGACTGTCATTCATTTAACAGTAAACATGAATCATTTAAATAAACCCTGCTGCAGTGTGCTATGAGTATTGGGATCCTCAGTGCTGAATAGCCACAGGCTAGCTGAGCTGCAGTGGATACACCGAGAGCTCTAGAGAAGTAGAGCTGGAATGATTTCCAATAGTGCACCACATTGACATACTGCAGGCCTGCAGGCGGCCATTTTGAACCTGTCAATATCAGCACTTGAGAAAAGGGTCGTATGGACAATGACGGTTGCCTTTTTCTGTAATGAGATTTTGTTCAAACATTTAACTTATATTGTTACCTCAGGTCATATATGCATTTTTTTTATTATTATTGAGTAGTGAATTACAGTAGGAATCGATCTTGAGAGATTAATCATATTAATCTAAATTAGTTTGGAAAGACTCACTAATCAAGATCCTAAAGCTGTATCTCATCTGGTGGAACATAGCAACACTCGCTCCTGAGTTTAATTCTGAGGGAACACACTCGATGATAAAACATTTATACTTTGAATGCACAAATGTAGAAATCCCAAAAAAAATCTTTTTAAAAGGTGTTTTAGTTCATAATTCATAGGTTTATTTAATTGTATTTATAATTAATGATTGTAAGATTTTACTATAAAAAGGTCTTGATTTTGTTTTTGGTGTCTACTACAAAAGGTTTTCATGCTTAAATGTTCCCAAAACATTATTTTTCACATATTTAACATTATTGCAGCACCTCTCTTCCCAGTCTGTCAGAAATGCTTGGATTAGTTCCGGTCTCTATGAAGCCCCTTCTTCCAAAAGGCGCAATGTGCTCTGATTGGTTGGCTGGACAAGTGTGTTGTGATTGGTCAACTGCTTCAAGCATGTGTAACCGGTTCTACTCGACCCGCTCCGAGAGGTATACGAACCGTGGTCTCAGGCGGGCGCTCTAACAACGAGGCTAAAGACCGTAACCTCTAGTGTCAGTCGGTAGAGTGCCTCTTGAGATCATGGGAGTGAGATTTACACGCACACCTCTTACTGGCCTACGATAGTTACACGTGTTTGGGAAATGTCACGACCCTTACCATGACACACTATCACTCAAAGCTACTCAACTAGACCTCCCTCCTTTTTTTGTGTGTGTGTGTGTGTATGCCTTGGCCGGGAATTATTTAAATGAGGAATATTGTGACGTGTACGTTCCCGGAAGAAAACTCAAGACTACAATCGAGGCGTTTCAGGGAGTTCAGAACCCGTGCTTACTCATTTAGAGAATAACTCCTTTTGGAGTGGCTTATGCTTTGTAACTTTACAGACGTTTTCATGCTAAAACAGCAACATTACACACTAACAAAAGTTGAAAATATAAAAAAGCAAAATTTGTCCACCACAAAAGTACACTTACAAATACAGTTCAACTGGCGGTATTCTTGCAAACATCCATTTTGTGAAGATTTGTGTCTGTAAAGTTAATATACATGAAAAAACAAAAAATAAGTTTTAGATGCTATGCAGTATACGTATACTTTTGGTAGGAATAGTTACAAAAGTGTATGAGATCACCCTGACTTTAAAAATCAAAAGCTCTTAGGATATTAGATATTTCTGGAGAACAAAAAAAAAAAAACTTTTCAGTAACCAATATGAGGCATCACAGGGATCAGCTCCAGTAATACTGGGCTACAGGCCTAGTTTCTCTCTCCAAATAGCTATCAGTCAGAGGCATGAATAATGAATGTGATTTCTGCTGTCCTGATACTCTCACACAATAGCGACCTTGACCAGATTTCATATGGAATGAAAAAGTCCACTCTTTTCTGGCAGGGTATATCCATCTCTTTCAGGGGTTTAGGACTGAGCTGTAACAAAGCTCATTTCACCAAGTTGGTTTCAAGCATAAAATGAGTATCTCACTGTAGAGGCTCATGATTCGAAAATTTTAGCATCGTAGGGCTGGGTGACATCAAAATGGTGGCTTTGGAATGAGACCATCCACTGATACCTTGGTAGGCATACTAATTGTATTAAACATATTTACACTTCTCAATAATCTTACTTGCATACAGTACAGTGACCCCAAAATGTATTTGGACACACTTAAAAATGTCTGAAATTCATTGCATTAGTGCCATATGCAAATAAAATGATGCTATCCTTCTATACATACAGTATGTGTGTGTGTGTGTGTGTGTGTGTGTATATATATATAAGTATATATATATATATATATATATATATATATATATATATATATATATATATATATATATATATATGATATACAGTATATGCATATACGTTTTGGGGTCACAGTAAACTGAAAACTGTGCTTGCTATATTTCTTTAACACAAATATGCCACTTATTTTGATATACATTATGATATAATAATTTTTATGCGTTTTTGATTGTAGTTTCAACGTCCAAATACTTTTTTGGGCCACCATATATATATATATATATATATATATATATATATATATATATAGGTAATATAAAAAAAAATCATACTTGTAGAGCTTTGATTATAATTAAACTCCAAGTTCAAAAAGAGTCCAACTTACTAGGCCTACTTCCCGTATGTGATTAGATAAACAGTTATACCGTAAAACTTCAAATAATAGCCGAGTCCCAAATACAGACCCGTCTCTTTTACACGCCTGGTGTGGTGACAGGTTTGGGTAAATAAAGGTTGGTCTCAAATAGAGGCCGGGTCTGTTTTTTAGTTTCGGTTGTATTTAATCTTCTAAAACCTGTCAGATCGTCCGCTTTTTGGCGGCCGCCAACGCAAATTTGTGTCCAGCCAAAGTCTTTTTTGATCGGTGAGTGATTTAATAGAATGACTGCTGCGCTTGAAAGGGTGCAAACGAGGAGAGAGAGCGCCCCGGCCCCGCACGCACACTCTCGCGTCTTTAAATAACACGAGCGCAGTCTTGCTCTCTCTCCCTCGCGCATATTAATCAAAATCAATCGTCACGATAGTAAAAGGTCGGAAGACCGCAGTTTCACGTGGAGCATTTGGAGATTTTTAGAGATTACAGACTCTAGGAACAACATCTCAATGAACAACATCTCAATGCTAATTATAAAGGCCTGTCTCATATAGCCTAGACGCCTGTCTCAAATACAAGCCGGTGCAGTTCGACGATTTGGGAAAATAAAAGCCTGGGCTATTATTTGAAGTTTTACAGTAATCTCAAATTTGATAAATGCACTAATTTACATTTATACTTGGCATTCACATTTGACAGCGACATTTATACATTATATTTGGCAAATGCTTTTAACCAAAGCATTCACAGTATACATTTTATTAGTTCATCCATTCCCTGGGAATCAAAACATTTCCATGAACATAGTGTTAGAAATGTTTGAGCTAAAATTCTGAGTAGCATCACATTGTCGTCCAGGTCAGACACCAAAATAATGATCTCAAACTATGGTAAACCATGGTACTTTTTAGTACTGGTATGCTGTGCAATTCTACAGTGTTGACTGAATTTCTTTTTCCACATTCTATGAAATAACACTAACAAGCGCTTCAGGGAAACGAAAACATTAATACATGTATTGCACATGCAGGAAGCTAAAGCCACCTTATCACTTCTAAAATATTCATCTCTTATATCCCTGGTCATTTATATTTCAGAGAATGTCCTCATGCATTATGGAGTGGACCGCTGGATGCCCTTACCTGATGGGGGCAGTCTCATCTCCTTTGTCCAGCCAATCCTGCGGTGGGATTATGTACATGCACCAGAGTCCCCAGTTGTAGCCATGAGCTGCATTAGCATATTGCTGCACCTCAAAGGTGTTGTACTTGATATTATCTATCGCAGGAAGGATTATCCTAGTGTGATCTTCTTTCACTCTGGTGAGGATAGGCTCAGCCCTGAATAAGTGATAGAGATCAGAAAGAAAGAAGAATAAGAGAGAGAGATCGGGAGTTGAGACATATTGAGCTTTTCTTACTTCCAGTACAGATAGTGGCTGTTATATTCCTGCTACACAGAGCAACAGAAGTAAAGGCAAGTGTTAGGATGTCAGTGCTTAAAACATTCTCCAAAACACCTATACCAGAGGCTAAAAGGAGGACTGATGGAGGAACTACAAACATTCCACAAATGAGAAACAACACTTGTATTGTGATTACAACTCGCCTGTATTCATCTTCTCAGATTTCATCCATATTGTCTACACAAATCAAAATTTGTAATGTTAAAGGAATACCAAATTGAACCAAATATGTGATTGATGTATAATTAAGGTTGTTGACAAGGTGTTAAATTCACATTTTACACTGTACCTTTTTGAATTTGTGAAAAGTAATACAATTTGTATACCACACAGTAAACATACTTGATTGTAATGCACAAATACCTCTAGTAAACTGATATTGTAAATAACCAAAACAAATCAAATGCTCCTTTCTAATTCAATTCATTCATCTTGTATACAGCTTCTGTGTTTACTTTAAAACCCATGTGGCTGTTTCCAAGAATAATCTTGGTTAGAAAATTGATTCTGTCATTTTTGTAAATAAGCTTGTATTCCATTATCACAACCGATGTTGGTTTAAAAGGAGAACAATCAAGCCTGGCGGCGTGATCATCACATATTGACATTTTCAGCAGAAGCAAACACCAGACCAACAAGAAAACCTGCAAAAACTTTCTGTCAGCCCCTCCTATCAATGTCCTTTTTGTACCTTCTCCACCTCGTTAATATTTTTTGTCTACCGTCGCTCTTTGTCTTCTCAATTTACTATTTCTTATCTTTACATCCTTATATGTCTCTTCCTTTGGTGTCCTTCGTCTTTTTTTGAGGTCATCCCTAAAAAGCTCAATCACATTAAGGTAATGATCAACACGGAGACATGAGTTTTAATAGGTCTGTGAGTGGGGCTTTCAGAAAATAAAATAGCCTACTGAGAGGCTTCTTAATGTAAGTGTCCAATTAACAAGAAAAAAAAAGGTTTTAAAAGGGCTGCATATTGGTATCATCTTTTTATGGGGAACGGAGCAGGATTTCCATGAATAGAGGAACAAAAGATACATAGTGTTACATTTTGTAACATTACAAATGTCTTTATTGTCATTAAATGTTCTACTTTAATGCATCCTTGCTGAATAAAAGTATTAATTTATTTTTAAAAATATAACAGACCGTAACATTTTGATGGGTACTGTATATACACCCAGAAAAATACATATCATATACAGTATAACAATAGGATTTCTGCCTTTTTATTCATAGACGAGGATGAGGATAGGATTAGAAAATGTCACAAGCGAGATTTAAATTTGACTCAATCATTCAAAAAATCTAAGCACAATTCTACAGTCCAAATCTGCTTCCAACCAACAATTGCAATTTGTGGTACAAGCTGCATTTAAACATGGTGCAAATTGTCAATTTATTAACTGATCTAAAAAATAATAATAAAAAAAAACAGAAACTAAACCCTGTCAATTTACTATTCTACTACAGACGTCTCTATAGACCAGATAGCTGCTCTTTCATGGAAGCCTGGTCCTGAATAAGCACAACACAGCACACGTGGAGAATGCAAGGATGTACTGATAGACTAACCTTGCAAGAGAAACCATCCCTCTTGTGAACCCATCTATTCATCTTCTCTGTCCTTGGGCCGTTGGCGTCATAACCTGACTAGCTACATGTAAGATCCCAAAGGAGCCAGCTCTGGGCTATAAAAAACCTGTGGTGTGCAGATAAGATTCCACACGTGTAGTCTACTCTATTGGTTATCCTGTTTTGTACTGGGGAAAAACAATTCTAATCTGATCATTTGTTTAGTAGAGTATCCACAGTAAGCTGAGATGCTAATAAATGGTATAGTTGAGTGAAAAAAATCCAGTATGATGTATTATATAATGCTAGAAGCAATATGAGGAAACATGGTATGCAAATAACCAAGCACATCAGCTTTCCCTGATTTTATCATCCTATTTTATTGGGCCCTAGTATAACGATCTAAGCGCATGGTCTAAAGCACAGGGCGCAAGCGCACTTAGGGCATGTCTGAATCCACTTTTGCTAGTTCAACGACGGGAAAATGGTCTAAAAGGGTTGTCCCTATTCTTGTAACGAGTAATGGGAGTGTTTTGGGTGTAATTTCCCATTCCCTTTAAAAGCCAGTTGCGCTCGCACCATGGCGGCTTCGCTATTTACATGGTGGAATTTGCAAGCGGAAAGAACGTGTCTCGAGAGAGCAAACGGATCTGCTCGCGTGCGAGGTTAAAGTGGGACAAGCCTGATTCCACGATATCTTTATGTACACAAATTTAATCTTTGACATTGTAATCCTTTTATTTTTAATATTTGGCTAGTTAATGTCCATGGGTGCTTCTCAATTCTTATTTGTGAATCCTCGCTTCCTTTCCTCGAGTCTCAGCTCCACCCCCTGTAGGATGCAAGGGAAGGCTGCAAGGAAAGAAAATGAGGACGGAGGAATCGAATGAAAGCTTTTTTATACATTGGAAGACTTGATCACTCGAGCGTCACTTCACAGCGTCATCAGCAGCGCTCAAAGGATCTGCCCTTATGTTGTTTTAGTTTGGCTATTTAAGAAATTCATAATAAATAATAATAAAGCAAGATACCCTGTTGAAATATGTGAGATGTGTGGTTTATTTAAACTGCAAAGGTAAAGTATAAATTCAAATGATTGTGAACGATGTGAAGGGGGAGGAGAATTTATACCTGCGTCATGTTTAATCGATAAAACTCTTCCGCATAGGATACACTCTTGTATCCTCGCTTATAACTCCTCAGGACGCCTCCTCACTCCACGATCCTCGCCTCTTTGCGAATCATCAAAATATAACCTTACAGTATCACAGAGACATGACGGGCACTAGAGAGCTACATAAGGCTCAACTCAAAACAAACACATCAAGTGCCACAAAAGACAGTGTGAAGGGAGTAAACAGAAGGAGAAAAAGAAGAAAAAAAAGAAGAAAAAAAAACTTATAGAATATAGACAGGAATAGGAAAATTAAAAAGTAAAAAAATATATATTGCTGCACTGCCTCCCCTAAGGTAAATGTCCAAATAAAAAAATAAAAAAACTCTGTCCTTATACTAACACAGCTGCCAGTAATTGCTTGGATTAATTACAAAGGGAATCTCTTTGGTATACAAGACGGGGTGTGCAGAAGGGCAACAGTGATCAGTTCTTTCATTACCCACAGGACACGCATGGATATTTCCAAAATAGATGAAAATGCCAGACACGAAATCAGAAATAATAAGGAGAAAAAATATTGAAGGAAAATCTTGTATTAACAGCCTTAGATTGACAACCACATGCATCATTAATGCCACATTTATAATGTCAGGTTAAATAATGATATTTTGTTTTGTTTAATTCTGATACAATTTCTTCATGTACACTTTATGTAGGCTGTATAATGTCTCAGAAAAAAAAAAAAAATTTGCATGCATCTTAGAGCAGATACACAGTGGAGTCAAAAACGTCTCCAGGAATCTGATATTTGAGATGTAATTTAAACATAGAAATAAGCAAAGAATATAAAAGTTAACATTTTAAAACAAAGGAACATCACATCAATAATAATAATAATAATAATCATAATTTGCAGATCAACTTTTCAATCAAATTGTTATGCTGATCATACAATTTGTCAGAACAATTTCTGTATTAAATATGAAAAATGAAGAACAGAAGCATTCTCAGTCTCAGACAGTCTCAGCCCACAGTATGTTCTATCCAGTGTTATTGTTAACAAAAACTACAAAAAATTATTTTTGGTAGCAGACATAACGTTGAAATAAAATAAGATACAGCCTAAATATTATATTTAAAAAAGGTAATACAATAACAAACTAAAACTGAAATAAAAATAATTAAAGATATATAGAAATGTAAAACAAACAAATTACAAAATCACATAAAAAATAAATAAATAAAAATTAGCAATCTAAGTAAAAATATAAAAGCTATAAATATTAATAAATTCTGTAAAAGTAAATAACACTAAAATAACACTGGTATTGTGGAATAGATGTACAGTCTGTTCAATGATCAAATAATGAAAATGTAGATGCAACCTGGGACTTTAAAACATAAAATCCAGAAACCCATATGTCTGTCTCTCACAGCCACGTTTTCATTCATGTCAACTTAAATATGGCGCCTACCTTGACTAAGGTCCATGGCGTGCATCGTAAATCACTTAGTCAAAACAATAAAGCTCTGTAGCCCATGCACAGTCTCGGACAATTTGCTGAGTAAACGGATCTCTATCACCCACATGCTTGACTTGGCATGTCATCTTATGGAGGTATCTCCTGCTATCTTCCCTGTCTTCCCCCCTTTACAGATAGTCCAGGAACACAGTCCTTAGAGATTAGCCCTCAATTCTCCACAACTGATGAAACTCCTGTGTGACATATCCAGAATTAGGAAAGTTTCTCTCATGTGCCTCTATCAGAAAATGAAATCTTGCCTCATTCACTGCAAAGATCCCATGAACTGCTTGTGTCTGCATAGTGTACTGGGAATAGTGCCTGGTTAAAAAAGGTTAGTCTAGGGCAAAATGTTCCCCAAAGCTTTATTATTCCTGTAGTAGGATGGAGGATTTAATTTTTTACATGCTGTTTTAAGCACATTATGAATCTGTTGAGCAGCATAGAAGCTGGGAAAGATTTATCGCCTTTAGACATGTTGCAGCCTGTCACGGTAAAGCTATGTTAGCCTCATCCTGTTAAATGTTTTACTTTTCCCCCTCCTAAATATTTATGAAATTTTCCCAAGAGCAAGTCTATCATCCTCACAGTATCTGTGTGCTCACTTCATAATAATATGTTCTAAAAATACATAAGCTCAATTTAGACAGTAAACTCATTATTAGGTTGAAAATTGGCCACTTGCAGTATCGTCCATATCAATTAACTATAAAAACAATGATTAATCACTTACCGAATATGATGAACGATTAATTTAACTTTCCAATAAGCCGTTATAACTAATTATGTATAGATTCCCTCAATGTTAAGGTATATTCAAATCACATCTCACTAACTGGTAATTTCCTGAACAGAGACTATAAACTATACCCACTCTCCTGGTAAATCATTTAAATGTGGATTAACAGTATTTCTCTATAATGCAAACTCAGCAAAGACCTCGACTAATGTTTGAACATAATTTTAAGTCAGGATCACTAGTTTCACTTAGCCAGACATCAGCTAGTCTAAACTGCGGCTTAGTAATGGGTTGATCTCACCAACACATAAAGTGACCAAAATAAAAAGACAGATAGATAGAGCAATATAGATATAAAAAATGATAGAAGGAATGAAAGAAAGAACGACAGAATGATAGATAGAACGGCAGAAAGCATGATAGATAGGGTTTTTTAGTGTGACTTAAGTGTCTGATTACTTTTTAGCAACACTGTATATGCAAAAAAAATAATAATAATTACAACAACAAAAAACACTCACCTTAACCATGCAAACATAGAACACAGATTATTTATTTATTTGGTTGTTTTACAATAGATGGAGAATGTGTATATAGGAATCAAATACAAGCTGAACTAACTGGTTATGTTGGGTATCATTAAGCTGAAAGTCAGGTTATTTTTTTTATATTTTGCAGTATGGTTCTGCATTGGTTCTATAGTGGAGGTCTGGCAGTGATCATTTCACTGTGAGCTTTTAGCTTCATTTTGCAGTAGCCCACTGTGTTTGTACTTCCAATTGACTGACTTCAAAAATGCTCATCCCTCATACTTCATTAGCTTTAATCACTTCAGAATTTTCAACTGGAGTTCCCTTTCAGTCGATAACGTCGGACGTAGTCGACGCGACTGAAATGGGATCACGCTAGGGAGCCTATCATCTTCGAGTACTATTGAACGAGCCAATGTAATTGGCGTGCGTGATTCGCATCACACACTCCGCCCCCGCGGCGCGGGTATAAATACGGAAGTGGATGCACGCACTAGTTGCCTTTCGCTTCGGAGCCGATCGTTTGATGTCTCTGAGAGTGCTGTTGTCTACAACGAGCGAGTGTGTCGGTGTTCTTCAGGAAGACTCTCCCAGTGCTGGTGTTCTACAGCGCGAGTGCAGCGGTGATCGCGAGCTTTGAGCTCTCAACTGCTGTTTTAACAGCAACAAATTTCTAAATGTTTGTGTGTGTTGATGGCTGGTTAGAGGGCGGAAAAGTGAGTGCTTCACTGTTTCAGTTCTCTGTTCAGTGTTGCCGCGGTCATTTCCCTGTGTGCTCCGGCACTGGTGACGGTCCTATTTTCTGAAAGAGCAACACGGGTGCGTTTGCGTCTTTTTCAAGATGTCATTCCGCCCGTGCGTTTCTGGGTGCGGTCGTTCCCTGTCTCTCTCTGATGGTCACAACTGTTGTGTCACGTGTTTGGCTTACAGCACGCTGAGACAGCTTTTGTGGACAGCTCATGTTTTCACTGTGGGAACATGACTGTCGCAGTGTTGAGGGCGAGACTCGCCTTCGTTCGCGGAGAGCGAGTCCCCATTACCATGCCCCACCCTCGGGTGCTGTGTGGGATGGGTGACCGGAGGATAGTGTTGGATGTCCCGCCCGGTAACCATTCCCTGTGGGCTCCTCACTCCTCCCTTCCACTGCAACCACTGGAGCCTCCGGTGTTTTCTGCTGGTCCATCTGTAATGGGTGGGCCAGCGGTTTCACTCGGGGCTCCCCTGGAGGACAGGACGCCGATTGCAGCATCAGAGGGTGAGCTGACTTCTGGAGATGATGACTCGGCTGCATTGTCTCCCTCCGGGAGTTCAATGTTGCCCGAGCCGGATCCAGAATTATCAGCTATGCTGAAACGGGCCGCCGAGGCTGCCGGGCTCGAGTGGAACCTCCACCGTGTCCCGTTCAGTCTCGGTTGGAATCTGGAGTTTGGTATCTTGGGGCGGGCCGCGCTGGTTCTCAGCTCGCCGCCCCAGTGCCATTCTTTCCCGAAATGCATGGAGAGCTTATCAGGTGGTGAACAGCATCTTTCTCTGCCAGAAACTGCCTGAATAGCTTTTCCCCCTCATTACCCTTGATGGAGGAACGGTGAAGGGTTGCGAGGTGTCCCTCCATTGGAGCGGTCTGTCGACACAGGTGCACCTGTGTCCGGCGGCCGCTGCCTTTTGGGGGGATCCTCGTCTCCCCCCTAAGGCCTGTGAGTTTCGTCCGTTCCGACGGGCAGAGCTTACAAAGCCTGTGGGCAAGCCCCTTCCTCTTGCGTGCCATGGCGTTGCTGCAGGCTAGGGCACCCATGGCATGCACGAGGGTAATCCAGACCGTGCGCTCATAGGTGAGCACCGCACTGCATCCGACCTCACCCTCCGGGGTACGGGTGTCGTAGCGTGCGTGATCGGTCTGGCGATGTCCACCTTGGTGGTCCAGTAGCGCCTTCGTTGGCTCAGCCTGGTTGGTATGGCGGATGCGGACAAGGTTCGGTTCCTGGTCTCCCCAATTTCCCAGGTTGGGCTGGTCGGCGACGCGGTGGAGAACTGCATCAAACAGTTCTCTGCCGCTCAAGCGCAGACGGAGGTCATCCGGCACATCCTGCCCCGGTGGCCAGCTGCTGCCTCCACCCGCCGCCGGTGGCAGCTCCTCCGCCTGCTCGTCGCCGTGGGCGTTCTCCGGCCGCCGCTCCTGCTGGCCCTCCGCAGCAGCCTCCACCCAGGCCTCAGCAGGGAGCCGGCCGCAGTAGAGACGCCCAGCCCGCTCCAGGCGCTGCCAAGCCAGGTGGCAAGCGACAGCGAAAGCATTCCGGAGCGGGCCGCCCAGGAATGGATGAGATGCTCTTGGAGTGGCACGATCACTCCCTCCCCCCGGGTGAGGGCCGGGTGGAGCCTTTGTTTGTGTGTGTGTCTGTTCCGCCGCTGGCTCCCTAAAAAAAAAAAAAAAAAAGCGGAGCAAGCGGTACCCACACTTCAAAGAGAGAGCAATTTCATCTGTTCCTGGGTCCCAAGAGGGCCAGTCTGGCGGGTGTGACCCTGTATAGCCTTACACCCCTCAGCTCCCCCTTGGTCGCCAGCAGGCAGCTTGGTGCGTTCGAGGACCCGGTCATCCGCCTTCTCACGCGCCCCCTGCCGCTTGTGGAGACAGGTAAGTGTTGCACAGCACACTAACACCACTCTCTCTACTTTGCTGCCCCACCTCAGGCTCGGCTACCCCGCTCAAGTCAGTGATAGTCATCACATTAGGTGTTGAGCAGACGTGCTCCTGAAAATTCAGTGATATTCATCACACCGAGTGTTGAGCAGTGCTCCTGACTTGTGCGTGCTTATCTTATCCTGCTGGCGAAGGATTTGATATAGCCGCTCCTCCAGCCGGTACGAAGGCCAGTTGTAAACTCGTTCTTCGTGCTACTAGGTGGTGGGTCGTGACCATCTTGGCCCAAGATTGGTCTGCAGCTTTGACCTGAAAGACATGTGCTTCAGATCTCTACCTCCCGCACCGCAGGCCATCCTGTGTGTTGCGTCTAAGGGTGGAGTATCAGTACAGTGTCCTTCCCCTCGAGTGCTCCAGAGCCCGTTGGGTCTTCAGGTCAACTGGAAGAGAGTAATCTCGCCCACGGGCTGAGTATCTCTTTTCTAGTTTTGGAGAGGTACTCGGTCCAACATGTCTCTCCAATGAGAATGTGTTCAGCTGGTGTTGAAGTGAGAAAGGGTCCCACTGAAAGAACTTTCAGAGGCTCCTGGGGTATATGGTAGTCGCAGCCTTTGGCTCCCTCCATATGTGACCGCTTCAGCGCTAGCTTCACGATCGAGTCCCGAGGTGACCGTGGCAGAGCAGCTCACCCTGTGTGACTATAGTTCATCCCGGTCTGCTGCCAAACCCTCTTCAACAGAGCGGCCATGTACAAAGGGCGTGTTTTAACGGGGGCCTGGGCGACCCCCGACTACACGGGCATTCGTGCCTCGAGTTGTTAGACATTGCGACCGTTGCGCAAGCTTCCCCTGCATGTCACAAACTCACCCGTCACCTCCTCCTTGGAGTCAGACGCTTCTGAGGGCGCCTTATTCCACTCCTCCCGCTTACTCAATCGTGCCGCCATCGAGCCTCACGACAGTTATAGCCAGGGCAAGTGGAGACTCCATCCCCTGGGTCCGGCTGGGTCATGACCATTCCGGGGCCGCTCAGTTGCCCCCCCGGTTTTATTTTTCCGCCAGTGTTTGGGTAAACCGAGCGGACTACCCTTGGACAAACACTGGGACTCAGCGGCCCCAGGGGCCCGCAGAAATGCGTTTAACCCCAGTGAGCCTTCTAAAAGTGACTGCGACTCATGGTCGCCTTGCGCCTGCAAGTCAGTGAAATCATCACTCTTCATGTTGAGCAGATTTGCTCCTGAAACTCAGTGAAGTTCATCGCACTCTGGTGTTGAGCAGCAATGCTCCTGTAGCTCAGTGAGTCCATCACAGGTAGCTCAGTGAATTCATCACACGCAGTGCTGAGCAGAAATGCTCCTGGTGCTCAGTGAAGTTCCTCGCACTCAAGTGTTGAGCAGAAATGCTCCTGAAGCTCAGTGAGTTTATCACACTCAGGTGTTGAGCAGTAATGCTCCTGAAGCTCAGTGAACTTGTCACACTCAAGTGCTGAGCAGAAATGCTCCTGTCGCTCAGTGAGGTTCTTCGTACTCAAGTGTTGAGCAGAAATGCTCCTGAAGCTCGGTGAGTTTATCACACTCAGGTGTTGAGCAGGAATGCTCCTGAAGCTCAGTGAACTTGTCACACCCAAGTGCTGAGCAGAAAATGCTCCTGAAGCCCAGTGATCTTCACATGTTGTGTTGAGCAATGCTCCTGTCTTTTGCGCCCGTCACTTGCACCTACGTGCCATGTCAGGAGAGGAACAGGTCTTCATAGTTGCCCCTCATTGGCCCAACTAGACCTGGTTCCCTTCAACAGCCTTCCTGACTTCCCCTGGATTCGGGGACGGGGCACGATGGCACACGCGTTCTTCCCCCGGAGATTCCGGGCGGTCTTACATCCGAACGCGGAGGTTCAGGTGGCTATCACAAGAACATGTGTTAGTTACCATCACTTCTGCGAGCACCCCCTAGAATTGGGTAGCGTGCTTACGCCTTTAGAAGTGGAACCTAGTCGTTGAGTGCGTCTTCTCCCCTGAGGAGATCCTGAAAGCTTTCGATCACTTCAGTGCTCTCTTTCCTGCAAAATGGGTTGCAGTAGGCTGTTTTCCTAAATCACCCTCAAAATGATGTTGCCTCGGTGTTTAAACGACGCTCATCGTGTTGCAGAAGTATGCAGAAGCACGTTCTGATCGTCAGGTTCCTGAGGAGCAAGGTCTTGTAAATCCTTGTGTCCCTCTTTATCCTCTTGGGCCTTGTCCCTGGTGCGACTGCACTGCAGAGACCGCCCCTGAGCCAATGCGGGTAGTGAGTTAAAAATTCTGTTATATCAGTTCTCCTGCTCGCGTGGTCTCTACTAGAGGGTAGGGACTTGCTCGCTTTCGGTCAACGTATTGTGCCTGGAGTCTGGGCCGGCTAACTCTCACAAGCTGAGACCCCGGCTCGGATTGTGCCCAAGGTTCCTACCTCTCCCGTAATAGGAGCAGGTGGTGAGCCTGCAAGCGCTGCCCTGGAGGAGGCAGATCCAGCCCTGGCTTCTCTGTCCGATTCGCTTGGACGTGTACAGAATGCAAGTCATAGACCTCAGACCAGCTCTTCAAATATCTGTTGGAATTCAGCAGAGAGGGAAGGCTGTTTCCATGCAAAGTTGCACTTAGTGCTTGCCTTCATTTCGGCAAAGATCCGAGATGCAACATGTCCACTTAGGTGTTGAGCTCCTCTATGATGAGTGTAAAGTGCTCCGCCTGGGCGTTGACAATATACTTTGCTAAACAGATTCTAGAGTTGGGGGCTGGACGACACCTAGTTGAACCGCTGCTTCCCGTGGGCTCCCTTCTCATGAAGCCAGTTTCACCGTGAGCCCGGTTCAAGTGTCGGCTTGCTGCGCCATTCCCCTCCTATGGACTGGATACGTGCGCCTTTCTACTCCAGTTGAGTTCCCTTAAAATTGAACCCTGTTGAGTTCCTCCACACCCCTCCGACGTCGGACGTGCGGAACGTCTGGTGTTAGGCCTACCACTCGTAAGCAGTGTGGAACCTGTGTTAGGCTGGGTCCATATGTTGCGGTCCCTTCGGTGACCCCATATGTGTATTCTTCCACGATACGGCTCCCTGCGGTGAGCCCGTGTCTTCCCTCGGCAGAGTCTCTCTGCCGTCACTGTCCGGTGTGTCTCCCCCCGTCTTAGGCTGGAGCCACCCCAGTGACATTCCATATGTTAGACTGCCCGGTTTCCGCCCAGTTCATATGTGTATTCTCCACATTTCCTCCCTCGGGTTGGATGTGGCTTCCGCAGCGTCCCTTCCTTCCAACGTACGGGGAACGCTTTCCCAGTGGTCCTGTAGGAACAGCAGTGACTTCCCTGGCCTAAGCCCTGTCCTTCCCCGCCTTAAGTTTGCGGGGGCATCAGGAGGCTTTGGTTTAGGCACTGGAAGGTGGCAGCGTTAGTGGCGTGTTCAATGGTTGATCCCATTTCAGTCGCGTCGACTACGTCCGACGTTATCGACTGAAAGGGAACGTCCTGGTTGCGTATGCAACCCACCGTTCCCTGAAGGAGGGAACGGAGGACGTAGTCCCCTTGCCACTACCGCTGGACCACCGCTGACCCCGGGTTACTCTCGGCTCCTCAGCGAAAAGCAACTAGTGCGTGCATCCACTTCCGTATTTATACCCGCGCCGCGGGGGCGGAGTGTGTGATGCGAATCACGCACGCCAATTACATTGGCTCGTTCAATAGTACTCGAAGATGATAGGCTCCCTAGCGTGATCCCATTTCAGTCGCGTCGACTACGTCCTCCGTTCCCTCCTTCAGGGAACGGTGGGTTGCATACGCAACCAGGACGTTCTTCATCAAGTTCCAGTAGATTACTGTGGTAAAAGGTGAATCAACAATTATGTAAAGCAGCTCTAGAAAGTCTTCAATGATGCATGCAAGCTAACCTGTCTTTAGTTCTGACAATATCACATCAAAGGCTCTTAAACAGTAAAAAGCATAATGACATTTTACCAATATCACACGTCATATAGAACACTTTTAATTCACACTCTTTTCCTGTGTTTCCATTAGCTTATTAGAAATTTTACACTTGATTTCAAACCTTAGTGAAACACAAATTAAGCCTTCACAAATAGTGTTGACCAGACATTTGGCTCCATATACAATTATACCATTTAGTAAACCACAGATTTAAAACTATTTAAAAACTGTTAGTGGAATAGCCTAGTGGTTAAAGTTTCAATCTGATAATCAATAGGTTGTGGGTTCAAATGCTGCACTAAGGGGAATCTATAAACTATCATCATATGGCCTTGAGCAAGACACTGATAAACTGTCAGCTAAATGACAAATTTGAAATCATTTTTATCCTGAGATAATAAAAGCATCTAAGAAACTATTGATTAGGAACCGAAAGGTGATTTAAATAGTGCAAACAGAAAGGCTTTCATTGGGAGGAACAAGACAGTGAATCCTGGAGGTTTGCTTGAAATGTTCATGTGGGCTCCTGGAAAGGTCATCTCAGTGAAAGCTATGTATTGATTCATATTTTCATTGAGAGACCGAGGTCAGAGTTTAATGTGAATCCCATTATTCATTATTTTGAAAGTATGTGTTTCAAATTATTCCAATTATTGAATTTTTGCTTTATTGATTTTTGAGAGTGCCTTTCTAACCAAAAAGCAACTGTGTGGTGCATGTCACATATTATATTATATAAATTGCTCCTCCACGAAATCACTATGGTAACCACCATTAATGCATTTCAGTGCTGTGAAATCATTAGATGTTGATTTAAACTAATCTGAATCACAGGCGGAATTCCAATGCACATCCTACTGTAGCATGCAAGACTATCAGTGCATCCCAATCTAGAATATTGAAAACTGTATGCTAAACGCGCCTAGATTGCTATGTTTTCAAACTTTTAAAGGCTAATTCACACTGCATGGACACACAGAGACCAACGCCAATAGTCAACAAATTACAGTGTGTTACTTCTCAGACATTTCAAGACCCAACGAATGCTTGTTCAACATGTTCAATCAGTGAAAACAAGCAACATACGCCAACAGGGGTGTGAACGTGTCTTGCCATCTGTCGATGCAGAGTGAATTAGCCTTAAATTGTGCACAAATGCATTTAGCCTAAAACTGACTGACTGAAAAAGAGGCAACATTTTAAATGTATAAACCTAAGATTGAGTAAGTATGGATGTTAAAGTAATACTTGATGCTAATGCTTACAGTGACAAAGTGTGACAAAGGGGTCTGTGATATTTTATAGCATGTTATTGTGTTTAAATACGTTATTATGCAGTAAAAGTATGCAAATTGAGATTCAGCCACAATCATTAAAAAAAAACCAAATGTTACTAGTAAATGCAACCAGTGGGTTGCGTAAAATTAGTAAATACATACTTTTTGATTTTACACTAAATTATTTTATCTTAATTTTAGACATATATTTTACAACTTAACCATCTCTACATGGGGACCACAAAAACTTTAACAAAAGAAACTCTAGTAAATATCCAACATATCTGAACATTAAACACTAGAAGGACTTTGCTTTAGGACACTTAATTTCAACATTTACTCTCCAAATTCCTACAGCATGCAGAGAACTAAAAACTCAAATGTAGTTCCAACACAAATTAATTAAATAAACTTAAATTTGACATATTTAAGTGTAGCTCTAGAACACATACTTGCACAATAAATAGTAAGTTAAATAGTAAGTTAAAACACAATAACTTTACTCACAGTATTTGTAAGACACACACACACACACACACACACACACACACACACACACACACACACACACACACACACACACACACACACACACACACACACACACACACACACACACACACACACACACACACACACACACACACACACACACACACAGCCAAGTCCTGCAACTTCAACAAGGTCACATTCTGGCCCACATAATCCATCTCAGTTATCAGTCTCTGACATCCTATATTGCCATAATATGAAGAATAGGATGTTTCGGCACCTTTGTTTATGAATATATTTATGGCTACAGTTATCAAATCCATTGAAGCAATTGTGAAAGCATAGAAATAGCCTGTTGTACACAATTGACATCTATTTCAGCAATAATCTTGTGGTTGCACGGAGCTTTTGGTGCTGTTGTACATGAGATGATAGCAATGCATTTCAAAGAGTAAACTGAAATCTAAATGGGGACTTTCGTTAGACTGTTATTTTAATATACAGCTATACATTTTATAACCTAACCCGAATCCACAACCCTAACAGAAATCTTTCTGCATTACTACAATTTAAAAAAAAACTCTTTCACTTTATATATACACTGTCATGCTATATACCATTTGATCAGATTTAGCTCACTTCTGAATAAAAATTTGTTCCCAAAATATGTTGAAATAGTATGGGGGGGGGTTCCTTTTACTTCTTTTGTTTTTATGCTGGTGATATTTTCTGTCCCCTAAAACTTGGCAGGTTCCCACAATACAGATGATTTCAGGTTTACCTTACTCGTGGGGAAATCTGATCTCCACAATGTATGCAAAATCTCATGCACACATACAGGAGAAGACACAATCGATAAAGCTGAAGAATGAAATATATGCGCCACTTACGGTACTAAAGGGAATAGAAAAAATAAAGATTTTCAGGTTTTTATGCAGGTTTTCCAAATACTCCTACCACCCCATTCATGTTTTCCATTATTTGGTCCTGCTCAAAATTCAAAACTCTTAATCATATAGAAAAAAGGTTTGTGAAGACACAACGTAAACGTTTGGAACAACGTAAGGATGTATACATAATGACATAATTCTCATTTGTGTGTGAACTATTCCTTTAAGATTAATCATGTCATTTCATTCAGTTAAACTAGCAGCACCAACCCTAATAACAGCTTACCAAATACTCCATTTATTCACAAAGTCCCACTAACAAGAAGTCGAAGAAGAAAGTTGGACTGCTCAAAACAATCAAACCCACAGTGTTTACAGTCTTCAAGAAATCAACATAAGAATGCCTTACTTAAGAACAGCACACTAAACTGGGACAAGAGACATTTTTTTTGAAATTGAGAAAAAATTACACGCTTCAGCTTTAAAAACATATCAAAAGATCAGACAATTACACCCACAGAAGGAGCTGATAAACAACTACTGTACGCTTGTTTATATTGTTGTGGGACACATACCTACAAGGCTTAGATTTTTTGGTGTTGCTATTGAATTTTCTTTCTAGTACCACATATATAATAAATTTCAGATTCTCTAATGTATCACTGTGTTTCTCCCTTTAAATCAAACAAAGCTCCCAAGAAACCTGAGGCATAGATGCAGGAAGAAATTGAAAGAGAAAGAAAGGGTGTGGGAGATCGGCGAACCAGTGTCAAACACAACTGTGAACAATGGGGACTGAAAGAATAAGACACTAGGGCAAAAGGTTACAGTTGTGGAAGGCTGGACATACTTTTCAAGGGAAAAAGTGGCATACAGATGAGGGCCCGACAATATCAATTATCAGTCAACTGTGTAATGACGCACACACAAACACGTTTACTATTTCAGAATTCAACAGCAGATGATAAAAGACCCAAGTCATGAATAATCAATAATGTTCAACAGAGGCCTTCTCCTGTATTCATACAATCACAGCTAATTCTGCCAGTCTACTGAACACTGTGCTGGGCCACTCTATAAAGGTTAAGCGTGTGTTATAAATAATGAAATTCTTTCAAGAGCCAGATGCTTTAATTCAGGCATGTATGTTCAGTACAAGTACAATGCATATTGAAATACACACCAATTGTGACTTGGGGTGCAAAGGTAGATCTTGTTCAGCTCAGGCAGCTGACAAAATTCTGAAATGGAATGGAAATAAAACACCAAGATGGAAATAAAAATTCCTGAAATGTAAAAAAAAAAGAAAAGAAAAAAAGATGTTTTGGCTTTCAAATTGTAATTAAATACCTGCATTTGATTTGAGGCAGCAAATAAAATGCAGAATTGCAAGGAAGTGCAATTAAAATTAACTAAATTAGAAAGAAAAATATAGATGTCATTTTAACAAGAAAAGCACATTTGCCATGGCAAACTCTGAATACTGACTTAATATCTTTTTGAAACGAAAATAATATTTAAAACTAAAAAAGTTTTAAATAATCATATTCCTTTCATTTCAATTCAGCTCAAGTCATGTGAATGAATAATGAACGAGTTTAGAACACTATGTTCTGTCCTGGAGAAAAGGTTTGTGTAAGTCATAGTAGGTGCAATTTATGACCCACTGGACTGGCTGTATGCTCTATCCTCATGTGACACACACACACACACACACACACACACACACACACACACACACACACACACACACACACACACACACACACACACACACACACACACACACACACACACACACACACACACACACACACACACACACACACACACACACACACACACACACACACACACACACACACACACACACACACACACACACACACACACACACACACCTTGCATCTGAAAGGCCGACAAGCTCTAATTAGGGTGGAATTACAGGCTGTGGTATAATTTGTTATGTGCTGTCCATAAGTGTCACTCACACTGAAGTCCCTTTAGAAAATTACATAATTCACAATGTAGAGCTCTACAGACGACAAACTAAATTACACATATGCAATTGTATGAGTAGTAGAGTGACTACAAAATTCCCCCATGCCAAAATCGAGAAAAAAGACAAGGAAAAAAATCTTTTTCATGTAATGTAATGTAGAATTTGTAGAATTATAATTGGGCACACAGTTAAAATAATGTACCATGCACCAAAATACCATGAATGTTAGTGTACATAATATATCTCCTATTCCTTGGCCATAGTACCATGCTCAACATGACTTGCATAAAAATGACTACCGATAATATTACTGTTCCCTTCTGGGCATAAAAGTTGGCAACAGTGATTTGGGTTGAAAAGATTTGCTGAACCTGTCGGGAGCTAGATGTAAGGTTGAAAGATAACTTGTCAGACCATAATACCCTTTCCGTTGCCCAGTGGTCCAGGTTTTATGCTCCATACGCCAGGTTATGTCTTTGTCTGTTGGCCTTGGAAACAAGAGGATTCGGAGCAACATCCCTGCCATAAATCTGAGCTTTGTGAAGCTCATGACGTTAAGTTTTTTTCCAGCTCAGGTCACAGAGGATTCAACTCTGTGGTCATTTTTAAGCATCTGCTTCTGAGGCACTTAGCAACTATACTGTGAAATATCCATCTACTCCTCTAGGGAAGGAAAAAACTGAAAACACTGATAACTGTTTATTTGCAAGCTTTGTCTGGGTTGTCTCAGAGCCTGTTTAACACTAGAAGTGCCAGAATTCCATAACTACTAGAACTGCCACAAGCGGTCATTTTGACCGCTAGATTCCAAACTCGATACCGCCGACCCCAGAGGGTTAATGATAACTACCCAATTGAGATATTAATGCAGGTATTGTATTAGGATATCTTTTAAAAACTAAACGACACCAAACTGTACATTTAAACAAGTTTAATTATACATTTATAAATAATAGTATCATTAGTAGCCTACCGTAATTATTGCATATGTTGTGGGAGGGAGGGAGCACCAACCTAGGCTGTTCCTTTCATGTTGTAAGGATGTGAAATTGTAGGTCGAGCGGGAGGGAATTATGGGTCGTGTAGTCCAAAACACAAATGATCGCGTGTGCAGCGCTGAATAGAGCGGAGATATGTTTCCTTATTTTCTTATTATATTCAGATGAAATGATTATTTTGAAATTTATGTTCACAGCAACATTGAAAGTCATGTGGATGCATGACGAAGAGATCAATAAAGCAGTATACTCAGGACACTTCGTCTAACTCATCATTTGCAAGGACTTGAGTAACTAGTGACCTGTTATGCACACACATTCGGCTGCTGAGACGGTGAGCACCTAAGAGAAAGGTAACACATATTCACAACAGATAGGCTATATTTTCATATCCATTCAACATAACTCAGAACAAGATAATAACAACTAAAAGTACCTTATTTAGATCTTCTGTTGACAGTGAGAAACACAAAGGTCAACCGCGGGAAATGTAACAAAAGAATACCGCAAAATTCAGTGCGGTCAAAATGACTGTCTATGGCCGAAATAGGTAAATATGTTCAGTTGGTTTTTTGCCTTACGTGTAATTTATATGAAAAACATTTTAAATGAAAATACAGACACTTTTAGGAAAAGTCAGGTACCAGCAGGATTTTATTTATTTTTTCAACAAAGCTATTGCAGATATAAAATTCAAAGCGGTCAAAATGGCCGTCATTGCCGTTCTAGTGTAAACTAAAGGAATTACTATGCTCATCAAGTAAACCTAGCCACAAAATCTAAGCAATACAATCAAACGTGTTCCACTATATGAGCTCCTAAAATTCTGTCATAATTTAAATGTCGCTCCAAAACTGTATGACTTTATTATTTCTGTGAAAACACAAAATACGATATATTGAATGTTTCAACTGCTTTTGTCCATACAAGGAAATTCAAAAGGGTCCAACACAACATTGGACACAGCCAAAAACAAAGCACTGAAACATTCTTCAAAATATCTTCTTTTGTGTTCCACAGAAGAAAGAAAGTCATACAGGTTTGTAACGACTTGAAGTTCAGTAAATGATGGCAGAATTTCAATTTTTAGTGAATTTACCTCTACATTTTAGAAACTGTTGTTCTTATATGAAATACTTCACAGTTTCTATGACCGAAGCTCTTGCAGTTCAGATATTGACTAATTGGCCTCTTTGGATTTCTGTTAGTTGCCTACTGTTACTTTGAAACTTACACATCAACGTGCTAATTGTCAAACCATCCTGATATAGCCGATATATCCTGCCAATATGAAATCAAATTTCCTTTGAAGCTTTGCTTTACGTCAAGTTTCTTCAAAGTTTAACACGTGATGTTTCTATAAATAGAAACATATTTCTCATCAAATGTGGAACATATTTCAAACAAAAGAAACAATATATCCATGGGAAGATGGGATGGTACAATGACTAACAATAACTATGTACAAGTCCCGCGTTCTATCTGACAACGTCAGGGTGACGACAAAATGATAGGCTGGTGATGACATGAAGAGAGGAGTTCATCACAATTCAGAACAGATTTTATTTTTGAGCTTGGATATGATCACCCTGTGAAGGCTAACAGTATGTTAAAGGTGCCATATCATTAGGGCTAGGAATCACATGTTCCTCTATCCAGAGATGGGGGACTCGAGTCACATGACTTGACTCGAGTCAGACTCGAGTCGCAAGTTTAAGGACTTGAGACTTGCTTGACTAAATTAAGAAAATTACTCGACTTGACTTTGACTTGAGATCTAATGACTTGAGACTTGAATGACTTGTACTCTATGACTCGAGAATGACTTGATATACATTTATCATCGCAACATCAATTGATGAACAAAATGAAAGCAACGGAACCATTGACGCCAGTCATCAGATTCTGCGCGATTGCGTGACACTGCACAAGCCCAGAAAAAACATACATCGCGGTGAGCGCGCTAAATACAAAAACATATCCCAGCATCGTTTCTTTTTGGATATAAACACTAGAAATTGACTATATTCATACAAGAAGATTTGCTGTACGCATAATAACTGGCAAGGGATATCGGACGACCATCACAACCTCAAACAGTTGAACTTCATTCACCACGTCTAAAAGTAAGCTATGGCTTGTTTAACCTGTTTGTTATAGTTAATTTGACTATCTTTAAATCGAGAATATTGGTCAAAACAGCATACACAATTATGTTTTCAAATGTAGCTTAATGTTGTCAATATTCAAATGATAAATAATGATGTCATATGTTTTGTATAACATTTGCCACATTTCTTTTTAAATCATGCTTTAAACCCAAATATGTCGTTCTTTCCAACGACAAAAAACAACATAGAAAACTGTTAATGTTTTGTCGTGTTTTATGTTTCTCTTAAAGCAGGGTTAGATGTTATCAGGGGTTACATCTATTAGATGTTATCAAAATGCCAGCAGAATTAATATTGCACCCAAAATTCAAAATTTGGTGGAAAAAAATGCCCTAGTATGAGTTATTTTCATAATTATAACATATGATATTAAAAAATATTTCCAGAATATTGACGCGATTGCAAATGTGATAATGATTTTATAAAACAGTTCAGTAAACAAAGAGTGAATATTGTGATGTGACATTTAGACATAGCCTAATATTCCAAATATTTTCTGTTTTTGCTCGATTTTTCCAATGACAATAGTTCCAAACAAGCCAGAGAAAGAGTTATGCGTATTTGTGATTCAGTGAACTAGTTGATTAGTTCCAGAACGAATCTGCCGTTTTGAACATAAGTTAAATGAATGCTTCTATGACTCGTACATTAATACGGTAATTTGGCGCCATCTATTGGCGGTTTTAACTTCATAATTAAAAATATATAACTTGTATTAAGGGGATGCCAGTTTGAAGAATGCCTTTGGTCGCATTATAATTATACTTGAATTGTGAATTGTTTAATATCTTTTAATGGTCTTCTGCAATGTTTAATGCATATTTATTTTTTCATGCTTTAATGTTGGCCTAATTTCAGTTACATTTTGATTTTTATTGTAGTAACCACTCAGCTATATGTGGAAATGCATATATTAAAAAAAAAATTTGCAAATAAAACCATAGTCCACAACTTCTGTAATTTTAACTTATTTTAATATATAAATTCAGTGAAATCGTCAAACGTTTGTATGACTTGCCAGTGACTTGTGACCCAAGCTACGACTTGACTTGACTTGCTTGACATAAGGCAGTGACTTGACTTGACTTGCCTTTATAAAAAATTTACTTGGACTTGCTTGAGACTCGAAGGTTAAGACTTGAGACTTGCTTGTGACTTGCACATGTGTGACTTACTCCCACCTCTGCCTCTATCTTTTGACATACATGACCTTGATGTACTATGAAAACATATGCAAATTTTCTAAACTTCTGCTCATATTACATGTGAAGAGGGTGTTTCATAAAGATGCAGCAGCGAAACACATACTGTTTATTTCTAAGAGTCAGACAGAGGGTGGAAAATCAATATGAAAAACATTACATAAAAAAACGCTTAAGGAAGGAACGCTTAAGGAAGAAAATAATAAATTATGATATGACCCCTTTTAAATAAAACACTAAAACACATTTCATTTCCGACTGTCTCATTTCACACCTTGAAATTTGGAGCTCACACAGAAGCAAAACCCATTTAAATGAAAGAGCAATCCAAGTTTGGCAGAAGGGAAGCGATAATGAAACAAATTTAATTTTGGCACCAAAACAAGGTATGCATCTCCTATCTTTCTGACCGCAAATTCAGCATCATGTGCCTGAGACGGTGGCCTCCTTCAGTGATCATCTCTCCATTAAATGTTTATGTTGTGGAACAAAGAGGAAAATCTCATTAATGGTTAATCCATAATTCCCAAATGGAGGTCATAATGAGAGGCCTTAAGGAGAACTCATCGCTGTTGAGTTGAAGGAGGTGACAGATGAAGGATGCCTAAGTTCATTTAAGGATTGTGAGTGTGGGCTGGTAGTGCAAGTCTCAGCACATTGGAGCTGTTTTGTGTTTTTGGAGGCAACAAATAATGAATTTATTCTTCTACCTGGATTGTAGAGGTAGATTCTGGAGAATCGCAATTGTTTTTTGGTTTCAAATAGAGATCACAATCCTCCCATGATTCTAAACAGACAACTAAATAAAATAACATAATTTACTAGAGGTTCTGACAAATGATTAATTGCTGCAGTCTATTTATCAGAATGAATTATTTTTAAAAACATTGGTACGAATGAATGATTCAATGACCCACTCAAAAATACATCACTCATTTCATGACTGGATGAATCAGCATTTTTGAATAAATCTCTTGTTTGAATGATTCAATGACTCACTCATGAATAATTCACGTGTTTCATTACTGGATGAATGAGCGTTTTTGAGCAAATTGCTTGAATCAGTGATTCAAAGACAAATACATTTTTTAACAGTCACTTATCGCAACCTAGTGGAGTAACAATGTAATCGATACAATCGGTATTTGAAGCGCCAAAAGCTTACTTCCACTACTGTAGACATCAGCGTGCATATCTGAACTTTGCTTGTTCAAAGTTTATTATAAGCCCAAAGGGCGATTTTTGGTGCAGTATAAGATTTGTATCACAAAAAAACATTAAAAAAACAAACAAAACACAAACAGCAAAAACAACATTCTGACATCTTTAGAAGCCTTACAGCAGTGGGAATAAAATATAATGCCTATATCGATTGCTTTTAAGTTTAGACATACTATAACATATTCCAGAAGGAAGCATTTTAAATTCATGGAACAGTGGATCTGTACAATCTGCAATAATAGCTCCAACTTTCTGTAAGACAACCCGTAGGTTTAATAGACATAGCCGAATCGTTTGTCATTTTGGAATAAGATTGTGTGGTTGTTTGAATCGAGATTGTGATCTTGTAACGATTAACTGTGCAGCACAACTGGATTGACTTAGAAAAAATGCATTGGTCACCAGTGTATGTTGTAGTTTGGATGCTGGTTCCCAACCAAACCAGCACTAAGTGGCATACATCAGCTTTAAAATACCTGCAGCCCATTGTCATCAAAAAGGAAAAAGGTTATACATTTTATGACACATCTTATTCATCCATTTCTGAGATCCTATATCTATCAGTTAATTTTTGACAGATGCTTTAGATAAAAATCCATCCGGCAGCTCTCTTTGCTAAAGTCTACGCTCTCATTGATGTCATGATGAATATTCTCTGATAAATCAAGCCTTTGTCATAAGAGGCATCCCAGTGATACTCTGAGTGGCGAGACAATGCCTCATAAAATAATAAAAGACTGAATCCCACTTACCAGGCCGTGTTGAACTCCACGTGGGCGTCAAAGAAGCCCACAACAGGAGCAGTGGCTGCGTTCCAGCCGTGAATCCTGGCCCGAATGAGTCCCTCTCTCTTACTGTTCCTCACAATCTTCACCAGGCCAGGATATCGCTTATTCACGTAATGATCCAGATTGAACTTCAGCTCCACTATGAGAGAAAAACAGACTATGTGAAGCCAAACTTCCTACGTCAATAATAGGGATCTCGACATCTGTCTAGTTATTATATGAAGTTCATATCGTTTTGTAAAGCATTTTTCATACCATTTTGCGTTTCTTTTATGTTCGTTACGTTTGTGCAAAGACTTTAAGGTAAAGATATTGATTAATAATGGTTATCGATTCAGCTCACCAAACTTACACATTCTAATTGACAAAAAATTTCAAAATGTTAGTGTTCTTTGTTACTAAGGAATTATGTAATGTTAAATTATGCAAAACGTTTTAATATATTCATTATGTATGTTTTAGATACATAATGCAAACTGTAAAAAAAATTTTTCCTTAAAATGTTTCAAATGTCCTTTTCATCACCCTCATTTACATCTCAGAATTTGAGATGTGATGGAAATGTCCTCTAAAAAAGCACACACACACACACACAAAAAAATACAATTTTGTTAAACTTTATTTTAAGGTGTCATTGTTACAGTGTAATTATACAATTAATTAATGAGTAATAGTAATTAACTACATGTACTTATTATATAATAAGGGTTAGGGTTAAGAATTGGTGTAACTATGCATAATTGACTGTTATTACTAGTAACTACTCTACAATGTGTAACAGGGACACAATCAAATAAAGTGTTTCCGGCAATATCTTCTGTGATATATTAATATCCACAGTGTTACGAGCCTGGCTCAAAGCAAGCAACAGAGTAGGGAAAGGCCACACACACGGAATAGGAATATAGTATATTTATTAAATTAATAGAATGTTAACAGAATAAACTTTGCTCAGCCAGTACTGAAGTTGGCTTTGAAAAAGAAATAAAAATATAAGCAATCGGAAATAAATAAACAAAACAAAATCATAAACGGTGCGGGAGAAATGCAACGGAGGCTGGTTCTCTTCCCGGTCTCATCTGAAGCATCTTTAAAGGCCCAGACCAGGAACTGATTAGCACAAACTCCAAACACCTGTGCCCAGCTCACCTGTAGGAGACAGACACAGCCAGGAGGAGGACCCAGGCAAGGCCGTGACACCCCCCTCCTTACGACAGAGGCCTCTCAAAGAGAGACTCTGGAAAAATTACACACTTCTTTTCTTTCCCCATATAAGAATAAACATCAGATATAAACAAAAAAAATACTCAACTTTGTCTAGGGGTTATGGCTTGGCCACTCCTCCCAAGCCGGCAAAGCAGATGCAAAATGGTCACTTGAGTCCAATAGGCCCCCCACCCCTCCACTCAATCCCTCCCTCAAACCCAAGGCTCCAGCAAGTCCCGGTACCTGGAAAGCCAAATTTAAGGAGACTAGGCAGAGAAAGAGATACAAGAGAGAGACAGCCAGGACAAGACACTGACTCACTCCGGCTCACACGGGGCACGGGACAAGGCGTCAGCCATGACGTTGTCCACACCTCGAATGTGCCGGATCAGTAAGCTATACGGTTGTAAAAATAACACCCAGCGCATAAGGCGCTGACTTGGGCTCTTTAGAGAATATAAGAACGTTAATGGGTTGTGATCAGAATAAATGGTAACCGGAACAGCACCCCCACTTAAATAAACATCAAAGTGTTGTAATCCCCATATTAAAGCCAGTGTTTCTTTTTCGATGGTCGAGTAATTTAACTGGTGACGGTTAAACTTTTTTGAAAAGAAACACACTGGCCGGTCTACCCCTTGCTCATCTCCCTGCAGGAGTACGGCCCCAGCACCCACGTGGCTAGCGTCGACCTGCATCTGGAATGACTGGTCCATGCGGGGAGCCCTTAACACAGGAGCAGATGTTAACAACAACTTCACATTATCAAATGCGGCCTGACAAATCGCAGTCCAATCAAATTTAATACGGCCCTTCAAAAGGTCAGTCAATGGGGCAACAACAGTGGAAAAGTTAGCACAAAACCCACGATAATACCCAACCATTCCTAAAAAGCGTCGGAGCTCAGGTTTGGTAGCTGGAATAGGGAAATTATCGATAGCCACCACCTTAGCATGCACAGGCCTCACCTGGCCCTGCCCCACCACCTTCCCCAAATAAACAACTGTCGCCTGGGCAAACTCGCATTTAGCGAGGTTTACAGTGAGGCGAGCTTCAACTAACCGTTTAAAAAGAGCCTGGATACGCTCAAGATGTTCAGACCACCCGTCACTATACACAACCACATCGTCCAAATAAACAGCACAGCCCTGTAAACCAGAGACTACGCGGTTCATTAGTCTCTGAAATGTGGCGGGCGCATTTCGTAACCCAAAGCTCATCACAGAGTACGAATACAGGCCAGACGGCGTTATGAAGGCTGAAACCTCCTGAGCCCGAGGTGTCAAAGGAACCTGATAGTAGCCTTTAAGTAAATCAAACTTACTTACAAACCTGGCCGAACCTACCCTGTCAACACAGTCTTCAACCCTTGGGAGCGGAAAAGAATCTGGCTTTGTGATGTTATTTAACTTCCGATAATCGGTACAAAATCTATACGTCCCGTCAGGTTTACTAACTAGAATGCAAGGCGAAGCCCAACTAGAATAAGAGGGTTCTGCCAAACCATTATTCAGAAGATACTTCACCTCTGCCTCTAGGTGCTGCTGTTTCTCGAGTGACACCCGATAGAACCTCTGCCTTATCGGCTCAGAATCACCCACATCGATGTCGTGCTTGATCAAATGAGTACAGGACGGTGTGTCTGAAAATAAAGCAGGAAAGTTAAAAATCAACGACTCAACTGCTAATGCCCTCTCCTTGGACAAATGCCCAAGTATCGTGTCCAAATCAGACAACTTCTCTGAGTTCTTCAACCGAGGCTGGAGCACACAGTCGTCTGGGCTAACCACATCCTCATCACCACACGCTGCCACCATGTGGGGAGAGACGCTAGATATCCCAGCAACTGCAGCCAAAGCAACTGACTTAACCTGATCACCAGTCTCGGCTGCCCCAGAAACCGAAGACCTACTGTAATAGGGTTTCAAAAGATTAATGTGACAGAGTTGCGTATTACGCCTACGGTCAGGAGTTGAAACTAGATAATTCAGGTCTGAAACCTGCCGAACTACCGTATAGGGACCTGAGTATCTAGCAAGAAAGGGAGAACCGGCTATCGGCAACAGCGCCAGAACCTGATCTCCAGGACTGAACACTCTCGGCTCAGCCCGGCGGTCATACCAACTCTTCATTTTCTTCTGAGCCTTAGTCAGATTTTCTACAGCCATCTCACAAGCTAAGAACAATTTCCGGCGGAAGCCGTTCACATACTCCAACAAGTTAGGATGACTTTCAGGACACTTCAGCTTATCCTGCAGGACAGCTAAAGGCCCACGAACTCTATGGCCGAACACCAAATCATTAGGTGAGAAACCTGTACTTTCCTGTGTTACCTCACGTGCTGCAAGCAACAGCCACGGAAGCCCTTCCTCCCAGTCTTTACTGAGCTGAACACAATAACCTCTTAGCAGTGACTTGAGCGTCTGGTGAAAACGCTCCAGAGCGCCTTGGCTCTGGGCGTGATAAGCGCTACTTAGCTGATGTTTAATACGCAGCTGCTCAAGCACTTCTGAAAACATACGTGATGTAAAATTAGAGCCTCTGTCACTCTGAATAATCTGAGGGATGCCGAAGATGGAAATAAACTGAGAGAGCGCCTTCACCACCGACTTGGTAGAAATTGTACGTAACGCATAGGCAGCGGGGTAACGGGTGGCCTGACACATCACAGTCAAAAGGTAAACACACCCCGACTTCGATGGAGGCAATGGTCCAACACAGTCGATTTGCAAATGCTCAAATGGGTTCCCTAAAGCCGGAATAGGGTAAAGTGGAGCTGGCTTGATCACCTGATTAGGCTTTCCCGTTATCTGACATGTATGACAGGTCTTAATGAAGCATGCCACATCCTTCTTTAGGCAAGGCCAATAGAAGTACTTCATAAGTCTGTCATACGTTTTCCGCACACCCAAATGGCCCGCTATATCACCATGAGCCGTCTGTAGTATCAAGTCTCTAAACTTCACCGGCACTACTATCTGGAAAACAGGATCCTCAAACATCTCTTTAGTCTGAGGCATCCACTTACGAACCAACAGCCCATCTTGAACAAAATAACCCCTCGCTGCACTATCTCGCTCCTCAAGAGGCAAAACCCCAGCAAACAGTTCACTCAATGTTGAATCCTCCTTCTGAGCTACAACAAAATCACTAAATGACAGGGAAGATGGCACATTGGGCAAAACAATAGGCTGTAATTCAGGCTTACAAATTTTCTCTAGAACCTCAGTTCCAGAGGCACGGTTCATGGCACGTGTTACTGCACAGGCAGTAAACACCTCAGGTAAGCTCTGCAGGCTACAATCAGTACCTGATGGGATAGATGGAACACTCTTAACCACCACAGGAGGTGGTACATCACGCCAAACACGCTCACCAGCCAAGTTATTACCCAAGATGAGATGTACACCATCTATAGGCAACGAATGGCGCACGGCAATGACAACTTCACCCCGAACCAGGTCTGACTGTAGCTCAATCCTATGCAGAGGAACAGTTACAACCTGCAACCCAATTCCCCTCACCAAAACATTACCCATGCTGGACTCACTAGAAAGAGGCAAAACAGACTCTAGAAGAAAAGATTCACAAGCCCCCGTATCTCTAAGAATTTTAACTGGCACCTTTGCAGAACTGCCCACCAATGATACTAAACCATCTGTAATGAAAGGAGAGTAATCATTAACATTGGCTTCAATTACATCAGACCCGCTATACGGGCTAGATCCCACAAGGCTGTCCGCGGACAAGTTAGAGGAGGCCACACCCCTTTCAGATTTGGACCTAATCTCTGTGGGGATGAACTCAGACCGTGCGCGCACATCCGAAACTGCAAGAGCAACAGGTCTTGCCGCGCCAGATTTGCTCCTCTGGCCCCTTGCTCTCAAGACCGGACACTCGTTCTTCCAATGCCCCTTCTCTGAGCAGTAATGACAAGCATCCGGATCTGCCTTACCACGAGACTGTTCTTTGGCAACAGACTGACTAGCTGGAGTATTAGAAAATACTGAACGTTCACTGTAACGTCCAAAGCGCTGCTCGCGGTAACCCCTTCCTGAATTGTGTTCTTTAAAATTTTGCCTGTGCGTTAAAACGTATTCATCAGATAAAACTGCCGCATCTGCTGCTGTTTTTACCTTCCGCTCATTAATATATACCGCAATTCGATCAGGGAGGATGTTTCTAAATTGCTCTAAGACAATTAAATTACACAACTCTTCAAAGGTAGAAACGCCTACTGCAGCACACCAACGATTGAAATGACAATTCAGCTCTCTTACTACCTCTGTATAAGTCTGCTTTTCTCCCTTCTTCCAATTACGAAATCGCAGTCTATATGCTTCTGGAACTAACTCATATACTTTAAGCACAGCATCTTTCACACTTTTATAAATCCTTCTTTCAGGCACCGATAAAGCAATAAATGCCTCCTGCGCTTTTCCAACTAGAACGCTCTGGAGTAACAATGTTCGTTCAGGATCACTCCAACCACGATCATCTGCCACACTTTCAAACAGTGAAAAGAACACATCCGGATCTTTCTCACTAAACCTTGGAAGCAATCTGGCCATATTAGAGATATCAGGAGTGCGCGCTGGTCCAGTCGGAACATCGTCACCGGTATCACCCGTAATTTTCCCTTCTGCAATCAACCTAAGCCGTTCTAAGGCAATTTCTCTATCACTTTTGATTTTATCAAATTGTAGTTGACGTTCAGCTTCTCTCTCTCTACGTTCGGCTTCTCTCTCTCTTTGTTGCATTTCTAACAACTCTTTTTGTTGTTCAAAGGTAAGACCAAAATTACTGCGAGACTGACCCAATGTTGCCAAAGGCGTTGAAGCACCTTCAGGATCCAACTCATCCATTGAAGCTATTGATGGGAGAATTTTTCTTTCAGCCAATTTAGTTCTGACAGCCTGCCTTATCTGCACCAATTTCGCATTTTTCTTCAAGCCCAATTCAAAATTATAATGTTCACTAACGTCGCACAACTGCTCCTTAGTCAACGTATCTAAAACCTGATCTGATGGAGCAGCGAAAAATGTATCCAAAGTATCCATTTATTTACTCTGCCCTTTTCTTTAACCCCTAAACAAAAAAAACAAAAAAATATTATTTTTTAAGCACATTTATCAATGTAAGTGCGGCCACCACACTGCAGCTACGAGACAAAACAAACGGAGCTGCCCTGCACACTTCGATCCACTTCATGCATACCCCAAGAACAGAGATTTTTAATACACGATATCAGCAGGACCTAACTTCCCCGACAAAATGTCGTTAAAGCAGGCATCCACGACTGTGTCCTCCGCCCAGGGTATAGCACAAAAACAAAAAACAAAAATAACAAACAAGCGTTAAGCACTTTGCAGGGGTTCGTAAAGCTCCAATGACTACACCAATTAATTATTAATTATTTTTGTCTCGCAAACACAGCGCAGCCCGCACCCACCCAACAATGAACCACCTCCTAATACTATAACCTGGCTGTATTTAAACAAGCCCAGGCACAAACGAACCAAATTTTGTCTCCCGCACCGACGTACTGCAAAAAAAATTCAAAACCTAATTAACTGATCCGCGTGTCTTTCCCAATAACCATGCGTTAAATGCCCAATCAACCTTACTGCGCCGGATCAGCGTAGGATCCAAATACAGTTTACAAATTTGGCACACTAATCAAAACGACCTACAATTCAACTACTCAAACCCAATTGAGAAATGCAAAAAAACGCATATTTACCGATCGATGGTTCAAAATCCCGGACGAAATCCCCAAATCTGTTACGAGCCTGGCTCAAAGCAAGCAACAGAGTAGGGAAAGGCCACACACACGGAATAGGAATATAGTATATTTATTAAATTAATAGAATGTTAACAGAATAAACTTTGCTCAGCCAGTACTGAAGTTGGCTTTGAAAAAGAAATAAAAATATAAGCAATCGGAAATAAATAAACAAAACAAAATCATAAACGGTGCGGGAGAAATGCAACGGAGGCTGGTTATCTTCCCGGTCTCATCTGAAGCATCTTTAAAGGCCCAGACCAGGAACTGATTAGCACAAACTCCAAACACCTGTGCCCAGCTCACCTGTAGGAGACAGACACAGCCAGGAGGAGGACCCAGGCAAGGCCGTGACAACAGTTACACATAAGTAAACCAATTAAACATTAGTGAGAGTTTGAATGTGTTTTCAGAGAGTTTATTTTCTAAGTCCACATGGCTAAAATCTGAAGAAACTCCCCTAGACCCTTTCGCTCATGAATCTGAACAAACAAAAATGTTGAAAAAAACATTCAGGTTTAAGGAAAAGGCTTGAGCAGACTCCTATATGATAAACTTATAGCATAAAAGAAAAAAAGAAGGTTTTAGTGGCATAAATAAATGACATGGTAAATAAATCTGCCTGATTCTCTCCACTCCTTTAGTCTCTCAGAGTTAGCTATCTGTCCTCATTCAATAAGAACTCTAGTAAGTAAACAAATGGATTGCAAGGAGAACACGCACACACTCAGAGACACACACGCACACATATACACACTGAAGAAAGATAGATGAGTGTTTGGTCTCTTTCCTGCAGGTTTCTGAGTGCTCTAGTTTCTATGGGGAGAGGAACAAGAAGGAACAGAGCACTCTTAAAGGCACTGATGCACACAACTTCCTCCCCCTCTCATTCTTCAGGAAGAACAATTAACATTTCAATCTTTCAGTGCAATGGGAACCCTTGAAACTGGACTTAATCACCCAAGAATATGATTTGAAATTACTTTACATTACTTTTATGTTTGCCCATTAACATGTATAGGACACATAAGCCATAGAACAAGTATAACTGTTTACTTTAAAATTATAAAATATGTATTAAAGTGCCAATTTGTGTTATTTTGTTTTGGTGGTCTCCTAAAATAGGTTTGCATTCAGGTCAAAAAACAGTTTAATTTTCTCACATAATACTTTGCAGCATCACTTCTTTTCTCAAAGTGTCTGAAATGGTTCGATCAAGGATTCTGTCTCTCTGTTCCCCTCCTTTCCGAAAGCCCACTCTGCTCCGATTGGTCAGATGGCCCAGTCTATTGTGATTGATCTACCGCTACAACGCGTGTTGGAAATTAAACGTCTAAATATCAAAATTTCAGCTCTTGAGCTTTCTTAGCACTTGTATACAGAGTGATACAAACATTAACAATGGGGTCGGTTTTATCGTATCAATTTTGAGCCTACGTTCTGATCCTTTGGAATTGTACGCTCTACCCTCATGCATGTCAATGAGCACCTTGCCCTGGTAGACCTGAAGGATGGCCATAGTATGCAGTGAGGCGGCAGCCTGCCCCGCAGCTCTATAGGTCTCTGCCACCAGAGTAGACAAAAACCTATAGGCTTTGGAGGGGTGCTTAGGGTCGCTACGCCAGGTTGAGGCGCTGTGGGGACACAGTTGTGTTGCCACAGAACCCTCCACTGGGGGAACCCAAGTGTACCCTTTGGCCGCGGCCTCATCGAGGGCAAAGAAGGCGGAAGAGGCCGCTGAGTATTCGCGAGAAGTCAAAGGAGACTTCCACGATCTCATGACCTCCTCATGCATGTCCGGGAAGAAAGGTATTGGGGGCTGGTGCTGACGGGTGTCAGCACTCGCCGCCCCCAAAAACCAATCATCCAGCCATGATCGCTCAGGACAGGGTGGGAGATTCCAATCCAGCCCGATGCTCGCGGCTGCCCGGGAAAGCATTGCTGTCAATTCCGGATCAGACTCAGGCAATGCTGGCACACCTGACGATTGACATCATCTCATCATCTGGAGTGCCGAACGATTCTCGCCGAACGAGAATTATATATATAAATTATATATATAATTTAATTATTAATAATATTTTTACATTATTGAAATTACAGCAAGCTACTAAGAAATAAACCAGGGAGTTTCAATCTGATTGTCAGGAAAATAATAATGCAGAAAATATAATGCAGGATATTCTTTTTATAAAAAATTATAATTTAATAATATATGTTTACATATCATTTTAAAATTTTAAAATTAAACCTTTTCAGTTGATTTTGACATTTGAGATTCTTATTTCCGTGAGATTCACTCAAGTGCTTTTGAGAAAAACCTCTGCTAAATTAATAAATGTAATGTGAATGTATAGTACATAAATATGTTAATAAAAAGCTGACTGATTTTAGTGTCAGCTATGCTCTGGTTATTATAACACGTCCACATAAGGGTGGGAACAAAATGCAATTGTGTTGAACAGCGCACGCACGCGCACACACTCACACACAAATGTGTTGTGAAAAGTTATAAGATTCCCTGTGGTGCGTTCTGGAAGATACTGAAATTAAGAATCATGAGGCAGAAATATTTGATAAATTCCTCAATCAATAAAGAACAAATATCCATCCATCATACTCTGAATAGAAAAGCAAAAATAAGTTACGCAACACAGCAGATCAAAATTGAGCATTATGAAAATATTTGAAATGCATGCTGATCCAGATAAATGAGCTATGCAAAGGGATTGCTTTGATTTATTTAATCAACATAGGGGTGTTCTCATTTTTCATCAGCATACATCAAGAACTCTGCCTTGATATACAACCCCACACAATAAATAGTGAAGGCTGCATATGGCACTGGAATAGCAATTAATGTTATTAAAGAAAGCCATTTTCCTCATGAATGCACATGTTTATGTGTGTGCCATTTCACTTGTATAAAAGTAAAGCTTAAAGGGATAGTTCACCCAAAAAATAAAATTCTAATAATTCTCCTTTTGTATTCAATGGAATAAAAAAGAGTTTGGAACGACATGAGATTGAGTAAATGATGATAACATTTTCATTTTTGCATGAACTATTCACCACTAATGTTATCTGCAGAATTTGGCTAAATGTACAATTAAATTACAAATGTATTAGGGTTTTAAATGAGTAGTTTGCTTTTAGGGATAAATCCAGATGTCATTTACTAGCTGGAACCTCAAATAAAAGAACGTCCTTGAAACATATTAAACAAACTCTTCATCTAAAGGGCCAAAATTTAGACTGAAACCCATTATTATCTGTTTACAAGCAATGTCTAAATGAATTGAATTTCAAGGGCACAATACAACTCCATGTCTGATGAGATGAGAAAAAATAGATGCAGTGTCCCTTAATATTATTCACAAGGTGAGGATGAATGTTACCCAGCATAACAGGATTCAGCTGAGATTAATACAAACAGACAGGGATGATGGAAGGACAGAAAATGAGGACAAAAACCTTATTGGCTTCAGTGAACAGTGTTACACGAGTACGGCACTCTATTAAATATCTTCATAATGGATAAGAGACAGAGAGACAGAGACGTGCTTGCTAAGGTCAATTCATTATTCAAGTGTTGAGGGTGTCTGTGCTTCCAGCCGTTTTTTTGGGCGTGAGCGCTAAACCAGATACGACAAGCTACAGCGCTGAGAAAAGGTCAAGTAGGCAACCTTTGCATGTTAACAGTTTAATGTCAGCTAGAAGAAGCTGAAACATCAGCAGGAAATTAGCATATGAAATTAGAAATGGTCAATGCCACATCCAGAGAAGCTGACTGTGTGAGATAACAGCAAATTGAGAAGATAGTGGTACTGCAAGTCATCTGGGTCCTCATTTATAACCATTGCGTACGCACAAAACAGGCCCTGAAAGAGGCGTACGTCACTTCCGACGCACAAGTTGTGATTTATAAAAACAATCTTGACGGGAAAATTTGCGCATGGTGAGCTGGAGTTACATGTCTTTTTGGTCACTTTAGACAGAACATCTAAAGAAAATTATACATATACAGAAAGATAATACACATATAATTTCACTCACCAAGCCTATCATATGAAGCAAACATCCATCCCTTCTTAAATGTCCGCGCCAGCGAGCGCGTTGGGCCGTTTAGTGAAACTGATGCATATATAGCCTATCTAAAACCGTAAATCTTCATTATAAGTCCTAATCATAAATACAGTGCATGTTCACAATAACAGTTTAAATAAATAAAATAATGATTTAAACTTTGTTTTACTTCTGATGTAAACATTTAGATTAAATAATTACATGAAATCATTACTGAGAAGTTACAACATTTTTTATATTCAATAAATAGAAATATTTGTTGTGGATGCAATGCTTTCGAACACTTTTCCTCTGGCATGCTGTGTTTCAATGTTTAACTACAGAGATAATTGCTTATCATGATAATAGCAGATTGTCTGAGAAAATAGTTTTGTGCAAATAATGCACAACAAGGTCTATCTGTTTCCATTGAAAATATAAATCAATTAAAAATGCTCCTTGGCCAGTGGAAAAGATTGAAAAAAACTTTCTCCTAAATGTATTTTACACTATTTAATTTATTTATTCAAAAACAAGGCAAGTATAGGCTACTAAATTATTTTATTAATGTAACTAATGTGACAGCACATCCGCATTTCATATTTTCCTAATGTCTTGTACCGTTAAACATGTTATCACGTGGATGAATAATCATATGCAAATGATTTGCAGATGAGGATATGCATAGTAAAATTAGGCATTGTAAGATCCATATATGGTTGTTTCGGGGAGGAGACGCATGTGCGCACAATCTTCCGCTTACTGGGATTTATAAAGTGAATTCTGTGCAGGTCCTGGCGTACGTACGGTTTTATAAGTCTGAATATTTTTTTGCGTATGCCATTTTTGGCTTTCTGGCGCACGTACACTTTTAGTAAGGATCCTACGCACAGTTTTATAAATGAGGCCCCTGTTCTCCACAACGCTGCTCCTGTGTGGGTATCTCTTTGTTCGCAAACAAGATTGAGAAGTACTGCCGTTTTAAAAGTGTCTATCTGCTAAAGGGACATTTTGTCAACACACACACACAAACACACACACACACACACACACACACACACACACACACACACACACACACACACACACACACACACACACACACACACACACATATATATGTGTTAATGTTTTTTGATATTAATGTTTTTTGAAAGAAGTGCTCACTAATGCTGCATTTATTTGATTAAAAATACACTAATACTGTGAAAATGTATTACTATCTGTTTATATTTGAATATATTTTAAAATGTAATTCATTCCTTCATTTTCAGCATCATTACTCCAGTCTTCAGTGTCACATGATCCTCCAGAAATCATTCAAAAATGTTGATTTGGTGCTCAGTTATTATCAAGAATTATTGATTTTCAATTAATAATAATGGTTCTTATTCAATGCTAAAACAGTTTTTGCTGTTTAATATTTTTGTGGACACCATTATATATTAATGTCAGGATTCTTTGATAAATAAAAAGTTTAAAAGAACAGCACTTATGTTATTTAACATTATAAATGCCTTTACTGTCCCCAATTGAATGCATCCTTGCTGAATAAAACTATATTATTATTAAGATTATTATTATTCAAATCTTACAATCCTCGAACTTTTTAATGATATTCACAAAAAAATTAAGCAGCAAACACTGCCTCCAACATTGATAATAAGAAGTAATGTACTAAATCAGCATATTAGAATGACTGTAGTAATAGTTGTTGAAAATTTCCATCACTGAAATAAATTACATTTTAAAATATATTGCATAAGAAATCATAATAGAAAAAATAGAAAATAGCTATTTTAAATTGTTATAATATTTGACAATATTAGTGATTTTAAATTAAATAATATTGAGAATCAGAGAAAATGATTTAAAATGTTTCTTTTTAATCTTCAGAATGAACCAATTTGCTAAAAATGAATTCCAAACAACGCATCAGAAATTGGCCCTGTGTCAAATGGCACACTCAATGCAGCCTTTTGGTCTCATGGCCTTTGCTCAAGCGTGTCCATGAGGTCCACAGGCCTGTAGGGTATCCCATTTATCATTTTATGATTCAGAAGGGTGCTCATGAGCGGCCCCCTTTACAACCTCCATGATCCCAAGCCAAACCTGCACTCAAATGAACTACTACCCAACAGTGATGAAGAGGATTCTAGAAGAGAGTGATTGATTATTGCTCTACTTGCATGGTTTTAAGCCTGTATGCTATAAATAATGTGACACAGAAAACATTTTCAAGTTAAATTGGTTTAAAAACACATTTGAGTCGCTGTCATACTAACATTTTTACAATTTATTTGTATCAATACTTTTATACTGGTCTAATTTGACCAGATAAAATGACTGCAAAATGCACATTATCAGTGGCAACAGTAAGAATGTATTTTCTTTTAAAAGAGCGATCTGTCTATCTTTGAAATATTATTTATAAACCCGGAGCTGTGTGCAAGAGTACACACCTAAAGGTTTGCTCTCGAGGTGTTTGTCTCTTGCTGTTTATTTTTCCTCTTTTTCCTTAAGCTTTGTCTCTAACCAAGCAAAAAAAAGGTTTGTTTGCTCAGACAAAACACAGACTGTAGCTGCATTCCAAAACAGGTTAGTCATATTTTATCTTGGGATGTCGCGCTGTGTTTATTTACACAGCATTTTATGTACACTTTCTTTATAAAATATTTTATGTCTGGAGCAACAGAAACTGGTAAACATTTAACAGCTGCATTTGTTTCAGACTAAACAAAGCAATAAACAGATCACAGAGGGACATGCCCTTACCGCTGTCACTGTTGTCATCCACCAGTATGATTTCTTTGAGCAGGTGTGCAGGGGTGTGGTTGACCACGCTGTGAACAGAACGCAGGATGACAGATAGAGCTTCGTTCACAAAGATGAAGACCACGGAGATCTGGGGAAGGTCATCTGGGTAGGTCAACTGCTTACACCTGGAGAAAACAGACATCAGTGTATTCAGTTTGCAGGTTATATACGGTATGTATATATAAATGTGAGGGCATTTCACATTTTTTATGATGGAAAAAATCACAATTGACCATATTTAATATCGTAATACATTTTCCAGTATTTACAATGGGAGTAGGATGCTTGATAGTCGTTGTACAAGGTACAACAAAATTTAGAGTGGCAATTTTTTTGAAGCAAGAAGCATTTAAATATATATATATATATATATATATATATATATATATATATATGTAATGGGACATGGTTGGGGCACTACAAGTCCCATCAGCCCTAGCGCTATATAAGGAAGTAGTGAGGTTTGTTCGCTCTCTTGCTTCCTGTCAGTAATCGTGACTGGTGGATGAATGGATGTCGCGGCACATTTAAAACTTTAACTGATGGTAGGTAGAGAGATTAGTTTGCTCTCTCGCTTCCTTTTTGCTGCGAGTGATTGAGGCATGTGTGAATGTCGCGGCAGATTGAGCACTTTAGAAGAATAGCGGACAAGCAGTGATGTTAAATGCTGGCGCAGCGTCATTGAGAGCTGAACATATGATACACACCGTTAAGGAGGTATTATTTTTATAATTTTATGAAACTGTTTTTAGGATTATGTTTTAATGATTTTCTTTTCTTTTTGATTTTAGTGTTTTGGCCGGATTATTGCCTGACTGATTGTTGCCTGTGTGTCAGTCAGAATAACTGATGTTAGAGGTATTGTTTTATTTAAAGGGAACTTTTTAAGGTTGTTTTTTATTTATGTTTTTTTGATATATTGTAAATAATTCTTTGTGGTAATGAACTGTGTTTTCCCTTACAGGGATGCACGGTTACCGTTTACTTTAGGTTTAATTTTCATTTATTTATTTTATTATTTTGTTGGATGTTGGACCATAATTATATAGGAAAAACCTAGGCCATAAAATAGTCGATGGCTTCATGGTGCTGACTTCTTTGTCCTGGCATTACCCACTGTTAATTAAATTGTTTTTCTTTATTTTTCGTAGATTTCTTTTTAACCCAACGATGGCAGCTGGGTTACCCTCACTGTGTGGATGGTGGTGGTGAGGTGGCTGGGATCGTGTGGTGGTTTGGTCACTTTAATTGTGTTTCCTCCTTTTGATCTGTAGGTTTGCAGTGTGATTGCTGTGAGCTTCTTGTGGTGAGAGCACTTTGAATGCCACTCTGTCTTCACGATATAGGTGGCCCGTGGCTATCGGGGGGTTGTTTTTATATAATTTGTTTTTTTTTTCATTTATTAGTTTTCTTTGTGGGTATTTGCATTTAAAGGTCTGTTATATTTCTTTGTATTATTTGAATTAAAAAATGTTCCTATTGATTGAAGCTACACTACCGACTTGCGCCTGATTGTTTACCCCTTGTGGGTACAAATGCTACATATATATATATGTGTATGTTACCTCGGCCACGCCTGTACCATAGCGTCCAACCCCAGAGGGGCTGGATGGCTTAGAGAGAACCACAGTGGACAGTGTGATGTCACCTTGGATGCGAACAGGTCTACCTCGGCACGACCGAAATGTTTCCATAGGAGCTCCACCACCTCGGGGTGGAGTCTCCATTCCCCGGGCCTCGGCCCCTGCCTCGACAGGATGTCTGCCCCCTGATTTAGATACCCTGGGATATAGATCGCCCTCAATGAAAGAAGCTTCCCCTGGGACCATAGAAGGATCTGGCGAGCCAGCTTGTATAATGGGCGCGAACGCAGACCTCCCTGGTGATTTATGTAGGAGACCATCGATGTGTTGTCTGATCGGACAAGAACATGATGACCTCTCACGTCTGGGAGGAAGTGTTTCAGAGCCTGAAGCTAGAATCAACCAATCGTCGATATAATTCAAAATGCGGATGCCCTGGAGTCGCAGAGGAGCCAGAGCAGCATCCATACATTTCGTGAACGTTCGGGGAGAAACAGCTAGGCCGAACGGAAGAACCCGATACTGGTACGCTTCGCCCCCGAAAGCGAACCTCAGGAACTTCCTGTGTTGTGGAAGGATAGACACATGGAAGTAAGCGTCCTTTAGATCTATCGTGACAAACCAGTCCTCGGATCTGATTTGTGGCACGATCTGTTTGAGAGTAAGCATCTTGAACCTCAGCTTCCCTACTGAACGATTTAACAGGCGCCGATCTAAAATTGGAAGTAACCCCCCATCCTTTTTCGGAACGATGAAGTACCGGCTGTAAAAACCCTGCTCGGGGCCCACCACTGTAAGCAGGACCCCCCTGAATCGAGGCGGACGAGACCTGAACTGAATAGCGTAACCTTTTTCGATAGTCTGCAGGACCCAATGAGATACATTTGGAAGGCTCTCGAGGCTGGCCTCTGGAACATTTGGAACTGCAGACACAGTGCCCTGTAACGATGCACCGGCAGGGAACAACTGGTCTGACAGCTCTGGACCCCTCCTCAGAGGGAGCGAGCGCCCCTCGGGGAAACACTCGCTGGGACCGTCTACGCCCCGGCACGAAGGCAGGGTTGGCAGAACGGACCCATGAGGGCACCGAGAGAGATTGGGCACTGTGTAGTGAGGTGAACTCCTTTCTCTCGCGGTGGGGACTACCCTCAGCATCCTGATACCAGCGGCGTCAGGACTTATTAGACAAAGCCTTCTTGGCGATAACTGTCTTCAGATCAGCCCTACCCCTCGAAGACCTCGTCTGAGAGTGCCGCATCTCGTCCCAGTTTTGCTGAGGAGATACACGAGACGCGACACTCTGTTTCTGTTGTGTTTGGTGGGAGGAGCTAGTCGATGGCCGGGGCTGCCCCCGCCCAGCAGCCTCAGAGACGTGAACCCGAAGGAGACACTCCAATTTATGCAGCGCAGCCGCCTGCTTTTTTTCTTCCTGAAACCACTCGATGACAGAATTAACAGAGTCACCGAAGAGGCCAGCAGATGAAAGCGGGGCGTCCAGAAGAAAAGTTTTCTCTTTCTCCTTCATATTTGAAAGATTCAACCATAAGTGTCTCTCCGTGGCCACCAGGAACGAATAACGTCAGCACTTATCTCTTCCCCTTCGCTCACATCTTTTAACAGCTCAGCCTGATAAAATCGACATAGTGTCAAGGCATGAAGCTGCTTGACCCGCCGCCGAATAAGCTTTGCCCACCAGCGCCGAGGTATTTCTTAAAGGCTTGGTGGGCAAAGCCGGTGTCTTAAAAGAATATGCCGAATCAGGAGAGAGATGGCTGGCCAGAGTCTCTTCAGCCTTAGGCATCACCCCATACCCATAAGATTTAGCCCCAGCAATGTTGGAATATACAGAGGTCTGCTGACTAAAAATACGTGAGGAAAAAGGTTTTTTCCAGGACTTCGACACCTTAATGTGGAGGTCTGGAAAGAAGGGCAGACACCGGCGTGGAGGCATTGCACGGGAAGGCAAAAATCTTTCATCTAATTTACTTTTTGATTTAGACTCCTGCCTGTCAGCGGGCTACTCAATACTTAATTTTTCAACAGCTCGAGTGAGCACCTCCATAAGCTCCTCACTAGCGGGAGACTGAAGTGACGAGTCCCCAGTCTCTACTGTCTCAACACTTTCAACATCCAGCTCCTCAGAACTGGATAAATGAAGAACAGGTGCCTCTGCCTGGTGGGAAGAAACCGCAGCTCGTGCTTCCACACCCGGGACTGAGGTACTGGATCTAGCAGGTAAAGGTTGAGATAAAGCAGAGCCCGTCTCAAACCCCTCTGTTAGATCCATTTGCGATCCCCACGACAAGCGTCGCCGCTCAGCCTCGGCAGAAGCGGGACCCGAGCCGCGGGGAGCGCGCACCGAACCGCCCTCCTCAAAGAGCGATCGGCGGGAGCGCAGCGTCCGTAAAGGTAGACGCTCGCAATGCTCACAATCAGCCCCCTCGAGAGCTGACTGGGCATGCTGCACTCCTAAACAAACAACACATAGTTGGTGTGTATCCCCGCCCGTAACGAGAGCAGGGGAAAACACACTTCCTAAAATGTTGCTCGCTCGCCATAAAGATATATATATTTTTTTTATATATATGAGATATATAAGTGAAAAACTCCTGCCTAGTATAAACTAAGGACAGACAAAAACACAGTTTTGTCAGATTACACACACACAGAGCGCTTGCTGAAGTAACAGAAGCTGACGCGCTTGTGTTTTAGGAGTGCTTTATAGTTTCCTGGTCGATGACGTCACCCACCTATGACGTTCCGTCTCGCCATTGGATTGATTTCATACATGCTTCATGACGCACTCACGCAGGGGCGTTCCCACAGCGTTTTACGCAGTTCGAGTTCCCTGATAGGGAACATAATTTGCCTAAAAACATTGTGAAAATATTTTCTAGTTGTTGGCAGTATTTTCTGATTCATGGAGCTATGAAAAGAGATATCCAAAGTACCTTCTATATAAACTTTTAACTCTGATATGTCAACAAAATGAAATAAAATGTGATATGGCTTTATCCAATGGTTCCGATTTCTTAGAGAGCAGGGGGGCCGATATAAAGCCGATATATTTATAATATATACTTATACTTTATATTTATTTTACTTAATATTTAATACATTTGAAAAAAAATATTTGAAAATGTATTTAAAAATAAATCTGTAAAATAAACAGACTTATAATTTACATGGAAACTTCTTGATTATGAAATTCTACAGTATTTTTCACAAATAAAGAAATTGTTTAAAAATTATTCATAAAAATGGAAATAAACACTGTAACCAACAGTGCACTCAGTAATCTGTCAAATGTGTGCGCACTGGGAATCTTTTTTTTTTTCTTCAAATAAAGACACGGTAACATTACTTTTAATTAAATTTTTTATTGTAATTTCTTTTAACACTAATTTGAAATATAATCATGAAAATGGCATGAATATGACATAGTGGATAACTGAATATAGCGCAGCATAGTTTAAAATTAACGGTTTAAAGTTTGTCGATCATGCGTCTCCAGTGACAGCTGATCTCTCCTGGCATTCTCAGCGCCATCAAAATAAAAGTCCCGCTTCCGAAACATCAGCACAACCAGAAAAACGTTTTGGCCAATGCCGATATTAAAAAAATTAAAAATACCATCCAATATATCAGCCTTGGTGATGTATTGGTTGACCACTACTCATTTGCATATTTAAACAAAACATTTCAGAATACCACTCTGTAAAAACCTTTAACTCGAATATGTCATCAAAAAAATGTCTGGCTTTATCCAATGTTCAGATTTCTGTTCTGGGGTGTATGCACAGTTTTCAAGAGAATAACTAATTTGCATATTTAAACATAGCATTTCAGAATACATGCAATACAAAACAATTGTCAAAATGTATGGTGATTAATAATTGTACCCCATTCACCTGTGGTGTCTTGCCTTAAGAATATTAAATATGTCACATAAAGGGAGAGGCTGCATTTTTCTCTACACTGTGAGCAGGACTCAAACCCCATTGAATTTCAGTCAATACATCATCACAGCTCCAGTTGTGACCATAACAATTTCATGATATGTCAGTTATAGTTTTACTGGGCTATATTAAAAACATAAAGCATTTTATTACATTTAGGACCCCTGGAGGAGTTCTTAGGCGCTAAAGAACTTTATACTATGGGGCAGTTGAATGCTTGAATCTGATTGGCTGATGAACATTCTAAGGTGTGCATTTCAGGGAAACACTCGGCTAAAGTAGTTCCAGGCAGGTCTTGGCCGCATTACAGTTCCATATCAGTCACTTATTTCAAACGGTTCTTACAGACTACAACAGCAAAATAACCAACCCACATCGACACTGACCAAGAAAATAGATATACTAAAGAATCGGATAAAAAAAAAAAACTAATTATTTCCTTGTTTTTTGCCACAAAACTATACGTTTTACTATGTAAGGAAAGTACATACTCTCTTTCTCCCACTCTCTCTCCTACTTAAACGCACACAAATACAGTAGAGTATACCTACAGACTCTCAGTCGCAAAGAAACGTGTTGTCAGCGCTGGTGAATTTATCAGTAAAATAATTTAGCAACTTAAAAGCTACATGAATTTCTCTCTAGCAAGGTAATAACGGCGCTGTTCTTGGAGCAGATCAACTTACAGTTTCGCTATTAGACACTGACGCTGAACACTGTTGAAAGACGCATACTCGGGTAGGCCTAATTCACATGCTTAAATCTCTCTCTCTCTCTCTCTCTCTCTCTCTCTCTGTCTTTCTAGCACTGCATTAATGACTGCATTAGTCTGCTATCAGTGGCTGAAGCCTCCGTTACTAGCTCTAAAAATGACATTTTGGAATTAGCAACGGAGGCCTGGGATGAGATGCGTAAGAAATTAGTCCTAAACACAAGAGTGTTTTAAGAACAAAAACCTGACAAAAGTATTGAAATACATCATCTGAACAATGTTCTGAGGTGTGATAACCGTAGTATAAGTGGAATAATTGACTCCAGCCTGTTGATTTATTTAAAAATAATGCTTTGTGTTATGGCCTGATTACCACCTCGGGTGTGCATTATTTTTCTAATAATTCAACTGCCAGTTGTCAATTATTCCTTACAAAATACAACTTAAAGTCTCAAAACTTAAGATTAGTTGTCTTGCCACCCAGAAATATGCCCATATTGACTGCATTCTAGCTATTAACAAAGACTGACAAGCCCCTAAATTCATTCCCACATGAACCCGTACCGTGTAGGGGAAATTGAGGCATGCCAACATAGCCTTTATTTCACACTTCAAATGCTGACTAGTTACTATGGCAACCATAAGTTCTTGATGAACATCTCACTGTGAAATCCCTCCCTCTATCCATCCTGAGCCCTGGGAAAACAGCATGAGGCTCCTGCCTGTGTGGACTTTACTCTCAGCTCTTTTAATATGGCTGAGGATTACGGAGCTCAAGAATAGGTTATATTTCATAAAATACGATTACAGAGTCTAGGTTTGGCATTTAGCAGATTAAAATTCTCTGGGCAATCACATTATTGAAGAATACCAAAGTTGTTTGCTCACAAAAAGGTATACTGAACAAAAATCTATCAAACTACATACAAACACGACAATAAAAGCATATATGTGCAATAATATTGCATTAAAACTTATTTTGAACTGGAAGATGAACTGGTATTAGTTAATAATGAGCATCGGTACAGTATATTCTAAAATGTGCAGACACTACAACAATACACACACACACACACACACACCTGAAAAGCACTGTTTATTTCATTTGTATCTTTGTTCTTATTTTATTACTGACTCTTTAATTGTCTTTAATAATGTTCTAAATTCACATTAATTATGCAAGTAGTTTTTGCTGTATCAAAATTGTAATAGATAATTGTGACATTTCGCAGTTATCTAAACATTTGAACCACTGACTCAACCAGGCCAGTAGAAGAAAAAATCATCAGCATTGAGACCTGCTGAAGCAGCTCGAAATATGTGCTGTGCTATTAAATGAAAGATAAAATATGATAGAGCAATAGAATGAACAGTGAAAGTAACAGAGGCTTGTACAATACATTTCAACAGGCATATTAAGCATTAAAAAAACTGAAGCAAGTATATATTTGATAAACAAATGAAATTAACGAATATGATACATATTCTTTTGGTTTCAATACCTAAAATATTAAAAAAATTACAAATGCAGTAAAAATACAGGTATGGGTATCGGCAAGTATCAAAAAGGAAAGTATCGGTATCGGCCTGGTTCTGGAAAAAGTGGTATCAGTGCATCCCTAATATATTTAAAGTGTAAATTGCAGGTTACATTTTTCACGAAGATAATGCAATGTGCTTATTAAACATAAAGAGAAGAACCGGCCACCATTGTTTTTTATGTTTTTTATACCAAAATGCTGAATATAATATGAAAAGTTGGTACTTTTACAGTAGTTTTAAGCACTCCCTCTCCCTTCCACCTGGCTGGGCGTGACGTCATAAAAGGGACTCCAAGCCTAGAGTTAGCGTTAGTCTAACAGCAAGTAGGCTAGCAGTTATATTGGAGACCTAACTCAGCAAGCAAAAATGGTGTTGTTGAATGAAATAACCCAATTGTAAACATACTCGTGTGTGCTGGGTATGAGATTACCGTGATTCTGCCTGAAATGAGTGTAAACTATCCGCAAAACAAACGGGTTCAGGCAGCAAGCGTCAAAACCAGGATGCTGCGTGAGGCACGTCAGATTAATGGATTATTTGATGATAATTTTTACTTTTCACACCGTTTTAAAAATAAAAACAGACAGTACAGTATACAGTACTCATAACTTTGAATTTTATTACAGTATAATTGTATTTCATATAATATACAATAATGTCATTTTTACTTGTTATATCAAATCTGATAATTGCTCGTACATTTAAAATATCAAAATATGCTCCCCATACACATTTTAAATGAAATAACGATGTCATAATATTGTGAGATTTACACTATTATGGAAACAATATAGAATGAATCGACATTCTCTGTGATCGATTTGCGCTTGGGTTGCATTTTTCGACAAGGCAGCACAAATCGTCTGAACACCGGTCGCGGCGCGGGTCGAGCTGCTTCCACTAAACTCCAAAACGCGTTCACCTCACGGAAGCACATACTCTCCAATGCTGATTCCATTGGGTGGCATAGCCCACACAAACACCTGTCAAACACAGCGATAGGGACATCGATCTCTTTTTTTCTTTCTGACAATGAGCATCGCTAATTAGTTGCGATTTAGCACACGTAATATCGCGTTCTGTCTGCAGATGCCAGCAAAAGCACCATTGTGCCTGTGCAATGTGTGCATCTCTACAGCTCTGATTAGGACTACTAACACCATGTAAGTAAATAATGTCTTCAGTCGTTGTCCCTCCTTGCAATTCTACATGACGACAAGATTTTGAAAAGACTTTGGCTTGTTCCCTAATGTTATCCGGGTTAGCACCAGGTTAAACTAGGCTAGCTCTAGCTACTCACCATGACACCTGGCCAACCCACCACTCATTTTCCTCACACCAAGCATTGATAACTCTTTGAGGGCCATGATTCCTGGCAATTTCTTCCCCTCTCTCACGCCTGACTGGTTCAAAATTGTCCATAGTCAAGCCACAAACAGTAGGAATCTAGCAGAGTATGAGTGTTACTCCCTTATGACGTCATCACCCAGTTACGGTAACAAAAAACATGCTACCTTTGAAGAAACCCCAATAAATGTTATTTTAACGCATTTTAAGGCAGAATTTTTTTTCATATTTTCATATTGAGCACTTTAATCTACACATTAATTGGTTATGGTGGTTAACCTGCAATTTACACTTTAAATATTTAGATATATTGCAGAATTATCTGCATTTTGAAGAGTTGTATAAAGTGTTTCAGATGAGGAATTTTTTTAATTTATACTGCATGACAACAATTACAGATCACAGATGACTAATGGTCAACTAAAAATATGAGTCTGGCTATTTATGCATGGGATTTTCTTTCATTAAAACCTCCATAAATTATGTTCCTGTAAGATCTGAGGTCAGCAGGCAATTGTGCCTAGTCTAACACAACCACACTATCACTCTAGCACGAATACTGGTATTTTTATGCGAAATGTTAAACGATGAAGGCTTTTTTGAAATTACAAGCATAAAATGTCCCTGTCTGACAGACATCACAGAAATACTATAGGTGTCCAGACAAATCACAAAAGTCTCTGTTTTATCCCAAGGCTCTGTAAATGGCAAAAAGGATCTGACCATGGCTTGTGTGTTATAGCCTATCAGAAATCCTGGAGTCGCACCTCTACCCGTCAGTCATACTATGCACTGGGGTTTGCAACATTGACTTTGAAGGATGGAGGTTTAGAGAGGAGGTATGCAGTTGAAGGGATGAGATGTGGTCTGATTCCAAGCCAACTCTATTCCTCGAGGTCCACTTACCTGACGAGTTTAGCTCCAACACAACCAGGGCTTGAAATTAACACCTGCCAGCCCACCAAATGCAGGTGGATTTCAGCAGTGGCGTGTAACATTGTCACTCCCACTAGCCACTTTGGCAGGTTAAATGCCATATTAAATTAAATGAATATATGTGGTGAAGGTTTCAGAGTGAAGCGCGATGCTTTTAATTATTTACATGAATGCAGGTTACGTGTTTCTTCCAGCGTCTCAGAGCTCTGTTCACAGTAATTGCTGCACGACATGTGTCTCTGCATGTGCTGTTTGTTTGGGTTTTCAATAACATGCATTTCGGGAAAGCAAATAAAGTCTGACACGCTTTGTGTTTCATAGCGAAGTGTTGCACTGTTATCATGTACATGCGCAGAGCGTGTCTCAGCAGCTCAGTTAGCAAACTCCATATGCGAGTAGAAGTGAGCTAGTTGCCTATTAGGCTAAAATTGCTTACAGCAGATTTAAGTTGTCCTTTATTGTTGGGTAACATTTATGGATCTTCATCATGAAAAAGAGCAGAACGATTCCTGTGTAAATCTATGTAAAAAAAAATAAAAAAAATAAAAAATAAAGAACATTCTTAAATAAACTGCTCAGTTCAGTGCAACAGTTTATGCACGAATGGTTTTATGGATTTACAAAAAAAAAAAAAAATCATTCTGCTCATCGTGAATAAGGCCCCAAAAAATGTTTAATTTATATGAAAGTATATGGAAAAACCAGTTCAAAACTTTAAGATATGCCATACATACTAAGAATTACTCAAGCCCATTAAACAGAAAAAAAGTAATCCCCCCCCCATTAAATACATGGATAATGTTCCTTGATCCCCCTTCTGCCAGTCGATAATATTTAATGGCTCTGCCCCCCTCAGTGAAAATCCCCACACCCAATCTGGAGCAACAGCTTTCCCTGTGTGAATTTACACACTTGCACCCACACACTCACATGTGTGAAAGAGCCACGTAGTCTTAGTGAGCCAGTAATGGTGATGTTCAGTCTTTTAACTGCAGGTGGAGAACAGTCAGTCTGAAATGATGCAACACTAAGAGTAGGTTTAATCCAAAGATATCCAAAAACACTAAATGCGTGGATGGTGAAAGGCAACAGGTAAGATTTAAAGTGTGTGCTTGGAGGCTTGCAAATATTCATGTTAAAAGACATGTTTTGCTAACACTGGGGATGTAGCACTAAGCAGCCAAATGTGGGTTTAAATTACAGCTAGCTAAGAATATGCAAATCTGAGGTTGCTGAGCTGAAAACCAGAAAATATAAGGTAGCATGTACAATAAATGACTAGTATCTGGAAAAAAACGAATGCCATATCTCTGGTTTACCATGGAATCATGCATAGATTTGCTACCAAACTTGGAGGCCTGGAAATATTAATGTTAACAGACTGGCTAGTGTTTGCTAACTTAATGCAAACTAATGTTGCTGATAGCTACATTTAGATTTTGGTTAAATCCTATGGTACCAATCCCTTGTATGACATATCTCAATTTTATTAAGGTAAAATAGAAACTGGTAAATATAAGGTAGCATGCACAATAAATGACTAGAAGCTGGAAAACATGACTTATGCAGTAAGTCTGGTTTACCATGGAATCATTAATAGATTTTGTTTTACCATTAGCTGTTCATGTTAGCTGTGCTGTCAGACATACAGGCTATAGTTACATCTGCTGGGTGACATGGAAGCTGTAATTACAGGGTCACATCTCTCTCTTTAAAGGTCTGTATATATAGATGTCCGGCACACTTTTTAAAATTTATTTATTTATTTTTGGGGGGGCGCCAAAATTTTTGCTGCATACCCCTCTGACACTGGGTAGTTGCGCCCCTGTCTGAGTGAAATGATTTCTCAAACTAATAATAAAGGGGGGACTTGATTTTGTCCATGGGGCTTGATTGGATGGTTGTGGGTTTTCTATTGCTGTGATGACATGTGAGTGAAACGTTGTCCCGTCCCTAATGATGTGCCCAGATAAATAATTTTTAATAAATCCGGATATATTCCATAAAAATAAGTGGCTTTGACTAAAACAAACAAACAAACAAAACAAACAAATAACATTAAAAAAACATTTGTGTAACTTGAAAAAAAATAAAAAAGTATTATTTTTCATTTAGTTATACATTTAGTAAAACTAAAACTTAAATAAATAAAAAACTATTTTATTAGTTTTTAGAGAAAAACAATTAAAAACATTATATATATATATATATATATATATATATATATATATATATATATATATATATATAATATATAAAATAAAAAATTACAAAACAAATCACAAAATCTTGAAAAATCATGGAAAATATAAAAATAAAATTTAGTTCAAACAATTAATATAAACTATAATAGAATCTCAGTGATACTAAAACGACACTTTCATTTACTCGTTTAGCACACACTTTTATCGAAACTACAGCCTCAAAAAAGTCAAATGATCAATTCTTGGACTGCATGATTATGGAATATTTCCTGTATCAGCTACTAAAGGGAGCATGCAGCTATGGCTAACATCCAGTGCATAAAAAATAAAATATTCTGATAGTTTCAACAGTGACAGCGGTGCAGATATCATTCAAAGATATTTATAACAGTCCTCTAATACCATGTAGTTCTGCAGCCATGGCAGCATAAGGAAGGTTTGATTGATCAGGCCATTAAAGCATGTTTTTTCTCCTTCCCAGCAGGTTGCTGTTATTCAAATCAATTTTTTCTTCCTCAATAGCTCATGCAAAGCACTGTGAATGCAAAACTGATGTCACCAGCCATATTTTTCCACAAAATTTGTATGAATATATCAAATAAATGCAAGTAAATCCTTCTACGTGTTATCACAAGAAAAGCATCGCTGCGTTCAGGTCAAATAGCAATTGTGCCAAAACAACAGTGCAATGTCACATCAACACTTGAACACAAGCCTGTTTTCAATCATATGTAATCTTTGATTGAGTACAAATATTAATTATAAATATTAAAGACTATATATATATATATATATATATATATATATATACAATATACTGTATAAATATGTATAAATATGAGCAGTATATATTGTTTTATTGACTCATTAAACCAAAAGAATCTGTATGCGCATTTCAAATGACACCCATGCTTTTCCATACAATGTGGCCTGCACTATGTTGTGTATTCATTTAGTTTCACGATCATTCGTAATGTTACACTTTCATTGCTCTAGTTACTACCTGCAATCTAGGCCATTGCTCAAGTCTGAATTTGTACCGCTGGACAGGGCCAGGCAGCTGTGGGCTGTAACAAGATGAGAGATGGACTCATCCGTCTGAAATAGAGCCAAAGCTGGCTGTCCAGTTATCATAATTTGACCTGGAACAAAGCATGACAGAAACAGACACCTAGATTAAGACGTATTCCCATCTCTCTCTCTCTCTCTCTCTCTCTCTCTCTCTCTCTCTCTCTCTCTCTCTCTCTCTCTCTCTCTCTCTCTCTCTCTCTCTCTCTCTCTCTCTCTCTCTCTCTCTCTCTCTCTCTCTCTCTCTCTCTCTCTCTCTCTCTCTCTCTCTCTCTCTTCCCACTACCTCTCCCTGAATCATTTCTCTCCATAAGACTTCACATTAACCTCTAACACTTCTTTCCATTCTGGTTCCACACTAGATGTAACTTTCTGATTGTGATCATATACCACTGCTAAAAAAACATTTGCCTTGTCACCACTCCATGTTTTCACTGATAACATCTCATCCGTAAAAGAAGGAGTGTTGATAGATCTCAACACCCTTTTGATCGCATTCTTGCTAAATAAAGACTCAGAAGAAGAACAATCCATTGATTTTTTTATACACGTTCTCTCAAAATGTAAAGACTCTCCTGATGCCTTACACTCAATGTGCCAATAAATTTCACTCATTTGTGATTGTTCAATCTCCTTATAGAGTTTCCTGCATCATCTTTTCCTGAGTCAATAATAAAATGGCTCCTTGATGTAGTTATATTGATTTGTATTCTTTGTTTGGTGGTAAATTAATTTGCCTCAAGTAGTTTGAGCTAAGGTCAACTTGACCTTTTTAAGAGACTACTTTTCTTGTGCCTGCATAAAAAATACAGCTTTTGTAGTTTGAGAAAATACATCAATTAGACCTTCGGCCAGAGAGACTGAAGAGCCACGTATCCTGGAGATTTGCAATTAAATATACCTTAAAGAGAAACGGCCATCAATGCACTGCCCCTTCTGGACATCAAAGACCTTTGGAGGATGACACCTAGTAAGCATTAGCCAAGTAACACATCAACAACTGTTTGCATGGGATTTGCCTCAGAGAAACAAACCTCTCTGAGGCTCAATGCAGCTGGCTGAATGCAACTGGTTGTGTTCTCTCAACGTGATCTCACGAGAATGAACTTCCCTTTCAAGGGAACTCGAGCTGCGTTGAGACGCGGTGGGAACGCTCTGCGTGATTGCGTCGTGAAGCACGTGTATAATCAGTCCAATGGAAGAGCAAGACGTCATAGGCGGGTGACGTCATAGACCAGGAAGCTATAAAGCACCCCTGAAAACAGACCGCGACAGCTTCTGTTGCCTTCAGCAAGCGCTCTCTGTATACTGTCCTTGTCTATTTACTGTTATCTGTCACAAGCACATTATATCTATCTATATATATATATATATATATATATATATATGTATATATATATATATATATATTACGGCGAAACAAGAGTTCAAGCGTTGTGTTGTCGCTTGCCCTCGTTTCATCACGGGTGGGTACACACATCAACTTTGTGTTGCTTGTTTGGGAGTGGAGCATGCCCAGTCAGTTCTCAAGGGAGCTGACTGCGAGCATTGCGAGAGGCTGTCCGTGAAGACGCTCCGCTCTCGCCGGGCGTTCTTTGAGGAGGACGGTTCGGTTTGCGCTCCCCGAGGTGCGGGTCCCGCTGCTGCCGAGCCACAGCGAAGGCTTCCATCTTGGGGTTCGCATATGGATCTTGTAGCGGGGCTTGAGACGGGCCCAGCCCTTTCTCAACCCTTACCTGCTGGATCCGGTGCCTCTGCCCAGGAAGGAGCCCGCCCTGCGGCTTCTCCTTCCCAGGTCGGGGCACCATTGCTGAGACTATCCAGTTCTGAGGATCTGGATGTCGTCAGTATTGATATGGGGGATTTTGAGTCTTCGCCAGCTCATACCCCCGGTAATGATGAGGAGCTTATGGAGGTTTTATCTCGTGCTGTAGCTAGATTAAATATCGAATGACTTCGCTGGTGGGTAAAGCTTATTCGGCAGCAGGTCAGGCTGCGTCATGTCTGCACACTATGTCTATACTGCAGGCATACCAGGCTGATCTGCTGAAGGATATCGATGAACGTGCGGAAGGCAGCACTGACGCAATTCGAGAATTGCGTCGCGCAACAGACCTGTCTCTCCGGGCCACCAAGGAGACGGCCAAATCAGTGGGCCGTTCTATTGCAGCCCTGGTGGCCACGGAGTGGCATCTTTGGTTAAATCTGTCAGATATAAAAGATGAAGATCGGTCTGTTCTTCTGGACGCACCACTTTCACCTTCAATTTTGTTCGGCGACGCTATCAACTGTGTAGTCGATAGGTTTCAAGATTCGAAAAAACAATCTGCTGCATTCCAGAGGTTTCTTCCTCGACGTTTCGATGTCCCCGAGACTATTTGGCGGAAAGTGATTACTAAATCCGAGCAGTCTCGTCCGAGTACAAGCTCCTCACAGCACAGAGTGCATCAAAAACAGAGCGTCGCCACTCGGGCTCCTCCACAATCTGGGGAACCTGTGTGGCGGTCGCAGTCCAGGCCAGCTAGGGGTAGGCAAGATCTGAGGACTGTCATATCTAAGAAAGCTTGGGCTAAGAAGAAGTCCTGACGCCCAGGGTGTCAGGCTTCTGAGGGTGGTCCCCTCCGAGAAATCGTTCATCCTCGGCGCCCTCTGGGGGGGCGATTCTCTGAGGAGAGACGCAGCGCTGCCACATCGGTTGTTCCTGCCGGTTCGCTGCTTCAGGGCACCGAGGTGTCAGCGTCCCCATACGATTCTCCGAGGAGGGTCATAGAACGGTCAGTTCGGTTGTTCCCTGCCGGTTCGCCGCTTCAGGCCACCGAAGTGTCCGTACAACCGAATCCCGAGGCCAGTCTCGAGAGACTGGTCCCCTTAGTAGAATTTCTAGAAGCGTGGGAACTACTGCCAAATATTTCTCAGTGGGTCCTGCATATAATAGAAAAGGGTTACAAAATTCAGTTCGGTTCTCGTCCGCCCAGATTTCAAGGGGTCCTTCCCACAGTGGTGGACGCAGAGCAGACTCGGGTCATGGAGCAAGATGTACTGACGCTTCTGCAAAAAGGGGAAATGTTTACACTCAAACAGATTGCATCACAGATTCAGTCCGAGGACTGGTTTGTCACAATAGACTTGAAGGACGCTTACTTTCATGTATCCATTCATCCTCATCACAGGAAGTTTCCTGAGGTTTGCTTTCGGGGGCGAAGCATACCAATATCGGGTCCTTCCATTCAGCCTAGGTGTATCACCCCGCACCTTTACGAAATGCGTGGATGCAGCGCTGGCTCCTCTGAGACTCCAGGGCATTCGCGTATTAAACTATATCGACGACTGGTTGATCCTGGCTCGTTCCGAGCAGTTGGCAGTTCGGCATTGAGATGTCGTTCTGTCTCACATAAATAGGTTGGGGTTACGGCTAAACACCAAGAAGAGTGTGCTCCTCCCAGCCCAGAGGACCACTTTTCTAGGGGTGATGTGGGAGCTTTCATGGCATATAAACCGACTAGAGATGATGGCGGTATTTCAGGCTCTCAAATACTTCCTGCCAGACCTGGGAGGCCATCATGTGCTTGTCCGCAAAGACAACACATCGGTGGTTTCTTACATCAACCATCAGGGGGGTCTGAGGTCCTGATTATTATGCAAACTGGCTCATCAGATCCTCCTATGGGCCCAGGTGAAATTACTGTCACTCAGGGCAGTTTATATTCCAGGGTGTTTGAATGTGGGAGCAGATATCCTGTCAAGGCAGGGGCTGAGGCCCAGGGAGTGGAGACTTCACCCCGAGGTGGTGGAGCTCCTATGGGAGAACTATGGTCAAGCTCAGGTCGATCTTTTCGCATCTTACGATACAATCCATTGTCCGCTTTGGTTCTTCCTCACATATCCAGCTCCTCTCGGACTGGACGCTATGGTGCAGGTGTGGCCGAGGCTGCACCTGTACGCTTTTCCCCCGATATCATTGCTTCCGGGAGTTCTGGAGAGGGTTCGCCAAGTAGGGGCTCATCTATTATTAGTAGCCCCACACTGTCTGGCCCGAGTGTGGTTCTCGGACCTAGTGCCCCTTCTGTACGGCTCTCCCATGGAGATTCCTGCCAGAAGGGACTTGTTATCTCAGGCAGGGGGCACGATATTTCACCCTCGCCCGGAGTTGTGGAAACTGTGGGCTTGGCCTCTGAGGGGGCCCAGCTGTTAGTATCCGGTCTCTCGACTGAGGTCGTTGAGACCATCCTTCAATTCAGAGCTCTTTCCACGAGGAAACTATATTCATTGAAATGGAAACTGTTCTCTACATGGTGTGGAGAACGTTTTTTAAATCCTGTTAACTGCCCAGTTGGTACAGTTCTCGATTTCCTACAAGACCGTTTCTCTGCTGAATTATCTCCCTCCACCTTAAAGGTGTACGTAGCGGCGATACCTGCTTATCACTCCCCTCTTGGGGCTTCCTCTATTGGGAGAGATCCTCTTATTATTCGTTTTCTCCATGGTACATTAAGGCTGAGGCCTGCACTGCACTCTAGAGCACCGGCTTGGGATTTGGCCACTGTACTCGAGGGTCTGGCCCTGGCTCCATTCGAGCCTATTGAAGAGGTTTCAGAGAAGTTCCTTGCACTAAAAACTCTATATCTACTCGCATTTCTTCTATCAAGAGAATTATAGATCTGCAAGCCCTGTCGGTGGTTCCTTCATGTTTGGAATTTGCACCTGGTATGGTGAAAGCATTTTTACACCCTAGGCCGGGTTATATTCCTAAGGTCCCCACCAATGTGGTGAGCCCTATTGTGCTGCAGGCTTTTTGCCCTCCACCTTTCAATACCCCAGATCAGGAAAGTCTCAATCTGTTATGTCCCGTTAGGGCTTTGGATGCCTACATTCACAGAGCTGCCCCGTGGTGTAGATCAGAGCAGTTATTTGTCTGCTTCGGTTCAACCAAGAAAGGTTGCTATGCATCGAGACAGGTAATGAGCAAGTGGGTAATTGAGGCTATCTCACTTGCTTATGAAGCGGCCGGACAGCCTTCACCTATGGCTGTCCGCGCCCATTCTACAAGGAGTGTGGCTGCCTCTAAGGCTTTGATTTCAGGTGTTTCCCTTCAGGACATTTGTAATGCGGTCCTGGTCCTCACCGCATTAATTTGTCAGATTTTACGACCTAGACCCCTCCACTCCCGGGGCTAGGCTGCTTGTTTCCTAGTGTGCGCAAGGACTCCACACAGAACGGGCATTTCTCATTATGGCGCAGTGGGTATGGGGTTCCCACCGCGTCTCAACGCAGCTCGAGTTCCCTTGAAAGGGAACGTCTCAGGTTACGTATGTAACCCTGGTTCCCTGATAGGGAACGAGACGCTGCGTTCTCCTGCCATACTTCCTGCATGCCCTGATCGACATGCTTCAGGCTTTTTCAGAAGCTGTCGCGGTCTGTTTTCAGGGGTGCTTTATAGCTTCCTGGTCTATGACGTCACCCGCCTATGACATCTCGCTCTTCAATTGGACTGATTATACACATGCTTCACGACGCAATCACGCAGAGCGTTTCCACCGCGTCTCAACGCACCGTCTCGTTCCCTATCAGGGAAACAGGGTTACATACGTAACCTGAGACGTTTTCTATTGTATTCAACTGTCAAATCAATGACATGTTTTGTCACATTTATTTAATGCAGTTTACTCATCTACTTAATATGAAATAATAACATTTCGATCTGTTCTTTGACTTCTGCTGCAAACCTCTTTCGAAAGATTACATAATCTTAATCAATCGATCAAGCATTATTTATCATGTAATATTTATTTTGTTCACCGTAGGACACAAAAGCTGTTTTCTCCTGTGCTGTGACTCATAATAGAACCGTAAAATACACCAAAATGCAACATAAATTCACAAAAGACATCAACTTTAATAGTTTGCTGTAATCCAAATCTTTAGAATCTGTGCGATTGTGAGGAACAGATCCAAATTCAGCCCTTTATCCAGCGATCTTAATCTCCATTCCCAACAGCGAAAGTAAATGTCAAATCCCGCACTCTTTTGAATTAAAAAATTGCCTTCTCAAGAAGCTTGAAACACATTTTACAGCAGTGCAACACTATCTCATGACCAACTCGTATGTATTTTACGAGGTGGCTAATTTGTACGAATTTTTATAACCTCACTCATACAAATTCGTATGATTTATTTTCAAAATGTTCAAAATTAAACAAATGGGCTTGAGTCAAGTTATATTGCACAAATAATTGATCCGTTCAGTTCGTACAGCTTATAAAAACTCTTAATGTGTAATGTATACAATTATTTAATAGTCTTATTTTGTGTTTCGGTGTGGGTGGTCAGAGTACCGGAAAAATGAGGGAAGTTCCAGAATGCAAGAAAAACGGAGGGTACGCAACAGATTCAAATATAGAAATGCGTTACTGCATACCGCTGCGTACCGGCCCACTTCGAGTACCGAGGATAGGGTTTAGGGATCTAACATTAATCTATAAAATGTTAAAAGGGAAATTATACAGATTTATCTGATATAAAAGATTCATAAATATTTCAAGTTTTTTAGCTGTTAAAATGTAATAATGCTGTTTAAATGTTCACAATATGTCCATATTTTACGTTTCAGCATCTACCTAAACGTACAAAAGTATGTTTTGTGTCTGTAAGAGTTACATATTAATACCTGTATTAACAATGAAACCAGGCTGGTTCTCTACAGGACCGTTTCAAAAGAGCACTGGGCCCTAACATCACAAGGACCACCCAAATCTACCCAGCGAAGACCTATACAATGAAGTTTTTAAACTATACAGTTGTTCAGCATATTAGAATGATGAGCTTGTCAGCTTGCAGTCCTCACTTACATTATTTTGCAAGTAACACTGTTTAATGTGTTTGTATCATTCTCATGGGTAGTGCTAAAATACAGTTACCTTTCGTTGTCACAACGAGTTCCGTCATGACGACGAATGGGGTTTCGCTTAGAAAGCCTATCAACTTCGAGTATACAAAACAAGCCAATGGCAAAGAAATACCATGGGCCTGCGGAATTTGCATAGTGCAACTCCGCCCCACCTCATGGGTATAAAAGGAGGACGCCGGCAACATGCAGATATGTTTTTTTCGCTTCAGAGCCAAGAGAATTCTTCACTCCACAAGCCATTTTGTTGAGACAACAACATGCCCGGAAGCTCGTTCCAGGGGCACTAGCCCGTAGAAAACTGAGGTTCGACCATGGGGTAAAGGTCTGACGGCAGGTCGGAGTAACTGGTACTTAGAGTGTGCCGTGTTGCCATCCCCACCTAGGGACTCAGTCGCGAAGCCAAAGCTGAAGCGGCCTCATATGAGCAAACCGAGCGGCGATGTTGTGGCTGTGGATGCCATATGCCCCAGGAGCCTCTGAAATAACTTCAGTGGAACCTCACTCTTGCGCTTGATTTGTCTCAGGCAAGTCAGCAGTGGCTAAGTGGAGAAGGTGACCGAGTCGATACAGAGAAAATAGATCTTCTGCACGGGGCAAAGTTTGCTCTTTTCCCAGCTGACCCGAAGGCCCAAACGAGCTAGGTGCCGAAGCACTAGCGGCCTGGTTGGGGGGCACGGTCATTAACCGCACCCTGACAGAGGAGGCCAGGGAAGGACCAGTGTTCCGCGAGAACCTGCTCTGCCAGGGGTCTGGCGACAGAGGAGGATGAGAGTGGTGCGGCCCAGGGGCGGCACACACTGTCATACGAGAACTCTGTGACAGAGGGGGATGAGAGTGGTGAGGCCCGGGGGCGGCGCGCACCGTCATCTGAGAACTCTGTGTGCTCAGAGATGGAAGTCAGTTCTTGAAAGAAGAGGTTCTCCCCCGGCCCTCCACCGGGGGAAGGAGTGGACCTGCTACCACTCCTGGAAGAACTGAACACAGCCTGCCCCGCAGCTCTATAGGTCTTTGCCACCGGAGTAGACAAAAAACCTACAGGCACGGGAGGGGTGCTTAGGGTCGCCATGCCAGGTGGAGGCGCTGTAGGGATACAGATGTGCAGCCACAGAACACTCCACGGGGGGAACCCCAGTGTACACTTGGCTGCGGCCTCTGCGAGGGCAGAGAAGGTGGAAGAGGCCGCTGAGCAGTCGCGAAAAGTCAAAGGAGACTCCCACGATCTCATGATCTCTTCATGCACGTCCGGTAAGAAAGGAATTGAGGGCAGTGCTGGTGTCAGCACGCGCCGCCTCCAAAACCAATCGTGCCGGGAAAGCATGGCTGTCAACACTGGATCAGACTCAGCAATGCTGGCACACCCGAAGGCGACAGCACAGCCGAATCCTCATCTCCAGTGGACTCCAGCCCGCCTTGTGATGCGGCGATAGAGATGATTTCATCTGCCGGGGGACCGAATGAAATGCTGGGCCAGCCGATATCCACTGAACGTGACTGGTCCGTTCCGGAAACTGCACGGGTTTCAATGTGAGAGAGGGTTGTGTGGACCGAGGAGAAATCGTCGTTTTTTTTCCACATCAACCAGCCAAAGTATTTCCTCGTGTAGAGAAAATAGATTGGGGTGTGGATGAGAGGACTCTCACTCTAATGAGGTCATTGAGTCTTGACCGCGACATTGCGATGGTCATGTTCCCGCAATGAAAACATGACGTATCCATGAACGCTGCCCGAGCGCAATCTATTTTTAGACCACATGCGCCGAACAGTGTTCACGCCCAACAGCAGAATCCACCAGACTATCACACCCAGAAGTGCACAGGCTTTTTCAATGCATCTTTAAAAAGACGTGCCTTGGCAAGCTCTTTTTGTGAGAGGGAAAACTCTGCAGATGCTGAAGCGACCAGGGAGAAACACACGACTGGCAAACCACTGCACAGATCAGCAGGCAATGTGAAACTCGCTGGGAATCGCCGTCACACCAACACCTAGAGAGAAGCTTGTCTCGAAGAGTGAAGAATACTCTTGGCTCCGAAGCAAAAACATATCTGCATGTTGCCGGTGTCCTCGTTTTATACCCACAAGGTGGGGCGGAGTTGCGCCATGCAAATTCCGCAGATCCATGGCATTTCTTTGTCATTGGCTCGTTTTGTATACTCGAAGTTGATAGGCTTTCTAAGCGAAACCCCATTCGTCATCACAACGGAACTCGTAGTGACAAAGGAAGGTAACTGTATTTTAGCACTGCCCATGAGAATGATACAAACACATTTCACAGTGTTACTTGCAAAATAATGAAAGTGAGGACTGCAAGCCGACAAGTTCATTTTAATTTTTCATGTTTCTTACCAAACAAGATCCTGTGAATTATTTACCACCATTACAGTACATGTTAAAGAAATCATACGTTTTCATTCTCGAAACAAGAGGAGGTGTATAATAGTTCCTTCCCCTCGTGCTGAGTGAGGGTCGGATTTGTGATGGCTTGGATTGTGCAAGTCAGACGGAGATATCTTAGGTAACACATGTTTGTGTACAGGAGTGTGAATGATTGTGTTTATCACCGATGCAACTGGGAAGAATTATTGCCAAGACACAAATACAGATAATCGTGATTTGCACACAGTTTGAATCACAACAACTAAACTGGCTTCAGAATAGCAATTGCAAGACAACCTCCATCATCAACAATGGCTTAAATCAAACACATACACATTTTATCAGTGTGATAAAAGCAACATGTGTCTAGAATATCTGAAAATAATTAATATTCTTATATTTTGTTTTTTACAGTTGACCACCATTAACCACAACAAACCAAGCTAGCTATCAAAAGAATCCCCAGATACCGATAGCCTTTAGTATCTCCTCTCAATCACTGGATCTGTGCTTTGGGTCATGTTCTAAATATATAACTTATTATGAATGACCATTAATATTCCAGAGCTGTTTCTAAGGTCGTTTTCCCCCCATATAAAATACACCTAGACTGTTGCTGCATTATTAACATTCCTACCATTAACACTATCCTAGTGGGTAGGGATACTATTCCACACAGTCATATCTCCTTTGTCTAACACAATGCTTATTCACTTCTAGCTATTGACTCTATTAATGTGATTCTTCCCTGAAGGGCATTGTAATGCTAAAATGTGGGAAGTGATTCAGCCACTGGGCTATTTATAAACCTGTTTCCTTTTTAAAATCAACCCTGCAGTGTAGATGGTTTTAAAGTGCCATGGCATGTGTGGCAGCACAAGGCAAAGCAGCCAATAAAGTCGGATTTTGTTGCACACCACTCCAAATTGTACTTTTACTTCAGAACATATCACAAAATGGAATGAATGTTCTCAAATATGTTGTGAACAAATTCTGTTCACCCTCATGTCGTATCGAACCAATATTATAAACTTATTTCTTTCTACTTTTGATTATAAAAGAAGATATTTTGATGAATATTTTAATTGTTCTATCGATACAATGAAAGTCAATGGGATCCAAATCAACATCGGACCCAATTAACCTTTAACTTTATTGAGAAAAAAATGTTTGTTTGTTTCTTTATAGTTTAATGCCATGCCAGCTACCACGGCTATATTTATTGTGAGAAAAAAGTGAAATATATAAAAAGTAAGGCAATAAATAAATAAATAAACAATGTACACAAACTTTTTGTATTTTATTGTGTGTTCCTCAGAAGAAAGAAAGTCATATAGGTTTGGAATGACATTAAAGGTTAGTGAATAATGATCTCCTTGTTAATATATGGATTTTAACTGCTTCATATTTTCAATGCAAAAACCAAGGTTATTATAGTTGAAAAAAATGACCTAATAATGGCGAGGCAGCGAAGCATATTGCAGAATGCTTTACTAGGATCCTAACAAAGTCGGCAGACCAACCAGTCTTCATAGGGGATTTTAACACTTTTATTAACAAAGACTCTTCAACACTTGCAGCAATATATTGATCGTCCAACCTGTTTTTACGCACACTGGATTTGTATTATGGTAACATTGACGACGCATAAAAGGCAGTATGTCGACCACCGATTGGTATCGGATCACAATGTTATCCATCTACTGCCAAAATACAGACAACGTGTTAGAAGGGACAAACCAGTGGAAAAGAGAATTCATGGTTTGGAGTAAGGATAAAGAAGATATGTTAAAGGATTGTTTTTGCACTACAAATTTGGATGTCTTTTTTGATTCATGCAGAGACCCTCACAAACTAACTGACTGTATTACCTCCTATATTCAATTTTGTGAAGAAACAGTTATTGACACTAAAATGGTTAAAGTCTTCTCAAATAATAAGCCATGGCTCTAAAGATTTAAAGAAACTCCTTAATGAAAAGAATATTTTTAAATAGGTTAATGATTTGAATTTGTTTTATGGAAGATACGATGCATCAGTGATATCATATAAAGAAATCAGTGATAGGATTCCAGTGGGGCCGCACATTTGGCTGACAGGTGACCAGATCAGAAGGTGCCTTAAAAGTATTAGGCCCTATAAAGCATTGGGTCCAGATGGCCTTAAGGGCAGAGTTTTAAAGGTATGTGCAAATAAACTAACTGACCCCTTAACAAAATTATTTCAGTTTTTATACAGATCGTACCAAATACATGGAAGTTATCATTTATATGACCCCTTCCTAAAAAAGTGAGAGCAAAACATCTAGAGTGCATGGCTTTATCATCAATACTCGCTAAATAAATGGAAAGAGTAGTTAGTTATCACCTTAAACTATATATATCAGAGTAACTAGATGTACTGCAATTTGCATATAAATCACAAAGAGGGACAGAGGATGCCAAGCTTACTATGGTTGATACAATTGCTAGCCATTTACAACAAGAAAAGGCTTTTGTGCGTGTTCTTTTTAGTGGTAAAAGAGTGCAGCATGAGAATTATAAATTTATACAAATATGCAGATGATATGGCACTTGTGGCACTTTTATGGAAAGACTGTGTACATTTTGAGTATGAGGAGCAGGTTTTGAAACTAGAAATTGTGTGAAGCAAGATCTTTATTGATAAATGTAAGTAAAACAAAATAGTTAATTCTAAATTATTCAGAGCGTCTAACAGAAATTATTTTATGTGATCAAACTGTTGATATTGTGAAGACTTTTAAATATTTGGGAACAATGATTGACTGTCAATTGAATATTTCTGATAATGTAGATCTTATTTGTAAGAAAGCAAATCAAAGGCTATTCTTGGTAAGGAAATTGAGAGAATTTTCTGTGAGTCAGGTTGTTCTGCAAAGAGTTTATATAAGTTTAATTGAAAGTGTTTTAGAGTATAATATAACTGTGTGGTTCGGACGAGTTATGTCTGTGAATAAAGTAAAATTAGACTAGAATTACAAGAGTAGCATGAAAAATTGAAAGTTCAGAATATATCAACCTTTGTTTATTTAAAAAAAAAAAATTAAAACGTGGCATGTTCCAAGCTGCTGCACAATATCAGTCAAAGCATTTAACTGTACATTCTATATCAATGTTTCTATGTAGCTTGGCAAACATACTAGCATAAGCTAATAAACTACTTGGCAGAGTTAATTTCCCAATGTTATTGATACACACATACACATTTATTAAAGGGACATTGTGTAGGAATTTCTCCCATCTAGCGGTGAAATTGTATTTTGCATTCAAACTTGAGACTTGCTTGACTAAATTAAGAAAATGACTTGACTTGAGATCCAATGACTCGAGACTTGACTTGAACTGTATGACTCGAAAATGACTTCATATATATTTTTATATAAATCATCGCAACATCAATTGATTGAAAAAAATGAAAGCAACTGAACGTCCTGGTTGCGTATGCAACCAACCGTTCCCTGAAGGAGGGAACGGAGGACGTAGTCAACGTCGACTAAATGGGGATCGGGTCAGAGAGCCTATAATCTTCGAGTTCTATTGAACGAGCCAATTTAATTGGCGTGCGGGATTCGCATCATATTTATATTCACAGGCATAAATACGGAAGTGGATGCACGCACTAGTTGCTTTTTCATTGAGGAGCCGAGCGTAACCCGGAGTCAGCGGTGGTCCAGCGGTAGTGGCAAGGGGACTACGTCCTCCGATCCTTCCTTCAGGGAACGGTGGGTTGCATACGCAACCGGGACGTTCCCTTTCAGTCGATAACGTCGGACGTAGTCGATATGCTTTGCATCGGCTGCGGTGTGATGGAGGAGTGAGGAGCCCACAGGGAATGGTTACCGGGTGAGACATCCATCACTATCCTCCGATCACCCATCCCACAGGGCACCCAGGGGTGGGGCATGGTAATGGGGACTCGCCCTTCGCGGACAAAGGCGAGTCTCGATTTCAACATTATTTGTAAGAAAGCAAATCAAAGGCTATTCTTGGTAAGGAAATTGAGAGAATTTTCTGTGAGTCAGGTTGTTCTGCAAAGAGTTTATATAAGTTTAATTGAAAGTGTTTTAGAGTATAATATAACTGTGTGGTTCGGACGAGTTATGTCTGTGAATAAAGTAAAATTAGACTAGAATTACAAGAGTAGCATGAAAAATTATAGGATCTAAGCAAAAGTCAGTCGCTCAATTAAATAAAATTGCTGTTCAGAGAAAAGCTTTGACTATAACAAGAGACACAACTCACCCCTTGTATCATGTTTTTGAATTAATACCATCACATCGTTGTTATAAAACACCAAAAGCAATTAAAGCAATAAGTAAACAAACTTTTGTACCAATTGCAATAAGTCTTTTGAATAAGAGGTAGGATATCGGGTGGATGTTGTGTATTGTTAATTGTTTTTGTGATTGTATGGAGAGACCGAAGACCAATTTTCGGCAAAAGCTGAACAATAAAGTACTAACTGACTAACTAACTAACTAAAAATAAAAATAAAACCATGCAAAAAAATTATACAAAAAAAAACGTTTTTGTTACTTGAAATAAAATAAACTTTATAAAAAATATTTTAAAAAATGCAAACTTTTTTTTTTCATTTTATTTCAGCTAGTTCCCAATGAAACATTTTTCATTTTTATTTAGTTTAACTTGATGTGCTAAAACAATTAAATCTAAAATAAATAAAATAATAAAAACTATATAGACATGCAAAAAATAATAAAACTGACAAAAACACAACAAAACTAGGCTAAAAAAATAACAAAAATGGAAATTAAAATGAAAAATATAAAAACTAATTCAAACTATTAATAAAAACTGTAAGTGTCTCAATGATACTAAAATAACATTGGCACAAAAAAATCGAATGCATCAGAAATTAAAATATGTTTTATTAACAAAGTTCGGGAGGAGCACATAGTCTACACAACCAGTATGATTAAAGAGGCCTATATATAGAGCCGACTCACCTTCGTTCCTCTGCAGTCTTTTCTGCATCCCGACTCTTCACTCTCGTCTAGTTCCTATCCCAGCCAGAGATACGGGGTGAGTACTCTGGGTTCGGGCCACATTCTGAGCTCGGAGCCCTACCCCGGGCAGCATGCTAAATACCCATACTCTTTTACACAAACTAATTATTTGTAAGTGTGAACTTGTGAAATTGTAGCCTTTTTTTTTAAGAGTGTGTGCTAGAGTAGAACAAATACCTTTGCACACCGTGGCTCACCTAGACGTCTATTCTTATCTCAGCCTCCAAGGGCATGTCCTGTGTTTAAAGTCATTGCAGCATACTCACTTTTTTGGCCTGTAGTCCGGAATGTTCCTGTCCAAGGAGATGCGGTCACTCAGTTGAGCATTGTAGCCGTACTCCTCGTACCTCCCTTCGCTTTCTCGACTGTCCTCCCCCAGCGTAGCAGCTGCACCACCCTGTCCTAGACCTCCAGGCCCCTCCACCAGTCCCATGGGTTTGGCGAGACCTGCAAAGCAGAAAAGATGTTTGACTTCAGTTGACATGACAAAGGTCAACATATCCCATACTTATGGAAAAGCAAGTGAACTGTGTTTAAACGGTTGTCAGTGCGGAGTAAGATTTCTTTGCCTTTGGAAATTCAGGTCTAATTTATCCTCTCGGTCTATTTAGAATGGGATTGATGCGAGGGTTGTTTCCGGCACAGGGCACATTAAATGCTGTGTAGTTTGACACCCAAAGAATATGACAAAGAAGAAATTATACAGACTGTATCCTTTATACCAGATAGTGTATGGCAGGTGGTTGTTCCGTTGTTCCTAATCAGAATCATTGGTCAGAATAATTGGCGTTATTTAAGTCTAGATTTAAACCTTTGCCATTCTCTTCAAAAGGGATGAAATGTGTAACACCCATTAAAGATGCCGTTTCATTTTGACATTTAAAAGAGCAAAATTATATGTTTCACTAAATTATTAACAGCTACATAAAAATTATATCAAGTTTCAGAAATAAGTGTATGATCCAAGGATGTTCGTTTTAAAGCCTTGAATTACAAAGTGTTTCTAAACTGGTACTACATTAAAAGAGGGAAATATCTTGTAGCTGACTATATTTTACTCTTTTCATAAACTGTGTCATTGAAGTTCAGAATATATCAACCTTTGTTTATTTTAAAAAAAAAAATTAAAAAGTGGCATGTTCCAAGCTGCTGCAAAATATCAGTCAAAGCATTTAACTGTACATTCTATATCAATGTTTCTATGTAGCTTGGCAAACATACTAGCATAAGCTAATAAACTACTTGGCAGAGTTAATTTCCCAATGTTATTGATACACACATACACATTTATTAAAGGGACATTGTGTAGGAATTTCTCCCATCTAGCGGTGAAATTGTATTTTGCATTCAAACTTGAGACTTGCTTGACTAAATTAAGAAAATGACTTGACTTGAGATCCAATGACTCGAGACTTGACTTGAACTGTATGACTCGAAAATGACTTCATATATATTTTTATATAAATCATCGCAACATCAATTGATTGAACAAAATGAAAGCAACTGAACGTCCTGGTTGCGTATGCAACCAACCGTTCCCTGAAGGAGGGAACGGAGGATGTAGTCAACGTCGACTGAATGGGGATCGCGTCAGAGAGCCTATAATCTTCGAGTTCTATTGAACGAGCCAATTTAATTGGCGTGCGTGATTCGCATCATATTTATATTCACAGGCATAAATACGGAAGTGGATGCACGCACTAGTTGCTTTTTCATTGAGGAGCCGAGCGTAACCCGGAGTCAGCGGTGGTCCAGCGGTAGTGGCAAGGGGACTACGTCCTCCGATCCCCCAGTGTGCATGAACAGAGAACTTAAACAGTGAAGCACTCACTTTTCCGCCCTCTAACCAGCCGTCAACATACACAAACATTCAGAATTTGTTGCTGTTAAAACAGCAGTTGAGAGCTCAAAGCTTGCGATCACCGCTGCACTCGCGCTGTAGAACACCAGCACTGGGAGAGTCTTCCCGAAGAACACCGACACACTCGCTCGTTGTAAACAACAGCACTCTCAGAGACATCAAACGATCGGCTCCGAAGCGAAAGGCAACTAGTGCGTGCATCCACTTCCGTATACCCGAATCACGCACGCCAATTACATTGGCTCGTTCAATAGTAATCGAAGATGATAGGCTCTCTGACGCGATCCCCATTCAGTCGACGTCGACTACGTCCGACGTTATCGACTGAAAGGGAACCATTGACGTCAGTCATCAGATTCTGCGCGATTGGGTGATGCTGCACAGAAAAAACATAGCTTACATCTCAGTGAGCGCGCTAAATACAAAAATATCTCCCAGCACGTTTCTTTTTGGATATAAAAACTAGAAATTGACCATATTCATACAAGAAGATTTGCTGTACGCATAATAACTGGCAAGGGATATCGGACATGACCATCACAACCTCGAACTTCATTCACCACGTCTAAGTAAGCTTTGGCTTTACCTGTTTGTTATAGTTAATTTGACTAACGTTAAATCTAGAGAAAAAAGTGGTCAAAACAGCATGCCTCTTTATACAATATTATGTTTTCAAATGTAGCTTAAGGCTGTCAATAGACTAATATGATAATTTATGGTGGCATATTTTTTGTATAATGTGCATAAATTCACACAGGCATTTTCCACAGTTTCTTTCAAATCATGCTTTAAAGCCAAATATGTCGCTCTTTCCAATGACGAAAAACAGCATCGAAAACTGTTAATGATGTATTGTCGTGTTTTATATTTCTCTTGAAGCAGGGTCAGATGTTAGGCCTATCAGGGGGTTGGGGGGAAAAATGCCAGTGGAATTAATATACACCCAAAATGCAAGATGTGGAAAAAATGTCCCTAGTATGAGTTATTTTTATATTTATAACATATGATATTAAAACTATATATATTTCCAGAATACTGGCGCGATTGCAAATGTGATACTGATTTTATACAACAGATCAGTAAACAAAGAGTAAATATTGTGGTGTGACATTTTAGACGTAATATTGTAAATATTCTCTGTTTTGCTCTATTTCTCCAATGACTAGCCTGACGTCGTCATACTCAGGTTCTAGTCAGAATGTGAGTCTGATACTGCTCCATTGGGCTGTGATTATAAGATGTGTGTCAAACGAACTAGGAAATAAAAAGCCTCTGCACTCAATTGGATAGACCTAGAACCAATCAGAGCAACGGAGTAAGTGACCTATGTTGAGAGATAGATTAAAGTTGATAGATTAAACTTTCCGAATCCCGTAGGAAGGACGGCAAAAACATCTTTCCCATCGACAAATGCCTTGATCGCGGTTCCCTTTCAGTCGAGAACGTCAGACGTAGTCGACGGTCGACTGAATTGGGATCTCGCTAGAGAGCCTGTCTTCTTCGAGTACTATTGAACGAGCCAATGTAATTGGCGTGCGTGATTCGCATCACACACTCCGCCCCCGCGGCGCGGGTATAAATACGGAAGTGGATGCACGCACTAGTTGCCTTTCGCTTCGGAGCCGATCGTTTGATGTCTCTGAGAGTGCTGTTGTCTACAACGAGCGAGTGTGTCGGTGTTCTTCAGGAAGACTCTCCCAGTGCTGGTGTTCTACAGCGCGAGTGCAGCGGTGATCGCGAGCTTTGAGCTCTCAACTGCTGTTTTAACAGCAACAAATTTCTAAATGTTTGTGTGTGTTGATGGCTGGTTATAGGGCGGAAAAGTGAGTGCTTCACTGTTTCAGTTCTCTGTTCAGTGTTGCCGCGGTCATTCCCCTGTGTGCTCCGGCACTGGTGACGGTCGTATTTTCTGAAAGAGCAACACGGGTGCGTTTGCGTCTTTTTCAAGATGTCATTCCGCCCGTGCGTTTCTGGGTGCGGTCGTTCCCTGTCTCTCTCTGATGGTCACAACTGTTGTGTCACGTGTTTGGCTTACAGCACGCTGAGACAGCTTTTGTGGACAGCTCATGTTTTCATTGTGGAAACATGACTGTCGCAGTGTTGAGGGCGAGACTCGCCTTCGTTCGCGGAGAGCGAGTCCCCATTACCATGCCCCACCCTCGGGTGCTGTGTGGGATGGGTGACCGGAGGATAGTGTTGGATGTCCCGACCGGTAACCATTCCCTGTGGGCTCCTCACTCCTCCCTTCCACTGCAACCACTGGAGCCTCCTGTGTTGTCTGCTGGTCCATCTGTAATGGGTGGGCCAGCGGTTTCACTCGGGGCTCCCCTGGAGGACAGGACGCCGATTGCAGCATCGGAGGGTGAGCTGACTTCTAGAGATGATGACTCGGCTGCATTGTCTCCCTCCGGGAGTTCAATGTTGCCCGAGCCGGATCCAGAATTATCAGCTATGCTGAAACGGGCCGCCGAGGCTGCCGGGCTCGAGTGGAACCTCCACCGTGTCCCGTTCAGTCTCGGTTGGAATCTGGAGTTTGGTATCTTGGGGCGGGCCGCGCTGGTTCTCAGCTCACCGCCCCAGTGCCTTTCTTTCCCGAAATGCATGGAGAGCTTATCAGGTGGTGAACAGCATCTTTCTCTGCCAGAAACTGCCTGAATAGCTTTTCCCCCTCATTACCCTTGATGGAGGAACGGTGAAGGGTTGCGAGGTGTCCCTCCATTGGAGCGGTCTGTCGACACAGGTGCACCTGTGTCCGGCGGCCGCTGCCTTTTGGGGGGATCCTCGTCTCCCCCCTAAGGCCTGTGAGTTTCGTCTGTTCCGACAGGCAGAGCTTACAAAGCCTGTAGGCAAGCCCCTTCCTCTTGCGTGCCATGGCGTTGCTGCAGGCTAGGGCACCCATGGCATGCACGAGGGTAATCCAGACCGTGCGCTCATAAGGGGAGCACCGCACTGCATCCGACCTCACCCTCCTGGGTACGGGTGTCGTAGCGTGCGTGATCGGTCTGGCGATGTCCACCTTGGTGGTCCAGTAGCGCCTTCGTTGGCTCAGCCTGGTTGGTATGGCGGATGCGGACAAGGTTCGGTTCCTGGTCTCCCCAATTTCCCAGGTTGGGCTGGTCGGCGACGCGGTGGAGAACTGCATCAAACAGTTATCTGCCGCTCAAGCGCAGACGGAGGTCATCCGGCACATCCTGCCCCGGTGGCCAGCTGCTGCCTCCACCCGCCGCCGGTGGCAGCTCCTCCGCCTGCTTGTCGCCGTGGGCGTTCCCCGGCCGCCGCTCCTGCTGGCCCTCCGCAGCAGCCTCCACCCAGGCCTCAGCATGGAGCCGGCCGCAGTAGAGACGCCCAGCCCGCTCCAGGCGCTGCCAAGCCAGGTGGCAAGCGACAGCGAAAGCATTCCGGAGCGGGCCGCCCAGGAATGGATGAGATGCTCTTGGAGTGGCACGATCACTCCCTCCCCCCGGGTGAGGGCCGGGTGGAGCCTTTGTTTGTGTGTGTGTCTGTTCCGCCGCTGGCTCCCTAAAAAAAAAAAAAAAAAAAAAAAAAAAAAAGCGGAGCAAGCGGTACCCACACTTCAAAGAGAGAGCAATTTCATCTGTTCCTGGGTCCCAAGAGGGCCAGTCTGGCGGGTGTGACCCTGTATAGCCTTACACCCCTCAGCTCCCCCTTGGTCGCCAGCAGGCAGCTTGGTGCGTTCGAGGACCCGGTCATCCGCCTTCTCACGCGCCCCCTGCCGCTTGTGGAGACAGGTAAGTGTTGCACAGCACACTAACACCACTCTCTCTACTTTGCTGCCCCACCTCAGGCTCGGCTACCCCGCTCAAGTCAGTGATAGTCATCACATTAGGTGTTGAGCAGACGTGCTCCTGAAAATTCAGTGATATTCATCACACCGAGTGTTGAGCAGTGCTCCTGACTTGTGCGTGCTTATCTTATCCTGCTGGCGAAGGATTTGATATAGCCGCTCCTCCAGCCGGTACGAAGGCCAGTTGTAAACTCGTTCTTCGTGCTACTAGGGGGTGGGTCGTGACCATCTTGGCCCAAGATTGGTCTGCAGCTTTGACCTGAAAGACATGTGCTTCAGATCTCTACCTCCCGCACCGCAGGCCATCCTGTGTGTTGCGTCTAAGGGTGGAGTATCAGTACAGTGTCCTTCCCCTCGAGTGCTCCAGAGCCCGTTGGGTCGTCAGGTCAACTGGAAGAGAGTAATCTCGCCCACGGGCTGAGTATCTCTTTCTTAGTTTTGGAGAGGTACTCGGTCCAACATGTCTCTCCAATGAGAATGTGTTCAGCTGGTGTTGAAGTGAGAAAGGGTCCCACTGAAAGAACTTTCAGAGGCTCCTGGGGTATATGGTAGTCGCAGCCTTTGGCTTCCTCCATATGTGACCGCTTCAGCGCTAGCTTCACGATCGAGTCCCGAGGTGACCGTGGCAGAGCAGCTCACCCTGTGTGACTATAGTTCATCCCGGTCTGCTGCCAAACCCTCTTCAACAGAGGGGCCATGTACAAAGGGCGTGTTTTAACGGGGGCCTGGGCGACCCCCGACTACACGGGCATTCGTGCCTCGAGTTGTTAGACATTGCGACCGTTGCGCAAGCTTCCCCTGCATGTCACAAACTCACCCGTCACCTCCTCCTTGGAGTCAGACGCTTCTGAGGGCACCTTGTTCCACTCCTCCCGCTTACTCAATCGTGCCGCCATCGAGCCTCACGACAGTTATAGCCAGGGCAAGTGGAGACTCCATCCCCTGGGTCCGGCTGGGTCATGACCATTCCGGGGCCGCTCAGTTGCCCCCCCGGTTTTATTTTTCCGCCAGTGTTTGGGTAAACCGAGCGGACTACCCTTGGACAAACACTGGGTCTCAGCTGCCCCAGGGGCCCGCAGAAGTGCGTTTAACCCCAGTGAGCCTTCTAAAAGTGACTGCGACTCATGGTCGCCTTGCGCCTGCTCAAGTCAGTGAAATCATCACTCTTCATGTTGAGCAGAATTGCTCCTGAAACTCAGTGAAGTTCATCGCACTCAGGTGTTGAGCAGCAATGCTCCTGTAGCTCTGTGAGTTCATCGCAGGTAGCTCAGTGAATTCGTCACACGCAGTGCTGAGCAGAAATGCTCCTGGTGCTCGGTGAAGTTCTTCGCACTCAAGTGTTGAGCAGAAATGCTCCTGCAGCTCAGTGAGTTTATCACACTCAGGTGTTGAGCAGTAATGCTCCTGAAGCTCAGTGAACTTGTCACACTCAAGTGCTGAGCAGAAATGCTCCTGTCGCTCAGTGAAGTTCTTCGCACTCAAGTATTGAGCAGAAATGCTCCTGAAGCTCGGTGAGTTTATCACACTCAGGTGTTGAGCAGGAATGCTCCTGAAGCTCAGTGAACTTGTCACACCCAAGTGCTGAGCAGAAAATGCTCCTGAAGCCCAGTGATCTTCACATGTTGTGTTGAGCAATGCTCCTGTCTTTTGCGCCCGTCGCTTGCCCCTACGTGCCAAGTCAGGAGAGGAACAGGTCTTCATAGTTGCCCCTTATTGGCCCAACTAGACCTGGTTCCCTTCAACAGCCTTCCTGACTTCCCCTGAAAACTCTTTCGGGGGCGCGATGGCACACGCGTTCTTCCCCCGGAGATTCCGGGCGGTCTTACATCTGAACGCGGAGGTTCAGGTGGCTATCACAAGAACATGTGATAGTTACCATCACTTCTGCGAGCACCCCCTAGAATTGGGTAGCTTGCTTACGCCTTTAGAAGTGGAACCTAGTCGTTGATTGCATCTTCTCTCCAGAGGAGATCCTGAAAGCTTTCGATCACTTCAGTGCTCTCTTTCCTGCAAAATGGGTTGCAGTAGGCTGTTTTCCTTCACCCTCAAAATGATGTGGCCTCGGTGTTTAAACGACGCTCATCGTGTTGCAGAAGTATGTAGAAGCACTTCTGATCGTCAGGTTCCTGAGGAGCAAGGTCTTGTAAATCCTTGTGTCCCTCTTTATCCTCTTGGGCCTTGTCCCTGGTGCGACTGCACTGCAGAGACCGCCCCTGAGCCACTGCAGGCAGTGAGTTAAAAATTCTGTTATATCAGTTCTCCTGCTCGCGTGGTCTCTACTAGAGGGTAGGGACTTGCTCGCTTTCGGTCAACGTATTGTGCCTGGAGTCTGGGCCGGCTAACTCTCACAAGCTGAGACCCCGGCTCGGATTGTGCCCAAGGTTCCTACCTCTCCCGTAATAGGAGCAGGTGGTGAGCCTGCAAGCGCTGCCCTGGAGGAGGCAGATCCAGCCCTGGCTTCTCTGTCCGTTCGCTTGGACGTGTACAGAATGCAAGTCATAGACCTCAGACCAGCTCTTCAAATATCTGTTGGAATTCAGCAGAGAGGGAAGGCTGTTTCCATGCAAAGTTGTACTTAGTGCTTGCCTTCATTTCGGCAAAGGTCCGAGATGCAACATGTCCACTTAGGTGTTGAGCTCCTCTATGATGAGTGTAAAGTGCTCCGCCTTGGCGTTGACGATATGCTTTGCTAAAACAGATTCTAGAGTTGGGGGCTGGACGACACCTAGTTGAACCGCTGCCTCACGTGGGCTCCCTTCTCATGAAGCCAGTTTCACCGTGAGCCCGGTTCAAGTGTCGGCTTGCTGCGCCATTCCCCTCCTATGGACTGGATACGTGCGCCTTTCTACTCCAGTTGAGTTCCCTTAAAATTGAACCCTGTTGAGTTCCTCCAGACCCCTTCGACGTCGGACGTGCGGAACGTCTGGTGTTAGGCCTACCACTCGTAAGCAGTGTGGAACCTGTGTTAGGCTGGATCCATATGTTGCGGTCCCTTCGGTGACCCCATATGTGCATTCTTCCATGATACGGCTCCCTGCGGTGAGCCCGTGTCTTCCCTCGGCAGAGTCTCTCTGCCGTCACTGTCCGGTGTGTCTCCCCCCGTCTTAGGCTGGAGCCACCCAAGTGACATTCCATATGTTAGACTGCCCGGTTTCCGCCCAGTTCATATGTGTATTCTCCACATTACCTCCCTCTGGGTTGGATGTGGCTTCCGCAGCGTCCCTTCCTTCCAACGTACGGGGAACGCTTTCCCAGTGGTCCTGTAGGAACAGCAGTGACTTCCCTGGCCTAAGCCCTGTCCTTCCCCGCCTTAAGTTTGCGGGGGCATCAGGAGGCTTTGGTTTAGGCACTGGAAGGTGGCAGCGTTAGTGGCGTGTTCAATGGGTGATCCCAATTCAGTCGACCGTCGACTACGTCTGACGTTCAGACTGAAAGGGAACGTCCTGGTTGCGTATGCAACCCACCGTTCCCTGAAGGAGGGAACGGAGGACGTAGTCCCCTTGCCACTACCGCTGGACCACCGCTGACCCCGGGTTACTCTCGGCTCCTCAGCGAAAAGCAACTAGTGCGTGCATCCAATTCCGTATTTTTCCCCGCGCCGCGGGGGCGGAGTGTGTGATGCGAATCACGCACGCCAATTACATTGGCTCGTTCAATAGTACTCGAAGAAGACAGGCTCTCTAGCGAGATCCCAATTCAGTCGACCGTCGACTACGTCCTCCGTTCCCTCCTTCAGGGAACGGTGGGTTGCATACGCAACCAGGACGTTCTCTGTTCCTCTTCTAAAATGAATGCGCTGTCTATATCTTCTATAACACACGCGATAGCAGAATATACACAATTCAATTCTCCAGTGGCACCCATGAATTCAACCCAAGCGCTCTGATGAAGTGGATGGTTACGTTACCGTTGCTCACATAGATATGATGTGGTTGCTCAACTGTCCATCATCGTATAAAGCCCGCCCTGACAATTTGATTGGTCTGAACAATTTTTGTTCGGGCATAATAGCTCCTCAACGGATCGAGTCCAGACCGAACTTCCCGACCTAAGAATTTTGTGGGTGGGGTTCGGGCTGGCATCCAGGCTATCAAATGACAGTAGTTCCAAACAAGCTACAGAAAAAGAGTTGTACGTATCCGAACAAATCCAGGGTTTTTGTGTTTCAGTGACCTAGTTGCATAGTTCCAGAATGAATCTGACACTTTGAACGAATCAGTTGAATGAATGCTTCTATGACTCGCTAATTAAGACGGTGACTTGGCGCCATTGGCAGTTTTAATTTCATAATTAAAAAAATATAATTTATTATTTTTTAGCATCTATTTTTTTTATATTAAAATGATTATATTTAACAAATATAATTATTTATTTATCATTAATCTCATAACATTATTTATGGTGTTGTAATTGCACTGTAAATGTGTGGTTAGAAAAAAAATGGTTAGAACATAGTTAAAAAAAAATAACCCTGAAATCAATTTAAGAGGTCAAATATGGGCTATTAATGGGAAAGTTAATGTCTGCCAGTGATATTGCATAGTAAAAATATATAAGCAAAGTTAAACATATGACATTTATTATAAAACCAATATTATTAATGCAACACACTTGTGAATTTACCTTCAATTGTTTTATCTTCAACATTTTCATATAATTGTTATTATAAAAATTCCATATTTTGATACTCATAAATACATGCTGTAATAAATTATATGAATATTATTAATATTACGATATGAATGTATAAGAAAGGTAATTAAGGTAATGAAAAATAAATATGGTTGAGGCTAATATAAAAAAAAAATTCTGTTTGGTATTGTAACTTGAATTCGACTTGACTTGACCCTTAGCAGGACTCAACTTGACTTGGTTGTGTGTACTGCGACTTAGACTTTTTGTTGGTAGGGACTTGAGACTTACTTGTGACTTGAACATGTGTGACTTACTCCCACCTCTGCTAAGTATACACTGTAAACACAGTTTATGAAATAAATATAGTTTAAAACTACCTAAAACAATGCATAAAATAAAATAGGGTATTTCATGAAGTATTAGTTTTAGACCGAACAAGGTTTCATAGGAAGTGAAAGAGAGAGAAATAAGATGAATGAATATCATTGTCTAGCTCTAGTCAATAATATTCCAGCATATTGACAATGAACAATCCCAAGTAGGAAACCAGGGGCAATGTTGTCATAATTAACTAAAACTAAAATTATTTAAAATGTTTTAATTGATTGAAATAAACATTACATAAACATTTTAACTTAAAAAAAACTTAGATTAGAAATGCCTTGGCAATTTACTGATATAAAATACGTTTGAGTATTATTACGAAACCTAAAAAGCTTTAAGCTAAACAGAAAACTAATAAAAATGCCAAAGCAAATAAAAATGGCTAAAACAAAGTAATTTAAAAATGAAAACTGAAATATAAAAATAAAAGCTTATTCAAACCTTTAATAAATACTATAACAATTTATAAATAGTAGTAAAATAACACTGACGGGAAGCACTTAAAATCAGCATACATAAGGACAACCCTTAACTGTGGCGTATTGCGTTATTTTACTGTGGCCTTGCAGGATTGATCTGACAGCTCATTATGACTCTGAATGTTCATGTTTCTCAAGACCACACATTTGAAACCTTGTCTAAAAAGCAAAAAGCATCCCTGATCATAAGCTTATCCTTTCACAAACATCATTAGAATTGAAGTAATTCTGAGCTATATTTGAGAAGGGATGGTTTGGCTCTGGGGGGTAACCATGCTTGGCAACAGAGCGTACAGATTGTGTCTTGGAATCCAAGCCAGGCTGTTCCACAAACACCAGTTGGTGCAGCATTAAACCCTATTCCACCCTGAACCATAAAGCAACCACAAATGGCTGGATCCCAGCTGATCTACATAAAGTATTCCAGGTCTGTCTCTCTTCCTGGCAGTCGTGACCTCACAGAGTGTTGACTTGACTTAGAGTCTGAGTTCTTGCATCAGGTGTTTTTGCAAGCTTGAGCTGAAATTGTAATGTCTCTCTGAAACCGTCAGAGGGTTTGTGTCTCTTTCATTGTCATTGTTATTTCCATTGTCTCGAAGGCTGTCTCTGCTGGCTGTTTTGAGAGAATTCTATTACATAGCGGCCTGGCATTTTGACACTAATCCCTGAGAGCCAGCTGTCTATGGCAGAGAGAAACTGCATATCACAGTGACTTAATGCGGTGGTCTGCAAATACAATGCATAATGTTGAGGTGAAACATAATATCATAATTTTTTTAACTGCATATATGTTATAGACCAACAAAGCAACACAATGCTATTGCTTACATATCTCTCTGCTGAAAAACAAAAAAGCAAAACAGTTAAAAAATATTCTAAGCTGGTTTTCTGGTTTAAAAGATATTGGTCACTTGTTAAGTGCTGGACAACCAAATAAACAAACTGAAAACCAATTTGGCCAGGCTTTGAGACCATCTAGACCAGTGTTTCTCAAATCAGGTCCTAGAGGGCCACCAGCCCTAATTAAACAGAACTGAACCAGCCAATCAAGGCCTTCAGAGTTACTAGAAAATTGCAGATACTGTAGGTGAGTTTGATCAAGGTCTGAACTAAACTCAACAGGACAGTGGCCATTCAGGGCCGGATTTGAGGGACCCTGATCTAGACAATAATAACACACCTTTAGCCAGGCTGGGAGACCATCTAGACTAGGGGTGTCCAAACCTGCTCCTGGTGTTTTGCAGAGTTTAGCTCCAACAAATCACACCTGAAACAGCTAATCATGGTCTTCAGAGTCACTAGAAACTTCAAGGCAAGTGTTTTAGAGCTGGTTGGAGCTCAACTCTTCAGGACAGTGGCCCTTCAGCAGCAGGATTGGACAACCCTGATCTAGACAATCTTAAACCATCTAAGACTAACAAATAATAATATACATTGCAGGATCACCTCTTTTCTTTCTAAACCCCTCCTTTCCGAGAGGCTACTCTGTTCTGATTGGTCATATTTCCCAGTCTGTTGTCACTGGTCTACCACTTACAGTGCATGCCAGAAACTAATCGACCATTACCATATCTGAAATTCAGCTCCAGATGCTTCCTCAGCACTTGTAAACAGTGATATGGACAGTAATGATGGCATCAGTTTTATTGTATCAATTCAAGCCCAAGTCTTCATCCTTTGAAAGTTGCAATATAGCAAACGCCTATATGAAAGTAGACGTAGGGTATTTCAAACTCCAAACTAGCTAACTGACTTTCTCCGATTATTTTCAATATTTGCTAATAAATTTGGCAAAGGAGATTATATTTTAGCTGCTGTTCAGCTCAGAGATGTTATTAACCGGTGTCTATGTAAATGTGTGTGTGCATGCGTGTGTACTCAGATAATAATATGCTTTGAAGGCCATAAAGAGACAGCAGTGGTTACAGTGAGCTGAAGAATTAAGTTACAAAGACCAAAGGAAACAGACTCTGTTTGTGGACTAGCAATTATTCTGTTTTCTTCCCTCTAAAAAAAAAAGTATAGCCCTCTTACCATCATTTCTTCCTCCAAATGGAAATGGTATGATAGAGACTGGTGATTTGTACGTTTCTAGTTTACAAATCTACAAGTCTGGAAACTAATCAGCAGTTGCTTCTAAACCATTAGCACGGTTTATGTTTCTATTTTCAGCTTTACATGAAAATAAATGTCAAAATTACACCAATTTATGAAATACATTTTAAAATAGCAACAAACAAGAAACAATAGCCCCTTTCACACATACGGTCTTTACTGGTAAATTACCGGTAAATTACCGGTAAATTACCGGTAAATTACCGATAACAGATCATGTGTCTAGCAGATCAATTTAGACGGAACCAGATCAATTAACAGATCAATGTAGACGGAACCAATCTAAATTGGTTCCGTTGTAACATTACCAGTAAATAACCGGTATATGCACTGTGTGAACACGGAATGAAGATTACTGGTATTTTTCATGTACGAGGTCAGAACGCGCTGACGTAAGAAGTGATTTGGGCCAATCAGAAGCCGTTGAAAGAGCAATGGCTCTGGGCGATTCATAAAATTACGTAGCACTGTTTAAAAATGTCTTCAAATTTTTCACACCTGTAGTTCGGTTCAATTGGTCCGGACTAAGGGCGAAAAATTATACTTAAAAAAAGTTAAAAAAGTACGAAAAAGTTAATGATATCACAGAGTTTACCAGTATTTTGGAACTGATGTGTGAATGGTCTGTTAACGGTGTGAACAGCACATTTTTGAATTTACCGGTAAAGTAATTCTTGCAATTTTACGGTAATTTACCAGGATTACTGCGTGAAAGGGGCTATTGTTTAATGAGGTTGCACATATCAGGACACATAAAATTTACAAACTTCTTATATGGCAAAACTGACCAAAGCACTGTTAAACTGATAATTTATTTTGCGTTTAGAAATGTATACAAATGAAATGTATGTCTAATGTAATGAATAGCAAATAATTTTTTTTTACTGATAAAATGATTTCAACATGGCTGATAGAATCATTGTTTATTTTTATTTTCCAAATTTGAAATGAAATATTCCAAGGAAATTATTATATTCTTGTTTTGAATAATAATTCCTGTGATATAATAATGCATGGACCACATGGTAATAAAAACTCTTTCTATAGGAAATATCTCAACACTGGAATTGTAATTTGTATTCCCTTCCTTTCTGTTTCATGCATTCAATAAAACACATTTGTTCATTTTAAAAAAGTAAAGAAAAAAAATGGACTCCAATTTGGTCTCAAAATGTCCGCTAAAATATATAGGACACCATTTTTTTTTTTGGTTGAAAAAGTGAAGGATGTGTGCCTGAAATTCATGATACTCTGTTTCGAGGGATAGAGAAACTCTCTCTCTCTCTCTCTCTCTCTCGCTCTCTCGATCTCTCTATCTCTCTCTCTCTCTCTCTCTCTCTCTCTCTCTCTCTCTCTCTCTCTCTCTCTGACATTCTATTCTCTTTCTGTAATGGACTGGACTTTCCAGACTCATTATTTTAACTCGGCAGTCTGTCTTTGAGAAATGTCTTATGAACGGATCCTGTTAGCTATTTTGTGCAAAAAGCTTTGAATTTCATGACAGATAGCTCCAATTCCACTTACTTTTAAGCATATTCTGTGCATGTGTACTTAGGCAGTTCAGAATCATGAATACCTCACTCATGATAAGCTTTACAGTACTGACAACCAGGATACAGATCCCAGCCCAGAGGAATATTTTCCTTTTTGCTTAGAGTTTACTGTTTGATAGCTCACTAGACTTAATTGTGTTGTCAGTTTCAGTTTCATTAAGTATCAACCAGATCTCAGATGTCTCTTCTGAAGTAACTTAAGAGAAATAAGAATATTTATAAATTAGACAATTGGTACTGTATGTTGATAATAACAGTACAGAAATAAAAAAAAAGTAGTATGTGGATAGCGTAGATCTTTTATCTTAGAAGAATTTCATGAGAAATGTTGGCGCTCATACTGAAATCTCTTACTTTTGAGGGCAGACTTTTTTTTTCTTGGCAAATGTGATCACAATCTGAGACACTGTTGAGATCTCTGCTGAAAGGATTCATGAAGTCTTCATCTCAGAAGAAAATTGGGATCTGGGAATTGGGAGATTTCAGAAAAGTTTTCTTTCCATTCACTCGTATTGTTGTCTAGTGTCGGGTTCAGACTACACAATATTTTTGTCGATATTCACAGTGTCAGATTATGCGATTTTGACTCCTAAATTATTGTTGTGTTATGGACTACATTTTGCTTTCAAACCAGTCATCGCTTGCCGTCTTTTAAAGACTTGCATGAGGTCATTGAGAAGACGGACATAGCGACTGACTTCAGAAAACAAAAGAGTAAACAAACAATGACTACCGACGCGGTGTTTCAGTACTCACTGGGTTGCTGGAGTACCTCCACTATCGTTCGCCACCATTTAACATTTTTCACTCTGCCGTGGCAGGAAACATCATTAAGGCAGGAGACTTGAACCTTGCATTATTTGCACCTAGCAGCAGTCTTTTATTTCACCATGTTTGAAGAGCTAGCTCCTATTGGTCAACGTCACAGATAAGATGGAACGCATTGTGGAGGATGGGAAAAACATTAAACATGCTAGTCTTTCTGTCGGGACGTCGTAAAGCATCAAAGACGCGGCGTAGGTGGTCGTCCACTATGAGATAAAACGACCGATTCTTGCGTCCCGATGCCCATTGTTACGAATCACCATGACATCTTACGTCAACAGATTGTACCAAAATCTAAGCCTATATACAGTATATAACTGGCTTAACCAGTATGGTTTAATCCACTGTGTTTGTGGAGGTTTTTAGTCATCCATCTGTGATACTACCAGTCAAGTTTATCTCCTGCTTTCTTGTAAAGTGCTCTGGCAGAATTCAGGCCCGATGCACTTTTACTCAGAATTGCTTTAAATTATGTAATAAGATTTGGGGGGAAAAGTCTTACTGACCCTTTATGGATTCCAGGATAAGAGATACTCCTTTTAGAGGTGATTCGGGAGCTGAATGAATATATGAATTCATGTCAAAACTGATGCAAGTTCAGCATAAATATTCATGAGGAAAATGTGGTTAAGGGGACATGAGAGGCAGGATTGGACAGTCCCCTTAGAGTCCACTGTGAATGCATCAGACAGTAAAATGTGCTGGGTCATAAAGCATCGATGGTGGTGAAATACTTACTCAAAAGGCTAATTTATACTAATAATTCATAAAGTAATACAAGGTCATATAAACTAAGAAACAAATGATAAATACGTTTGTAAAAAAACAAACATTTAAATCATATCTGTAATCTCAACTATCTACATTGGGAGCAGGAAGTTAGTTTATTGATATTATATATTATATTATAATTTCCTTTCAATTTCATTCTACCTCTAAATGACTAGAGCCAGGAAAATTACATTATCCATAGTACCAGCACTCTATATCAGAACAATGTCGGGGTGGTCATACTTTTTATAGATGCATGGCATACGGAACACCTACACAGCCTCAACCCTATAGGGGGCTCCCACGTGGTGTGATAAGCCATACACAGTATATAATGGTTCAGCTTGCCATTTAACACTACACAGAAGCTGCATCTAAGTGCCAAGTGAGTTTTACTGTGAAGCAGGATGTCCCAATTAAAGGTACTCTAAGCGATGATGGGTGACGTCACTTCTTGTTGACTTTCGAAGTATTGTCAAACAAAACGGAGGCTAGCTAGACACTCCCTCCTCCTCATCCGCGCACTAACCCCCCAAACCCCACCCCCAAATCCTTCTAGCCGGTTATTGGCTGGAACAGTTTGTTATGTTTCATGGTGCTGGTTAGCCCAGTTTGTTTTTGTTGCCATTTTTGGATAGAGAGGAGATGTTTGCCGTATGTGACAAAAAATGTTTTGGTCTAAAAAACATGTGACATCGCTTAGAGCACCTTTAAGTTTTAGTGCCCCGATCCCAACAGAGTCATTGATTATTGAGTAAGTGTTTTCAACATTGATAATAATATAAACTCTTTTCTTGAGCACCAAATCAGCACATTCAAATTTCTGAAGGATCCGGTGACTCTGAAGAATGGGGTAATAGCAGCTGAAAATTCAGCTTTGCCATCACTGGAATAAATGACATTTTATTCAAGGAGTAGTTCACTTCAGAATTAAAATTTCCTGATAATTTACTCACCCCAATGTCATCCAAGATATTCATGTCTTTCTTTCTTCAGTCGTAAAGAAATTAAGGTTTTTGAGGAAAACATTCCAGGAATTTTCTCCATATAGTTGTCTTCAATGGGAACCAACCAATGTCCAAATTCCAGTTTCAATGCAGCTTCAAAGGCTCTACACGATCCCAGCCGAGGAATAAGGGTCTTATCTGGCAAAACGATCAAGAAATACAAATATATATACTTTTTAACCACAAATGCTCGTCTTGCACGTCCACAACTTCAAGCAATAAATAATCACGTTGGAAATGTCAAGCGGAAAATGAAGGATAGGAGGTGAAAAACTCTCCTTTTTCTCACTCTCATCTCATTTTCTCCTCCAACTTCAAAATCGTCCGACATCATTGTTTTACCTTTTATTTCTTTATTTATTTTGTAAAGGGTGTTTGACTTAGTCTTTGCATGTTCGCTTTGTAAACACAAGGTCGGCATTATCACCTACATCACGCGTGACCTTTCAACGTGATTATGTAATGTGTGGCGCATCACAGCTAGTGCAAGATGAGCATTTGTGGTTAAAAAGTATATACATTTTTTTAGAAAATGACCGATCATTTCGCTAGATAAGAGCCTTATTCCTCAACTGGGATCGTGTAGAGCCTCTGAAGCTGCATTGAAACTGAATTTTGGACCTTCAACCCATTGGTTCCTGTTGAAGTCCACTATATGGAGAAGAATCCTGGAATGTTGTCCTCAAAAACCTTGATTTCTTTTCGACTGAAGAAAGACATGAATATCTTGGATGACATGGGGGTGAGTAAATTATCAGGAAATGTTTATTCTGAAGTTACCTATTTTTTTTATTGTAATAATATTTCACAATATTACTATTTTTACTGTATTTTTGATCAAATAGATGCCTTCTTCCCACAACTATGAACTGTGTTACAAATTCCCACTGACCTAAACTTTTGAATGATAGCATAGCCCTCTCTGTTTATATTACTTCCCAGTTAGAAATCAGTCCAGTCTAACGCATCTGTGTTTGCGAAGGTAAACCGGACTACAGCTGTAGAAATTAAGCACACTTTAGCGGTAATTCTCACGGTAGATCTGCTGCCTAATCAAGGGGCTAATTGCACATTCTCATAGCTCTGCATTTTATAGCAGTCACTTTTCACAATAGCACAGCGTTTCTAAACAACTCTGTCAGAGAGGACCAGCTGTCTATCCCTGAATGGCTCTCTTTGCATCCTGGTTTTTTCCAAATAGTAAACGTCATTACACTTCCTGCCTTGATTAAATTAATCTATGGTGTTGTAGTTTATTGTAATGTTTAGCTTGTGTACAATCTAAATTCATTTGAATCTTGTGACTCAAGGTAACTTATTTACAGGCATTATTTAAGTAATTGCCAAACTATTCAGGTCTTATAGAGACATTTTTGCATCTCCCTCTCACACTTTAGCTTCACAACTAACCCTCAAGGTCAGATTTAGTTGAGTAAAGCAATCCTACAGAAGAATCAACATGCACTTTATAGCAAACAATGATGAACACCATAATATGACTTAAGTTTTATGTTATCACAAACATATTACAAGCTGGCCATAAACATCTGTAAATGCACAGTAATAGAGAAACTATACGAATCTCTATGCTATTGGATTTATACACATAAACAATCTTACAAAACAAAATGAAACTGCTTGTATACCACAAACATGTACAGTATGCTTTCAAACTAAGGTAGAGTACTGTGACAAAAATCATCCAAAATGTCAAAATGTGGTCCATTCAGTCAGGTCACACCTTCTTGCACAAACTACATGCAATACAATGCATGATGATCCCTGGCTGTCAAATTTTGCCACCACCGATGCCTTTTCAATAAAAACAGGTGCATGATCATGCTGTGTACTATGATTCTCATTTAATGAATGTTGGGGGTTGTAAATGATGATTCATCTGTCCAACTCAAACCAGAAGCTCTGTCTATGATTATGTTTTATATGTTCTCTGGGAAATTATTTATCAAAATAATGCTCATACAAACATTTACTGCATATTTGCGAAGATTTTTGCAAGGGATGAGGGTGCCATCAACAGCCAGACAATTACTGCTTTCTTGTAAAACTCGCTGAGTCCTAGGAATCCAATCGGACCTTGGCGTAATCCTCTGGGTCTCATTGTCAAGACAATAAACAACAGAAAAATAGTCAATTACTTCAAATCAACATTGGAAGCAAATAGGGCAACATAATGTAAAAACATCAAGGGAAACCCAATTCCAGTTTCAATATCACATACAGTCGGTGGATACAATCGTGCACGCTTTATGCGCATCAGATAAATATGTGTCAAAATAAAATGTATAACGGCCCCAACATCAAGAAGATTTGTGACAGACTGGTGAATTCTACAGAGTGGAAAAGCCTCCGGGAGAAATATGTGGTGGCACTTGTGCAGAATGAAAGCCCTTTCAATCAGTAGGGTACATTAGAGGGCTTTTTTTGTAAAGTAGTGCCTCTTGGCTTCCCTCCAAATGCAAGATAGATAATTCTTACTGACAGAGTGACCCCCTTTATATACAAATGGTGGCAGTCTTACGGAATAACAATCAGATCAAATAGATGCACTAAAGAAAAGCAAAAAGAGAGTGATAGGTATTTTAACAGACATTAAAAGGAAAGATAGCACATCACGTGAACTATGACCTTCAGATGTTTTCTGGAAGAAAATGTTCTATGGTCTAAGGACATGATGATTGAGGAAACGGGCTCTACTATTTTAAGAAAATAACTCAGAAGAGAGAGGACAAGTGTGGTCATGGCAAGAACAGATGCAAGTGCATTGGAAGCAAGATCGTAGAAGGACAATTTCTTTTTTCAGGCTTGGAGAGAATCTGCAGACTTTTTTTCTGCACTGTTTTTTGGGTAAAATCTGTGGGATTATGTGGAATGGATTTTTAAATGGTAAAATATACTAAAGAAATCTGAGATTTCTTCATTCATATTGGTAGCTGAAAGCATAATCATGCAACCAAATATGAACACAGAGAGGAAAGTATCTGTTGAATTTTATGAATGACGCAGCGTCTAATTCAGTGGAAATATGCAGATTTTATAAGGACATATATCTGTGAATGCTGCAATTTTTCCTCAACCATGATTGGGAAATTAGAAATAATTGTAATATTTATTTCAATTCTGATTCACTGCTTCAATTTCTTGATTTGCTTTTTGCTGTCAAAATAAATACATAAATAAACATACTAAAAATGATCCTCTTCTCAAATAATGTGTACAACTACAAGTCCAAGAGAGGTCAGTTTTGTATTCCAGATTTAGACATGTAGAACTGCATTTGAATTATAAATTAAATTGGCCTTAAACAATTCATACACATATTGAAAGACACAACATACTCCGAGAAATGTGTAAATTGTTGTCACTGCTGTCATAATGTAACAGAGAAGCAAGAAAACTTTCAGAACAACATCTCTGAAACAATTCAACGCGCCTGGAGTTAGAGACACAGAACAAAATGTATTACTGTTACAATCAGGTAATGTACCCTTACTAGTACACTGTCCTTTCTCTAATTTCCCATAGCCCTTTATATTTCAGCAATAACATTAAAAAAACCATTATGAAATCATAAAATGCTTAATAGATCATTACATTTAATCAGTTAGGAGTGTTTTAACACTTTGATATATATATATATATATATATATATATATATATATATATATATATATATTGATAGGTTATGTGCACTTTATCATGTCTTGATCTCCCTGACATGTTTATTGCATCATAAACATGTCTATATTAATTGTCATATGATAAAAAGTCTCCTTTAAAGTATTCAATCACTGTAAATTTCACAATAAAAGTGTAAATCTAGATTAAATATCTTAATGTCCATAAAACACTGATTTATTATGCATTATATAATTAATGTGAATGACTTATTAATGAAAGTCAAAGATGATTAAAGCTAACATACCATTTAACTGATTATACACCACATCTTCTAGTCGCTCGAGCCGTTTGAGAATGGACTGTCTGTCCAAGGAGTTCGTAACTTTGGCATTCCTGCCTCGCAGTCTCTGATCCGACAGCCTCCCGATCTGCACGAGCTCTTCGGATCGGTCCTGGATCCTGCAGTAGACCGAGAACAAGATGATCCCGACGAACACCAGAATGTTGACCGTCAGCAGAGTTTTGATCTTGCGTGCCACAGCCATTAAAGCCCGAGAGCGAAACTGTCAGACCCCTAATATTCATCCATATGATCCGCTGTGGTGGGAGCTGTCCGTTCAGCACCACGCACAACCCGCAAGCGCCGCAGTTTCACAAGCTTAACAGCTGGTCAACGCGCGTATGACTATAAGTATATATGATATATAAGTAAAACACGTAATAGAGCTTGCAATCAAATCCCACTGCCTCGGGGTCTTGTGCTGACCCCCATTACAAACGTTTAGAAATGTGTCAGAGCAGCCTACGGAGAATATGCTCAGATTAAAAGCATACGTTTAATCACGCTGTGCACTCATGAGTCGAAATGCACGAGATGTGCACGGTTCAGGTGGCTCGTTTTAAATGTCAGTGCATGTCAAACAACGATCCTCCGTGTGCAGCATCCTTCACGCGACTCCGTATGTTAAAGCAAATGCATAGCGCTCGGGCATCGAAATAAGATGAGCGATTTCAATGACCGGACAGATGAAATCCAGAATCCTCATGCAACAAACGCAGGTGGAAGTAAAAAAAAGAAAAAGAAAAAAAGACGGTGTCAAGCGATGGTTTGCATGGCAGCGTTCTTCTCTCGCGCTCCCCGCATGCTCCCTCCCTCACATCCCGCTTTTCACGCGCTGCTCAGCTCTCTGGTGACGTCGGCAAACTCATAAATATTTAACACTGTGTGAGGGGATGAAAGGCTGGAATATGATAGATGATGAGGATAGCTGTTGGATTGCCTTCTAATGTTTTCACGGAGATTGACCAATTAAATTACATAGAGTTTGTATAAGAATGATGATTTCAGTGTTACGCCCAAGTGCAAATGTGGCATTTGAAAGGAATAATACAATCAGTGGGTCATTAACAAATGAAAATGTTCTGCAAGACCATTTTACTTGTCTTCCTTTATTTAGAGTCCTTTATATATTCTCTTTGCGTCTCTTGCAAGTTCGTTCTTTCAAACTGTGCTTTTGTTTTCTTACTTTCACTTCTAAAGCCTACATCTATCAAATGTTTTGTTTACCATGAAGAAATACTTATTAAATACTTAATACTATATGCTCACGAAGTCACATTTTTCTGAGGAGGTTAGGATATCAACAAAATAAGTGGATTATTGTCATATCACTTCATAATAGATTTACACTCAAATAGATTAAAAAAGAATTACAAAAACCTTTTGTTTAAAATATCCTTAAAGTAGTTGACCGTATCATGCTAAAAGCGGCAATACATTTGTGTTACGATAGACATTAACTTGCGTTACTTTACTCTGACCTGGAAATATTTTATATCTTATAACTTAAGACAGGGAACAGGGACAGAGTCACGTGGACCACCTTTACTTTTAAGTTGAGCTCACCAGTTGGGGAAAGTTACTTTTAAAAGTAATGCATAACAATATTGCGTTACTCCCTAAAAAGTAACTTGTGTTACTTTTTTATGGAAAGTAATGTGTTACGTTAATTTTGCATTACTTATTCTCATTGCACAATATTTTACTGTTTTTATTCATGTTGAGGAATACTGAATCTGTTTTTGTGCAAGTGAGATGAGTGCCTGCTCACATTTAGTCTAGAACTACCGTCATGATTGCACAGCGCACACAACGCTTCTGCACTTACTCTTGATTTCTCTTAACATGAGGACAGAAGAGTTAATAAATGGGAAAATCAAAGTAATTTATGCTACTTATTTGAAAAAGTAACTCAGATATGTTGTTGATATTTATGGTAATCTGCCGTTCTTTTTTAAGCTCGAGATTTTCAGTCCCTATTCATATAAAGAGAAAATCCATTGCTTGTAAAATACATTATTCAAAATTTCTCTATTTGTGTTAAACAGTGAGTAAATTATGACAGAATTTTTACTTTTGGGTGAACTAACCTTTTTATATAAACAGTTGAGCTTACTCATTTACACATGAGCAGACCGACACGTGCACAAAGCAACGGGCAATTCTAACACCATGCTTTTGAATGCTTGCCATGGGAGCTGCCTGACCAGTGATTCAATCTAAATAATGAATCCGGTAATTTGCAGCTGAACAGATGGAGAGACATAAAAGAAGAGACGGGAAAAGAATGCCAAAGTCAGCTATAGCATACCAAAATACGATGCATACCATTTTTACACTATACAGTATAGAATGCTGCTTGCATGCATTTTTTGCTGTATTTATAGATACACTGATGAGACAACTTACTTACTACATTTACAACAATGTGCAGTATTCAGCAGAAGCACACTGCACATAATACTGTATCCTATAACGCAATTCACACAACTCGACTTTCCATTTCAGTGCGAAAAGTGAACTAGAAGTGATTATAAAGTGTGATCGGTTTCTACAATCATTATGTGATTTAGAATGTCAAAAGATCATATTTAAAAAAAATATATGTTTAAAAATAAGTAGGATTAAAAATGCCGAATAAGCACGTTTCATTTCCTACATGAAAACTAGATGCCACATACTACTATGTGAAATGTTTATACTTTGAGATAATAGTCTTACTATTCCTGCATTATACATTCTTTACAAATTTGCTGCATATAAATGTGTTTTAATGTTTAAAAAATAGTCTGCAGTTTTCAGTGTATAATGTAAAGTACACACTATGCTAATATGTCATTTTGAACATTGCCAATATGTGTGTGTGAGACAGAATGCTTTCACCTGATTGGACACAGTAAAGTGGGCCACCAAATTCAATTTCATTTTCCACAGATTATACTAGCATTTGAATTTATCTTGGTTAATTGTATTCAATGAACGCCTCTTTTATTTACAGAGCAGCTAGGGCAGGAATTGTAAGCTGGCACAGATATATTTCACTGTCTTGTAAGGTTTCTCACACTGCTGTTGAGATATAATCAACAAATGAAGTGCTCATAGGCAACAGCTGTATTGCTAGACTAATCAAATAAGTCATAAGTCAAGAGCAGGTGAAAAGGCATCCGCCATATGAATCCTAAAAAATTGTTAAAAGATCCTGTTGAGGAAAACATTGTGAACTGTTTGTGTTAAAATCAGATTTGTTCAGTCAGTCTGACTGTAGAATGGAAGCTGCAAACGCTCACACAAATTCTATGATGAGCAAACCTCGCCTGGAGGTGTTGGAGTTGAATCCTCTCAAAACAACCCATGCAGTCTCGGTTACATGGCATCTTCAAAATAAAATAATAAATAATTTAAAGAATAAAGATAGAAAAACTCAGGAGACTGCACTCAGTAACATCCCAATGCATGCATGCTGTCAGAGAGAGTTGGCCGCGAGTTGACTTGAAACGTTAAACTGAAACAATGGTTCTCATGATGCTTTCAAAAATAAAGAAAAAGTCTCAAAAATCCTGTAGAGTCACCTGTTTTTCCCCCCTGCGTTCTTTTGTGTTTATTTCAGTTTTACCTACTTTAAAGCCACCATAGTCCTCTACCTACAAATAAGGGAGTTGGAAAGTACAGGAGATATGTATTCATCCAATCCTGTCAATCAAGTTGCATGGCAAGGGTATATAAACATCCGATTGCCCCCCCCCCCCCCCCCCCCCCCCCCAAAATCATTTTTTTCTAATAGCCCATGGGAGAAATGTAGAGTATCTGTCAAATCTCTTATAAAAATGTGAACTCTTGAGTTCTCCTTACTGTAGCTTAAGACATGTATGTCATTTGTTCTCATATGCAAAACAAGAACTGGCTGTCTTTGCGGAATATAATTAGTTTCCCTGCCTAATGTGAATCGCATTACAGAAAATGCTGATTGAGTTTAAGACGTCTGCTAAAACAGATGGGACTGGGAAATGCTTGCGTTTTCTCCAAATAGATAGAAAGTAATTGCTGTCGATCGACTACAGCTACTGTGGTAGTATTACTTATAACAGCAGTTTTCAAAAATTATAAACATACAGGGTAAAATATTTAAATTAGAGGTGGGCATAGATACATTTTTTAATCTAGATTAATCTCACTGGAATCTTGGAATTAATCTAGATTAATCTAGATTAAAATGCCTCATTTGAATTCTGACGAAGGCATTCAGAGTATGTGTGCTACCCAAATAATGACTAAAAGTAAGTCTTTGAGAATAGTTCGCCTCGCGTAGGGATGTGAATTTCTGCCAAAAATGCCATTCGACAATAGGGGAGCAAAAGTCGAATATCGGTAAAAAAATTTTTTATAAAATAAAATAAGTAAATAAAACGCACAATTAAAATGACAGAAAGGGAGGCCAATTTCATCTTTAGCGATTTGTCATCAAACAAACTGTTTATTATGAACAAGTAACATGTTTTCGTCGTTTTTTTTAACATAGTAGGCTAATTGGAAGAAGAAAAAAACAATAAGCACGACGTAGCTACAGTCCGTTTTTGCATCGCCAAACCAGATGCTCGTTAGATCAAAAAATAATGTCATATGTAATAATGATTTTATGTGAACCTGCCTTTACCGGCAATAGCCTCCTCCTTTTTAAACAAATTAGTTTCAATCAATGTAAACTATTCGTGTGTAGATGCCCCTGCGCAATACACACACATTACCGCGGGATGGCGGGTGTTCATTTCATAAACTGTACACAATGGTAGCTTATTTATTTTGTAGCCTATAAATTAATGTATATGTCCAACGGATAATGTCATACTTTTTAGTAGTGCTATCGTGGCGTAATAATCTGTTTGGTTGTAAAACGTATTACCTGAATGAAATGAAATCGAATATCGTCCTGTGGAATCATTCATTCACAGACAGCTTACGAAGATGTTCAACTAATAAAGATCTTCATCGCTGGCAAAAATATGATGCATTTGCAGATTTGCTTTCACTAGACTAAACTGTAGTTCTTGATGTTCTTAAATCTTCCTGTTACGACTCCGTGTCGAGTGAGATTGAACGCGCTTCAGAGTTCAGACGATTCAGTGCGTGAGGAACTGAACAGAACTGATTCGCGAACCGATTTAGACAGATCTGCCAACTTGTTTGATGAAGTCTTTGAACAGAATCGACCCAAAAGAGTGATTCATTTGTAAATTGAGCATCGCTCATGCCCATAAAAAAGATACAGCGCGCTTGGAATAAACTCATTTAACAACATGTAAAGTAACGAGAGGAACGATCAACGTAACATGTAAAAGTATACACCTTGTGTCCCTGACAGGAAAATACCCTGCTGCGCGATTTGCGCGAAAATATAACGATATTCGAAAAAGCTATTTTATGATACCAACCCAACTTTGAGAATAGATTAACGGCGATATTGTTTTAATCGCCCGATAAGAGTCTCACGTTAACGCAGCACGTTAACGCCGATAACGGCCCACCACCAATTTAAATGTTTATATCTACTCGGTTACTCACGTAACCTCAGTTCCCTGAGTTAGGGAACATGCGTAGCTATACGCAGTGGGGGAAACTCCTTTTCCTCGATTTACTGAAGCCTTTATGTAAAGTGCATTTGCAGCTGCACAGCTAGAACATGAGTGTCTGGCTCGTTCATAGGCTGCGCTGCGGCAACTGCACATCCAATGGCGCGGGCCAAGGGGGCGTGACCTCAGTCTATAATAGTCCCCGAATTCGCCATTATAGCAGGTTTAACGACTGAAGCGACAACTTGCCATGTTACTATAGTGCGGCTGGCTACGCAATACTCGTTCCCTAACTCAGGGACCTGAGGTTACGTGAGTAACCGAGTAGTTCCCTTTCGAACGGTCACTTCGTATTGCGTAGCTATACGCAGTGGGGACGCCATGAAAAACGCCCCGCACTGAGTAACTGGCTGCCACTGCAACTCAGGCCCCTGAGCATACAGAACAAGCCATGACCGCATAATTATGTATAAATAGACCAGACACCGTCAGGTCTAAAATAGTACACATCAGTTAGAAATAACCCAACATACTACACCAATGAACCCAGACACTGTCGGGGTTATTAGTATATGAACATATAACCAGTGAAGTGGGTTTATATATGAAATTATAACCGGCCAAAGCGGGTTTTATATATGTATGGAATATAACCGGCAAAAAAGGGTTTTATATATGTCATATAACCGGCCAAAAGCGGGTTTTATATATATGTAATATAACCGGCAACAGCGGGTTTATGCATGAATACAACCGGCCAGCAGCGGGTTTTATATATATATGTGAATGTGATAGTGCACAGTAATATATGACAAGACCAGCCAACGACGGGTCTTAATCATACCGAAAGCACCTTTGCCCCCAGGGAAGGTACTTCCCTATTATAGAAACTCATAAATGTGGAAGGCGAGGACCAGCCGGCCGCATCACAAATATCACTAGTGGGAATGCCAGATGACCAAGCCCATGATGAGGCATACCTCTGGTCGTATGTGCCTTGATACCTATAGGGCAAACTTGACCGGCTGCGGTATAAGCCATAGAAATAGCATCCACTATCCATCTAAACAGTCTTTGCTTAGTGACTGGATCCCCCTTGGATCTACCACCAAAGCAGACAAAAAGCTGTTCTGATTGTCTAAAAGACGCAGAACGCTCCCGATAGATTCTCAGCACTCAGACAGGGCAGAGAAGATTAACCTCTCCATCCTCTGCAGACGGAGGGAGGGCTGATAATGTCACCACCTGTGCTCTGAACAGTGTTTAGAGCACTTTAGGAACGTAACCATGTCTGGGCTTGAGGATGACTCTGGAGTCACCTGGACCCAACTCCAAACATGCAGGGCTCACAGAGAGCGCCTGCAGATCTCCCACTCGCTTGATAGACGCCAACGCCATAAGGAGAGCGGTCTTCAGCGAGAGGGTTTTTAGATCAACCGATTGGAGCGGTTCGAAAGGCGGACCTTTCAGAGCCCCCAGTACCGTGGAGAGGTCCCAAGGCGGCACAGACGGAGGTCTGGAGGGGTTCATTCTCCTCGCACCTTTCAGGAATCTTACGACCAGGTCGTTTCTTCCCAGTCACTGGCCAGCTGTCAGAACATGATGTGCTGCTATGGCTGCCACAAACACTTTGAGCGTGGACGGGGAGCAACCCGCGTCCAGCAGCTCCTGTAAGAATGAGCGAACCACAGATATCAAACATGACTCTGGGTCAGCCTGATTTTTCGAGCACCAGCTGGAAAAACCTGACCATTTTGGAGCATACAGGCGCCGAGTCGACGGGGCCCTGGCTTCAGATATAGTGCTTAAAACCTTCTCAGGAAGGTCCTTGGGTACCCGTTGAGGGGCCAAACATGGAGGGCCCATAAATCGGGTCTCGATTGCCACAATGTCCCGTTCGCCTGTGTGAGGAGGTCTTTCCTCAGTGGGACAGGCCATGGGATTGTGTCCTATAACTGAACCAGTTCCGGGAACCACGGTCTGGTTTTCCAGAGAGGGGCCACCAGAAGGACTGCCCCCCCCCCCCCCCCCTATCTGACCCGTATGATGACTTGTAGAACATGAGCGTCTGGCTCGCTCATAGGCTGCGCTGGGGGATTATTAAATTCGGGGACTATTATAGACTGAGGTCACGCCCCCTTGGCGGGCTCTGACGTGCGACCAATGAGATCACTCTGCGTCATACACGTCAGAGCCCGCCAAGGGGGCGCCCCATTGGATGTGCAGTTGCCGCAGCGCAGCCTATGAGCGAGCCAGACGCTCATGTTCTAGCTGTGCAGCTGCAAATGCGCTTTACATAAAGGCTTCAGTAAATCGAGGAAAAGGAGTTTCCCCCACTGCGTATAGCTACGCAATACGAAGTGACTGTTCGAAAGGGAACTGTCTGTTATGCTCATCTTTTGTCTTGTTTTTTGAGCCACAGTTTTGTTCACAGGAGTGTGACATAGGACGTATACATTCATAGGCATGAAACTTAAACTACAACCGTATTTTCTTATATTGTGACATATATTTTTGAGTGAAACGGCTTCATGAACAAGAAAAAATTATAGGACAGGACTTGATTTTGCCCATGAGTTATTGATTGGATTGTTTACAGGTAAATCAATCATAATAAGCACTGCAATATTCCATTTGATAAGAAATCGAAAAGTTAAGGGTGAAGAAAATGTTATTGAAAACTTTTCTTCCCAGTTAACATTGTGGTATTGTTGGTGCTTAAAGTTTGTAACAATTTTCTTGTATTTTATTGAACTTCAACACCAAGACGAGAAAATAGAAATATACCTGCACCAAGCTGATCCTCAGTGACATGCTTTATTTGTGCTTTTTCTCCACACAGAAGCTATAAGAGCCAGTGTCACTTGCCTTTCAGGGCTTTTAGCAGCACTAGCTCAAGGGGAAGCCATTCTTTCTTTGTACACTTAGTTGTCAGACATAATACCTCAAAAGAAGAGAGTAAGAGAGAGAGGGAGAGTAAGTGAGAAAGAGTAAGAGTACTTAAGGGAGAGTTGAAGTAATGTGTCTTTACCCAGCAGCTCCTCTGTAATTCAGACCACCAGCCTCTCCTACACAGCCTTTCCCAATTAACAAGCATATCATTAATCAGCAAATTGAGTAACTGCTATTTATCAGGTACTTAAGGTGCATAATCAGCAAGTTAAGCTATTCATTTATTTACTGGTTTGTTTCTACTTCTGTTGCAGAGAAATACATTTTAGACAAACAGAAGTTGAATTAAGTGACTACACAAAACCTATTGCAACACATTTTGCTCATTAGTTTCATTTTCCCCCACAAGATATGTGGATTTTTGGACATGTACTATGGTAATACTATGGTTTTTTTTTAAGTATATGAAATTATATTAAGGTATGATATATTTACATGTATTAATTTAGCAGTCGCTTGCATTCACAGCAGCTTTCAAATTAGGATAATACAAACTAGATTTGGCAAAGCAATTTTCAACAGCCATTCAGCAGTCTTCAATGTCACATGTTCCTTCGGAAATAATTTGAATATGCTGATTTGGTGCTCAAGAAACATTTTTTATGACCAATGTTAAAAATAGTTTTTAATGATTAATATTTTTGTGGAAAATGTATTGGTGAGCATAAGAGACTTCTTTCAATAACAAAATAAATTGTAAACTAAATTGTAAATAACTAAAAGAATTGCTTTAATGATTCCAATATTTACACACACACACACACACACACACACACACACACACACACACACACACACACACACACACACACACACACACACACACACACACACACACACACACACACACACACACACACACACACACACACACAATACTAGATATAGATAGAAAGATGTACATGCAGAACTATAGATATAGAGATAAATTGATAGCTAGAATGACAGACAGAGAGAAGCCTAACCATATTACCCCCATATTACTGGCCTAGAAAAACCTTTTGTTCTGAACTTTTAGTGTAATATATAATGACACTAATCCACTGGAGTGTCTAGAGGTCTGCCTGAGTTGTACATTATCACTTCCAGATAGCCTGCAGCTACTCAGTCCTGCCTGATTACATTAATATGCTTATTAAACATGCAAGAAGCATTATATATTAAGATAAAACAAGATGTTGTTAAAGTCCCCCTGCGTAGTCAATAATTGTATCCCTTAAAACCCATCTGTAATCAACAAAATTACATATTTAAATGTTTTCCTGTGAAAAAAAGCCTTAAAATAGCTTGAATAGAACTCTACACACTTACCTATTTTAGTATACACAGAACTATGAAAATGCAAATGAGCCCGCCTCCACTCACTCATACAGGCTAGTCTACAAGTCGATGTATCAGAATTGTAATGCATTTTATGTATTGCTCTCTACGAAGTCGGACATATAACGCTATTGATATGATTAGCTTTTTGCTTGACTATAAACAATCTAATAATGTGTTGCAAATGTTACACAAACCCTGTTTAGTATCCTTAGAAATGCTTTGAACAACTCAGAACATCAATGGAGAAAGGTATGTAGGTATGTTGGTTACAAGGTAGTTTGTGACCTCAGAAACACCAGCGATTTCAAACCGCATTTTTTTTCACTGCATGTTTTAAGGAGAAAATACTCAGGAATGGTTGACTTATGAATTTGCACATGGTTTCTCTTAAAGCATATTAAAAACACCACATAGACATTTAAACAGCATTAAAAACTTGATTTTCACCACAGGGGGTCTTACATTGACTTAATCAGATAATCTGGTCATAGTCCATTGATCAGTGGCTGCTCCCTCACACTCAACTTCCTTTTAAAAAAAAAAAGCTTCATTAACAATCAGTTTTGCAATTTAAAGGTCTGACTCAACTAAGGAGCATAGGGCAAAGCTTAACTGTATGCAAATTATGTTTAAGCAACTGTCCTTTCTGCTGCAGTCTGCTGGTAAGAATGGAATAATTAACATTAGTGCCTTCAGATTTACATGCAAGCTGTAGCACTGCAATAAAGATCTAAATTCTTGACGGAAAATAACAAATTATATGCTTTGACATAACTATATTGCTGTCTACTTTATCTTCTGCTGCGTATTGGCAAGGTTCTGTTTAAATTATGTAGATGCTTATACTTGATATGGTGAATTGTGTCCAGTGGCCAGTGGATGACCTGCGTGTAGGACATTGTGTATCCCAATTTTTGTATATAGTCAGAGTAGTCCACATATTTAGCTTGACATGAACTAAATGTTCTGTTTCACTCAAAGCCACGTTTAGTTCATGTCAAGCTAAATATGTGGTCTACACTGACAATACAAAAAATTGGGAAACACAGTCATCCACCGGCCACTGGACACAAGTCCCTTAATGAGAGACAGAGATAATGATGATTATGATGATCATTATTACGGTTATTTTTTAATTAGAGGCTTAAGATGGCTCTATAAGAAGTGCCAGTAGTGTCTGGTTGGACTTTGGCATAAAACCACATGCAATTCTGCTGAAATTCCACTGCAAAAGTTTAAAACTGGCACGAGCTGCACCTGTCTGCTAGTCACCAGGGAAACAGGCCAGTGTGTGTGTGTGTGTGTGGGGGGGGGGGGGGGGGGGGGGGGGGGGGATGCTCCCTGTGCATGCTCTCTGTCCATCTGTGGTTATCTACAGACCAGCTGTTATTGTCTTGATGGTTATGATGTGTTACATACACATCATGTTAATACTGACAATTGAACAGACACATAACACCCATAAAACATGCACATATGGTCAGATCCCCTTCATCATTCCTTTAGCAGGCAGTAATGCACACACACACATATGCGCACACTGACAAATCTGTCCACACACCCTCAGCCGAGGGTACAGTTGGGAGCTAGATATCAAACAGCGAGACTGAAATGGATATTAGAGAACAATAGTGCAGCAAGCCAAGAGCCACACCCATTCAATCAACTGTCATTATCACCCGGTCACCAGATAAATCAATCACAGTAATATACAGTAGAATCATACCACACAATTTCGACATAACATCCATCTCAAATAAGCATTACACACTCACAACATCCCAGAAACCCCCCAGCATTCCACACAGTAAAACATATCCTGTTAAATTTACAGTAAAAAAAAAAAAAACTGGCAGCTGTGGTGGCCAGAAATTCACCGTAAAAAATACTGACAATGTTTTCAGTTTTACAGGATGCATGTTTATTTTACAACATAGCCAATACTTGTATAGACGGTGCACAGGGTCATACACACACACACACACACACACACACACACACACACACACACACACACACACACACACACACACACACACACACACACACACACACACACACACACACACACACACACACAAAACACTATCAGAGTAATACATGACACTAAAATAATGCAATAAACATTAACAAAATAACGTAAAATGTAACACAAAACACACTAATTTACATTACTGACAACAAAATAAGAAGAAACTAAATTATTCAAAAATGTAATCATGCGTGTAATCCAGGGAATTTTGAGAATGTCCTTTTACTGTGTTTCACCATAGATATTAGAAAAAAACTATACATTTGACAGTACTTTACAGTAAAATTACATATAATGTGATGTAGAACCACTTACAGTTTTTCACCATATATGGTAATGTAACTTACAATTACATGTTTTTACAGTATTTTTCTGTAAGAATTACAAACTTTTTGTACAGTGCAGCATCATACAATCAACAACATATAATCACATTGCAGTATTGCTCATTCAAGTCACTCTAAAATCACAGCATCTTCCATTTATGAAACTTTCTAGCAACAAATCACAAAATTCTAAATTCCGACAATTATACATCAAAACACCAGAAAACAATCACAACGCCATACAATGATTTCATTCAATCGCATCATGCATCACAATGCATCACATAACTGCAGCAAAACATCATTAACAGCATAATAACATCACACAGTGAGAACATCCCAGAAAAATCACAACAACATATAATCACATTACAGTATTGCTCATTCACATCATTCTAACATCACACAATCACAGGATCTTTCACTTATGAGATTCCAGAAATAAACAACCGCACAACTCCAAATTCAGACAGTTACAGTCACAACACCCCAAAAATAACATCAAACTACAACACGTAAATGTTGAATGATGAATGACATCATACCATCACTCAATCATCATACAATAGCATCACAAAAAACACAATATCATATAATCACATCCCAGCATCATGCAAGCAACATTCTAACACCATACAGGTAGTGTCACTACTGTGACATATAATACGTCATAAAATACTATGCCACACAATAACACTTTTCAACATCAAATAATCACATTACCAAGTTGCAACAGTAGCAGCAGTATAGATTGTAATGCCATTTCAGTATCAGAAGCGAAATCTTAAATGCAAAAACTAAATTTAAAAAATGTGTGATTATATATGTGACAATCACATGGCAGCATCACACTGTCACAGCACTGAATAGTGGACACGTGTCATATCACATAACAGCAGCAATCACACAATTATTGTTGTAACAACAAACTGTAACAACATCAAACAAGCACAACATACTGGCATCACACAATCCGACCTTCTCAACATCCTAACATCCACAACAATTAGAGCATTCCAGTACCACACAATCACAATATGATATCATCGCATCCCTGCATCATGCAAACACAATAACATTTAAACATCACGCAATCACAGCATCATACAATTTTGACATCCCAGCAACAGAATATCAAAACAACATATCAGTCAAATATATATCCAAAATCACAACAGAAATCAACTGCCACATATCACATATTCCCATACTGTATAATCACAGCATTGCAACTTCACAAACATGACAACAGAGGAGAACTCTACAGGGCTAAGTTCCAGTAAACTGACTTTTCAGTATATACAGAAGCACATCTTTGAGCAACCATTAATCTATTTTTTTTCCAACAGACGAGGCAATGCAGAAACAAGGAAAGATCAAAGTATTGTATAGCTCCTCTTTCACTTCCTCTCCCTTATCCTCCCCCACCCCGCCTTCATGTGTGATTGTAATTACAGATAGAGGCATTGCATGGCAGTCCTCAAGAAAATAATTAAGTAAAGTGACAGAGGGTGGTTGTGGCTTAAAAAAGACAAAAGTTAGAGAAAAAGTTAAGGTTATTGAGGTCACATGGTAGAAAAGAAGAACGCGGACAAACTGGAAGAGGACGTGCAGCTCACTAATTGTGCACAACAGCCTACTTTATCAACACTGGTTCCAGAAGTTGTTCACATTCATGTTCTCCATAAGGATAAAAAATAAAATAAAATAAAACACTTCAAAAAAGGGCTCTTGGACCACACCAACCAGCTTCGAGAATGAATCATGACATTACAAATTGAAAAAATCTAAAATCAATGAAAATGAGAGAAAAAAGACACTGTGTAAAGGGGGAAACTGAAACACTATAAACTAAATTTTGTAAATTGAATAAAATATTATTATTTAATATACAACTGTTAACTTATAGTTATTGCTTATAAGTATAATTATCAATAATCTTATAATGTCAAGTCAAGCCACCCTTATTGCGCTTTATACAATACAGATTGTTCAGAATTCAAAAAAAAAGCTCTAAAAAGACGATAGTAAAAACTATTCAAAAATATTCAGTTGAAATCAGTTCAGCATTGATTCATTTTGATTCAATAACTGTGCAAAGTATATTAATTATGAAATGAGTTCAACTCAGCTGTAAAGCAGCTCTGCAGAAAACAGTGATGACATCATCCAGCTAAGTTCTCATCCAAGAGTTTCAGTGCAGTCAGATCAATAACATTGCTGAATATTAGGTGAACCCAACTAAGCAAGCCAGAGTAACAGTGGCGAGGAACAGGTGACAGAAATTGAGAAAAAAATCTTGAGAGAAACCAGGCTGATCAGAGGGTCAGTTCTCCTCTGACCAACCAACGAAGATGGTGTGATTATGATTCAGGCAGCATCAGAAGTCAGATTGTGGATCGGTAGCATTCAAAATATTTCAGTTCCTTCTGTACAACGATCTCACTGTATAATGATCTTAAAATATTTATAAAAATCTTAAAATATTTTAAGATGCTAAATATCCACATAGAAAGTGACAATGTAAGGAGACTTGATTACATCATTTGAACTGCTTCATGGGAGTGTGAAATCACTGCTAAGCTCTTTCCGGCAATTTCTGTTTCCATAGTAGCATTGAGTTCTCTGATTGGTGGATCTTCACAATTCATGGGTAGCATGGTCCTTCACTAGTAATTGGGCTGTTGATTTATTTATTTATATATTTATGCTTTAAATTAAGCTGAAATCACATTGTCTGTCTTGAAAAGCTTATACATTATCATAAAACAAATCTCTCTATGGAGAAAATGAATGGAACCTGATCACTGCGCTCTATTGAGGGAGGGTAAAAGGATAAAGTACTGTGATTTCCTTGCCATGACAACAATGTGATGAATACAAATACACAGCTGGGGTTGGGAGGATGACATCAGAATCTGTTGATTACTCTTAACGGAGACCTTAAAAGGACTTATAGAGAATTCTACACCTTATCACAATAATTCTTATAATTTATTTGGAATAACAAGAATATAGTAAAAAGCAGATATGTTCCTCCAACAAGCGGGACCCAGCCAAACCAACCCCCACCCCACCTGCATGCCCGTCCTCTATGCCACTGACACTTTTGTCATACATCGCATGCAGATGGCAGGCTGGTTAATCGACAAAGATCTTTCTGAATAGCATGCTTGACTACACTCTCTCACAATTTATCAACATGGGATCCTCCTTTCATGAAGCAAAGTCAATTGAAAGTTAATTTCAATACACTTGATTAATGTTTTTTGGAACATAGCCTCTCCTAATCGTTCTATTGTCTCATCAGAAGGCCACATACTATTGCTCTGCATAGGAAAATAGTTCTCATAAGCCACATGCTGATTAAAATAAGGTGTTTTCAAGAAAATTCATGACTCAATGGCTAAATCGGCAATCAGGCACAGATCATCTATTGAGTATCTTGGATGTTTCATAAACATCAGGGTTGCATTAATCCTACATTGCTTTCATGGCCTTTTAAAAGCTTCTGGCATTTAACTGGCATTACTTTATTTAAGCAGTTTATGACAGTTATGCTAGTTCCTGTTTCAGTAGCAAAATACTGAAGTTTCTGAATGAGAAAAGAAAAAAAGAAACAGCACAGTAATTCAAAGACTATTTCAGAATACAAAAAGTGCCATTATATGCAAATGGAAAACAAAGCATTTGGGTTAATCCTGATCAGAAATACCCTGTCTGTGATGAATGTGCACTTTAAAAGCAAAATTTCAACATATTCTTTAAAGTTTCTGCATATAATTAGCATGATGCAGGGGTTGGACAAGGAAACTGAAAAATTAATTTAGTGTTAGAGGATTCACGCCCGGTGGCCAATCTTCTCTGATTTTACATTACATCACATCAGTATGAACAGAGAGTGAAGGTTGAATTGTTGAAGAGGACAATTTGGTGGTGCGTATCTCAGTGGCTCATCTGTTACCAGGACAGCAAGTCTTTGATGTATTGAGAGCTATGGTATCCAGGGTAATGTCAGCATACCACCACGTAGGACAAACCACATCCAACAACTGTCTGAAAGAGATGTCCACTGTCCAGGTACTTGGATTGTATCCAAAAAAATGTAAACCACAGCTGCCCAACTTACTGCAGAATTACATGTACACCACGACTTTCCTATTTCCACCAAGATTGTTCACCGGCAGCTCCACAGAGTGAATATTCATGGTTGAGCTGTAAACTGTTCAAAAGGAGGGCCAAACCTTTGGACACTCGTTCCATTGAAAAATGTCAGATTCATTGGTGCCAACAGTGTAAATCTTGCGCTCTGGACAATGTGAAACAACGAGTCCACCTTCATTGTCTGTCCCACATCCGTGGGAGTTGTGGTGTGGAAAAGCCCTAAAGAGGCTTAACACTCGGACTGTTGCCTGCCCAGAGTGAAGCACGTGGGTGGATCAGTGATGTTTGGGCTGCAATATCACGGCATTCCCTACTGTGCTTGATGGGCGCATCACTGCCGAGGACTACCGAAGCATGGTTCAAACATTGTACCCTGAAGGGAGTGCCGTGTATCAGCATGATAATGCTCCAAAACATACAGCAAGACTTGTGACAGAAAGGTTTGATGAAAATGAAAGTGAAGTCTCCCATTGCCTGCACAGTCAACAGATCTAAATATTTTTGATCCGCTTTGTGGTATTTTGGAGGAGCAAGTCAGAAAACTTTTATCACCACAAACATCACATAATGACATGGCCGCTGTTATGGAAGAGGAATGGCTCAAAATCAATCTGGCCATTGTGAAGGACTTGCTGTATTGGCCGCAAAAGGAGGCCCTTCAATATACTAGTAAATTATTGTCTAAAACCAGGTGTTTCAGTTTCATTGTCCAATATCTGTACCTAAGCAATGAATGATAGTCTTTGAAAACCAATACGGTAATGTTCTTTTGTTCTTTTTAACCAGGCATCTGGTGTCTTGCTATTGACGTTTAAATTTGAGATAAAAAGAAAGGTGCTACAGAAAAATAAATTAATTGTACTTTTTGAAAATATATTCCTCTTTTAAAATGATCCTAATATATGAAGATTTTATTTGCCAGTCTCTCTTGAAGGCTCTCTTAATTTCTGCTTTTGATTATGAGCACTTTGTGTTGCACTTTTGCTACCATGCTGCCCTCCTTTTAAACAGTTTACCATCCTTTTTTGGATCCAAAATCTACTTCTGTTTTAATCCAGTGTTTTATGGGGTTATTTTCTGCCACAATTCTGCATGTGCAAGATCATATTTTGTGCGTGCAAAATGGCATTTTGCACATGCGTGAAATGAGTTTTGCAAAGAAATGTTCGTCTCGCAAATCAGAAATTATTTCGAGCGAAAGAAAACTAATTTTGCATTTAAAATATTTTGTCCAGATGTGTGCAAACGTTCTCTTTCGCATGCGCAACGTTTCACTTGCTTGCTCCGCTGATACTCGTCCTGAGTGCTCACTAAGCGCCGATGGCTCGCTTGCTCAACGCAACCCAGCGTTACAATATGCCATAATTCCAGCCAATCAGAGATGAGGCTGCCAAATCCTGATTGGCTGGCTTGACAACCAATCACAAGACTCCCTCTATTACCGACAGCGGAAGAGGAAAATATTTTTTATACTTTTTTAAATGCATTTTAGTAAAGGAAATGTCTCGGTTACGTATATAACCTTTGTTCCCTGAGTAGGAAATGAGACACTGTGAATATCGCTATGGGAACACCTTTGGTGTGGACGAATGTCTGAAATCCTTATACCATCATGCCAATTTGATTGGCCAATAGCGCTTTGCACCACCCTAAGAATACATCACGTATACTTCATATTAGTGTGCTGTGCGCTATTACCTCAGATTCCATGATGAAGGAAGCACTATTCAAGTATGGGAAGGCCGGTATCGCAGTGTCTTGCTCCCTACTCAGGCAATAAAGTTTACATACGTAACCGAGACGTTCCCTTTCATAGGTCTCTCAACACTGTGAATATTGCTATGGGAATATATACCATAATGCCTTCACATACTTGAGAATAGCTGGAAGACCTAGGAAAGTGTCCGCTTAAGCAGATAAGACCTGGGGGCCGGGAGCAATCCTCACATCCAGTAGAACTTGAGACCGTAGAACTTGAAAAAAGTGTTCGGAGAGGACCATCTTGCTGCAACACAAATATCATCCAAATAAGAGCCCATAAAAAGAGCTTGAGAAGAAGCCATTCCTCTAGTGGAATGGGCACGCACACCTAGAGGCGAGGCCAAACCACGCGCCTCATAGGCAGCCAAGATAGCCTCAATCACCCAATGAGACATTCTCTGTTTGGTGACAGCAGCCCCTATGTTTTTACCACCAAAACAAACAAACAATTGCTCCGATCTACACCACTGGGCTGAGCGGTCAACATAGACCTTCAGTGCCCTGACCGGGCAAAGACAGAGAGGCTGTGCATCACTCCCAGTCTCCAAATCAGGAGGAGAAAAATCCTCCAAAACCACATGCTGGGAACGAAAAGGGGTTAAAATGACCTTAAGAACATATCCTGGCCTGGGACACATCAAGAATTTAACCAGCCCCGGGGCAAAGTCCATACAGGAAGAGTTAACAGGAAGAGCCTGCAGGTCCCCTATTCTCTTAAGGGAGGAAAGGGCCACCAAAAGAACTTAAGAGTCAAAAAATTCTCTGACACAGATTCTAATTGTTTTGAACGCTGACCTGCCAGATCTTCCATAACAATGGCTAAATCCCAAGACGGAATTTGTACAGGGCGGAAAGGCCTAAGCTGTCTTGCTCCTTGTAGAAAACGAGAAACCAGGAAGTGATGTCCAAAGGAAACACCTTCTTTTGGTGCATGCTCTGCCGAAATAGCCGTCAAGTACACTTTAAGAGTGGCCGGGGCTGCAACCTCCGAAAAACGACTTTGCAGGAACTCCAGTATTGAGCTCACAGGGCAATGAACTGGCACTGCCTGCACCAAGAGGTGAACAGCCTCCATTTATAAGCTTACAGACGCCTCACAGAGGGGGCACTAGAATTAAGGATAGTATCTGTAATCTCAGTCGAGAGTCCAGAGTATATTAGCGAGCCCTGCTCAGAGGCCAAACCCACAGCTTCCATAGAGCCGGACGGGGATGCCAACTCGTACCCTGGGCCTGAGTTCAATTCAATTCAATTCAAATTTATTTGTATAGCGCTTTTCACAATACACATTGTCTCAAAGCAGCTTTACAGAAAGTGCATTTCGGAAATGTACATAGAAAAATACAGTTAGTTAATCATGTATTAATTTATGGCATAACATATCGCCGGCTTTGAGTCGTCTCTTCACAGGCGTCGAGTCGTCTCTGAGTCAACAGGTATCTGAGGGGAGCCTCCCATGGAGGGCCAACTAAGAAACTGACCAGGACTGAAATCCATATCTGAGTGGGCCAAAACGGGGCCACCAGCAACAAATGTCTCACTCTGACTTCTTTTATTCTGAGGGGGACTGCTGAGAGCAATCAAATCAGTGGACAGGCATAAAGCCTGACCCTAGGCTACTCCTGAGCCAGAGCATTCAGTCTCAGAGGCGACGGAGGAGACAGGGAGAACCAGAGTGAGCAGTGCGTCATGTTTGACGCAAACAAATCTACCTCCGCTCGGCCAAACCGCTGCCATATGAGGTTCACCACTTTGTTCAAAGTGCAACAACCATTCCCCCAGTTCCAAGCCCTGCCTTGAAAGCAGGTCTGCTCCCAGGTTCAGATGGCCTGGAATGTGAACCGTTCTGACCGTCAGAAACCTGTGCCCAAAGGAGGACATGTTTTGTCAACCTGTACAGGGGATGCGAGTGTAGACTTCCTAGCGTTTCAGGTACAAAACTACAGTCATTTTGTCCGTCCTGAGCAAGATGTGACACCCCTTCAGACAGGGTGAGAAACGTTTGAGTGCCAGAAACACTGCAAGCAACTCCAAGCGATTTATGCGCCACCCACGTTGCTCCTTTTTCCAGACTCCAGAAATTGGGCAACCCTGATAGACTGCGCCCCAGCCTGTGAGTGATGCGTCTGTCGTGATCGTCTTGCGATGACAACACGCCCCCAGCTGGACTCCTCTGTAAAGGAGTGAAAGTCTCAACCACGGACGTAGAGCATAAGGCTGCATCTCATTTCTCTGTCTTACCCCTCCCTCTTACCCCTCCCCCTCGTTTTTGCACGTTCATGTAAGGGGAAGTGGTGTTACAAAACTGGTACGCAACAACCATTGCGAGACTTTGGGCAGGAGCTGCCACGCAGCCCAGTACTCTGCTAGGGGCGTTAACCGTTCTTCCTCTGGAACTTGCCGAACTGTAGTACATTCACTGATTGTAGAAAGCCCTTGGCTTCTACAGAAACAGAAAGTAAGAGTGGAGTGACTACGGTAGTCATAGATTGGTCCCCCTGCGTAGGGTTCCGAGGCACAAAAGTGGCAGAAACCTCTTCAACAGGGAACTTTTTCATCCCCCGATCGGATGTCGAACGTGGGGGTTTTGAACACCGTCATAAACGGGCCATACACCCGTGACCCTAGGGCTTTTCCCGGAACTCCGAAGGCGTGAGTGAGCGGAGTGTCTGGAGTGCTGCTCGTCGAGGGAGCCCCGCCCAAAACCGCCCGAGGCGCAATATGCGACAGAACGGAGGCCGCAATCAGAGAGGCGAATACACTTGCGCAGTTCGTCAAAACTCTTCGATGGAGGGCCAGGCCTCCGAGAATGAGCGAAGGAACCAGGAACTACTTCTGGGGCCCTGGGGTCAAGAGGTCTTGGCCATCGGACCCAGGTCTATCGTTCTGCATCGTGAACGAAACGGTGGACGCGTCCTAGGGCCCCAGTCTCTGCGCAGAGCTCCATAGGCGATGGTTCGCTTCGCTGTGCTTCACGGGGGCGCTGTTGGGAAGACAAGCGCGAACTGACTGTAGTTGGTTGTCGATTGATCTCCCTAGGCCTACATGGAATAAGCTGGCGGAAAACAGTGTTGTTTCGATGCTCGAAATTTCTCCACCACAGCCCCCAACTCTTGAGAGGCTCTTCGACGTTTGGCATTGTCGCATAGCCGTGATCTGCCATTTTAGAGACGGTCGCGAAATCCGACTTCAAAGCCTCGTGGTGGAGGTCTTGGAAGAAAGGGAGAGGACTATGGGGCTGGGCTGGAGTGCGGCTAGTCAAATAGCGATCGTCCAGCTTCGACTGGGCCTGAGTTTGAGCAGGCTCGCTCTCCCAACCCTAGCCCCAGCTTGTTTACAGCACAAGTAACCACGTCTAACAGCTCGTTATAGGACGGTGAAGTGCGCTTTTCCTGTTCGCTCGGAGGGAGAGAGCCACACAAATCGCCTGTAAGTTCTTCAGAATCAGAGGCCGCCGAAGAATCACGAACGAAATTTTGTTTGAATGATTTTGTTTAAATAATTTCCAGGATATGAAGTGCATTGATTATTTTACTGTTTTTACATTTCTATGTTTATTTGATGGCTTTTATTTTTAAATATTTAAAGCGAGTGATGTAACATTCTTACACACTAAAAGGGGAAAAGTCTGGCCTACGTTTCTGAAAACATCATCATTTCTGAAAACATGTAACATTAGAGACTCCAGCTCGGTCACAGTGAAATTCCACTAATTACATAACTTGGAGTTCAGTAAGACATTAGAACCTGGGACATGCAATTATGTGATAATACAATTTGATTTTGATAAAAAATAAACTACATAGCCTAAGTGTGGTAGTCAAGTGATAGACATTTGAACTTGAAAGTTAATAATGTTCAAGCCATTAAACAAACGTCTCTTTCACCATGTATTTTTCCTCTTCCATTGTAAATTATGTTTTTTTCTTACTAAAATGCATTAAAAAAATATGAAAAATGTTTTCCTCTTCCGCTGTCGGTAATGCAGGGATTCTTGTGATTGGTTGTCAAGCCAGCCAATCAGGATTTAGCAACCTCATCTCTGATTGGTTGGAATTTTGCCATATTGTAACGCTGGGTTGCATTGAACAAGCGAGCTATCAGGCGGAGCAAGCAAGTGAAACGTCGCGTATGCGAAAGAGAATGTTGCGCACATCCGAATAAAATATTTTAAAAGCAAAATTAGTTTCGTTCGCTCTAAATACTTTCTGATTTGCGAGACGAACATTTCTTTGCAAAACTCAGTTCATGCGCAGAATTGTGGCAGAAAAATAACCCCATAGTGTTTTAGACATGTGTCTAAAACAGTGTCAGTGTCTAAAACATTCAACAATGACACTCACGCTTATCCGATCCATCTACCAATTCGGTTTTCAATTAAATTTCATTTATATATCCAAATTATATATGCAAAGTATTAAGTAAAATCTATATGTCAAGTTTCCTGGGAAAAAAACCTATGACTTGGCCCTGCTAGTGCCATGATCTATGGTCAGACTACAGAAACCCCAGCCCTTCTTTAATAAAGAAAATGGACCCACCTCCAGCTGTGCCAAGCTGACTCACTGTCCATTCTCCCGGTTAATTAATTGTTAATGAGTTTAAGGTAATGACTTACCGGTCTCCCAGGCCAAGCAGAGGAAGATGCCACGCCAATCCCTTTTGACAGATTTAGATCCTGTTTGACTCCACCCAAAGCTCCCTCAAAGGGCTGCCAGATGCATATTGCACTCAAAACAGTAAATCTCATTTGACAACCACTAGCTCCAATCAGATTTCCACACTGCAATATCCAGTAGTTGGAGTTCACAATCCACCTGGAAACAAGATTTCCAAAGGTTGATATTATGAAAAAGTCTGTTGCGTCAAATCTTTGAAAGATATTCAGCATTCAGCTTGAGGCAGAACTGCATATTCTGGTTTATTTCGCTGTAATGATAATCAGTACTAATTAGTGTTGGACAGACAAATGTTCTGACTGCAAAAACCACACACATTGATAGACTGCAGAATTCCAAAGACAGCAGTTGTCTATTCGCTCTCTTTCTCTATCACTTTTTCTTTTTCACCAGCTGATTGGGTACAGCTTGTTATCTGCAGCTGTCATTGTGAATCTCCCTCAGTGACTTGGCACCTTGAGTATTAACTGTCTGAATCTATCTCATCTCATAGATTCTTCACACAGCGAGGTGTGCAGTACACAGTGTCTCTTAGCCAGATTAACTCCCAGTCATCAATCCTGTCCTGTCACAGAAGACCAGGTGAGGTCTGACTCTGATCTGATAATTCAGAGCATATTATGAGGTGTGACAAATAGCACTAAAGTTTCAAACTGAGACTTGATCTCACATTGTGTAATTTTACTGTTATATCACAGAACTGATTGCTGAATCACGCTTTAGGATTAAATGTAAATAAAGGGAGAATATGGAAAGGGAATAGTTAATTAGACATATTTGGCATGTCTTCACACAATATTGAGTTGGATACTGGGACCTGCCATTAAAACTAGTTTAAAAAAAGCCCAAAATGGCTCAGTTTAAACAGTAAAAATTGCACAAATAATTACAAGAATTGTTTTTTTTGAAAAAAAAAATAATGAAAGTTATAAGTACTTATGAAAGATATAGACCTATATATATAGTTTCTGAGATATAGACCTTGTGACCATTTCTCTGTGTGACAACTAGTCCCAGTCTCTATTACAAAGTACAAAATGCAACCTTTTCCACCAGGTAATTCATATGCGGCAACACTGGGTCCAAAGCAATTCACAGTAAAGGAGCATTTCACAGTTCTTCCTATCCTGGGTTGCACCACCCCACGCAACATCTCTGATCTAATAAATCACTGTGTCATGGCGACTGATAGGGCAGTCTAGTGGGACGAAATAGGAACTGCTTTGAGAGGGTATATCTACAAAGAAAAAGAGGGAAGATTCAGATTTTATATTCTAGTGCAGGATCATCTATGGTGATGAGCTACTAAGGCTCCTGATGTAGACGTCATTAACATAAATTTCACATACTATTATCAAAATATCTGTTGCTATTGCGTTACTTCATGACTCACGACAACACACGCATCACAGATGAGGGTTCTCAGAACCAGATAGTTCAAGAATGCATTAAAGTGTTTTTAGTTTAAGAACTCCATTTGAGGATCCATTCCTGTCTTGTATCAATGGTTCAGGCTGCTGGTGGTGTAAATGGTAAGGGGGATATTTGCTTGGCACACTTTCGACCCCTTAGTACCAATTGTTCATCGTTTAAACACCACAGCCTACCTGAGAATTGTTGCTGACCATGTCCATCCCTTTATGATCACAGTGTACCCCTTTTCATGTCATAAAGCTCAAAACATCTCAAACTGGTTTCTTTAGCATGACAATGAGTTCACTATACTCAAATGGCCTCTAAAGGCACCAGATCTCAATAGAGCACTTTTGGCATGTGGGGGAATGGGAGATTCGCATCATGGATGTGCAGCCGAAAAATCTGCAGCAAATGCATGATGCTATCATGTCAATATTGACCAAAATCCTTGAAGAATGTTTCCAGCACCTTGTTGAATCTATGCCAAAAAGGCACTTCTGAAGAGAGAAAAGAGGTCCATACCGGTACTAGCAAGTGTACACAACATGTTCTAATGTTTTACATGTTCCCAAATGTTCTAATGAAACCCATATAATAGAGGAAACAACTCTTAATGAGAGCCACTGTCTCCTGCTGGGTCTTCAATTGACTGAGAGGGTCTTATTCTGGTCTTACAATTTTTGATAATGTTAATTTTCTTGCAAATAGAAGTTCACAGTGGAGTCCCTGTGAAGAGTCACCATGTATTCCAATTTGCTGTTATCACATGAATTTATTCAAGCGATAAGTGCTTATGGCCCAGATTGTTTGTTTAACCCCTGCAGTGCAGTGTTTTTCTTTTTCTTTAACTTCTTCCTCCCTCCAAAAAACACTATATCAATATAAACCTGTTGTATCATGTTACACCCCATAGCAAAAAAAAATAGGGACACACGAGAAAGCTGAACTTTTAAAGCTAAATTTTATCAAGAAAAGGAAAACTTTGGAAAGGATTGCTTTGTGTCTTAAAAGCGCGGGGTGTGTGTGACAAAACAGTCCAACTCCAATTAGAGTGCAATTTAGGCCACTTAAGGAAAAAATCTGTTGGTTAAAATCAAAGAGATTTGGATTGTGAATCCTGGGCAAATGCATAGCTGCCCACATCACAGAATGAAGAGTTGTATGGAAGCCTGGAAAGATGGATCAACACAGCACAAAAGACATTGCTGAAGCATGAAGTGTGCATGTGTGTCCATTTAAGAAAGAGAGGGGCTGGGGAAGTGAAGATAGAGTGGGGGAAGGCAGGCTTCTCATTGGTGGGGTCCACTGGAAATTGGAAGCAGTTGGCCCTGGAGTTTCTGAAAATCCCAGATTATCCACACAGCATAAATTCATTTAACTCAGCATGAGAAGACTCGTATACGAGCTATCACCGTTGCTCATTGAAAGAAAGAACACTCGAGGAGTGTAACTGCATTGATTTTAAATTCTGAAGCCAAAAAAACATGCAACATGCTGTATGTTTCCCGTAAGGAACTGAACCTCATGTATGAAATGTCTCTGGATGAAGGCAAAAAAGGGGAAAACCGGCTAGATGAAGTTTTCCTGGAAATGTTTCTTCTTTATGAAAGGAAATTATTCATATACAATTTTTATTGCTATAAAAAACATTTATCACATATGAGTGGTCTGTTGGACTAGTTTTCCTGGTTCATTTTGGTGCCCTAGGCAAGATCAGTGGCTCAGTTCACAGCAAATGTGAATGCACACAAACTCATCTCTGAATGTGCTCATAGTTTGGGTTGCTTATAAGGTGCATTTGGGAATGTACCCCAACCATTTTTAATGAGAAACGTTTATAAACCTGTTACCAACAAATGAGAATCTTTAATATTTCCTATTTTGTTTAACATTTTATTTAATCAATATACATAATTTTTATACATATAAATATACATATATACATTACATATACATACATACATATATACATTATATACAAATATACAATATACATTTTTTTATTATTATTATTATTATTATTATTACACATAATATATTATTATTATTATACATAATATATAATATATTATTACTATTATTATATATAGTTATATATATTTCTTTATTTTTATTTTTTTATTTTTTTTCCTCAAATTGTGCAGCACAGCAAATCAGCTTTAAAGGGATATAATAAGAAAATTAAATTCTGTAACAATTTACTCACGCTCATGTCACGCTGAACCTGAATGGCTTTTTCTTTTCTGTGGAACACAAAAGAAGATATTTTGAAGAATGTAACTGTAACATTTGACTTCTACTTTGACTTCTAAAAACAAACAAAAAATGAAGTCCTAACAATTTACACTTCATCATGTTATAGAGGTATTATGGTTCTTTTCAAAAGCTGACGCTAATATTTTTAGCACCCTTAGCCTAGGGCTTTCTATGAGCTTTCACAATTCCCCCTCAGTTTATAGCTCCATTACTGCAGGCAATAACTGTGGCATTGCAGTGTTAATTCACTGGCAGTAAATTCAGTGACGGCAGGAAATGGTTCAGCGCCTCTGTACAGCACCAGGTATGTGAGCGGACACAAGAAGATTAAAATCCAGCTGAAATACTACTAGCACATTCATACCACTCTAAGACATAACAATGGATGTAATATAAGAGGTTGCCCAGGGTGTAATTTCAAGCTTGTTTCCCATAATTCCACACTGGTTATCATTTTACAGCTTGTTTGAACTTTGGAGGATACAACTAAACCCTGAGCTTATTATTTGGCATGACATTTACGAAAGTACAGCATGGAATTATTGTGCCACAGAGACAAGAAATGGAGATTTGATATCAATATAAATTTAAGATATGAGACTTTCTATAAAACATTTCCATAAACATACTCTCCGCAAGTACACCAACGCAGGCACAAATGCTTGGCCAGTGCATTACTAATGATTAGACCCATTGAACATTATGTCATGATAAATTGGAAGTAAAGACAGATCTTTTCTTTTATATTGTGATGTTTATCTGATCCGAGTGTCATGTATCATTGGGATTTGGTTCACTTCTATGCATCAGTTGTTGATTGGTTTTTGAGATGAGGACATTGAAGTAAAAATGGCGGCAAATTAATGTGAACATGCAAGAACAGGTTTAAGGGTGTGTTCACACTTGTAGTTCGGTTCGCTTGGTTCGTTTGGTCTAGACCAAAAAAAAATTATAATTTAGTCCTGGTCCACTTAGCGTTCAGATTGGCATTTTTAGTCATCACCAAACCTAAAGATACCAAACCTTAAGGCATATGGATACGTTCACAACCTGATTGGTCAGCATTTATGATGTATTGCATATTTTACATATCTCTTAAATTAGAAAATCCATTTAGAAAATTAGCCAATTTTAACATGCCAACAAACCTCAATACCCAAGGGGGTGATAGAGTTTCCTTCCAAAGCCAATACAACTTTTGTAAAACCAATGTGTCATTATTCACGTATCTATAGCTAGAAATATGTTGTAATAATTTTTACTAGCCCCAACTAAACAATTTACTCGGCAAGATTTTTGGAGTATGTTTTACAAAAAAAAATACTATTTCAGCCTCTTTACTTCAAAATGTCGTGCTTAATTCAATGTTTTACTTAAATGTGTGCTTTATTTTTAAAATTGAGCAGTTTCTGAGTAAAAATTGTTTCAAAGTTAATCAGACACCAAACTTTGTACAGTGTAGTTGACCTGACAAAAAAAGAAAAAATGAAACTGTCAACAGAAATTAGATCACATTAACGTCCACTAATGCACCCTTGCAGCAAGACTCAGAATTCAATGCACAGTACTGTTGAATTACTGTTGAATTGAACTGTTGAATATAATGATGCCAAAGATAAAGACATTAGGATTATTTCCATCTCTCTTCTTTGTCCTATTCCTTTCTGGTTTCATCATATTCACCTCTAACTACTCTGCTGTTTTTTTATTCCCATTTTTGTCATTGGCTTTCTATTTCTCTCGAGGATGGGAGGAGAGTATTTTTCAGTGTCAGACAAGCTCCACTGAGTTCTGGAGTGGACAGACCTTAAACTGAACTCAAATTTAGAAACCAGAACATATTCACGTACACGCCTGACCCTCCCTCACATACACCCAAGCCCTCACACTTCACACACACACTGGAGGATACCACAGTAACAGCCACGAAAGAAAATCCAATGATGAGTTGCCAAACAAACATTAATTCACTTGAGTGGGTCAAATTTTCCTGAACATGTGAGTTGAGATCACTCAATATGTGAGGATTAGTTCTTACTTCATCTTATTACTTTATCCACCATCCCACATCTTCCCTCAGCATTACCTCCTGGAAATGAAATAATGTTTCATTTAACGGTCTTGTATGAAGTAATTTAACTGTCACAATGAGAAAACATTGACAAAGACAGGTTCATCTCTCAAAACAATGATTCCCACTGGAGCCCTCCCATAAAACTGTAAAGCTGGTTCTATTGTGATGAAATCAATTTAGTTTACATGTTCTAACTTCCATTTGATGTGTTTATTTGGTGAAGTATATTACATTCCATTGTGTTTTGCTAACATTTCTGATAAAATTATGTATGACAAAGCTTATTCAGTATATACCGGATGTACTTTCTCCATCTTTAAAATAATTTTCCAGTTTCAATATAAATTAAGCTCTACCGATAGCATCTGTGCCATTATTTAGCATGGACACATTAAGCTGATCAAAAGACTTGTACATGGCACTTTTTCATTTGATGAATGTCTTAGTCATTAAAGAATCATGAAAAGAATGCATAAGCAGATATGAATGCGTGGCTAATGTATTGCAAGCAAGCAGTGCATATTATCTGTTGTGTAGTTGGCCTGAAAGAGAAAATCGACAGTATAGGAAAACTTTTAACATTAACACTCACTATAGAGCCTTTTGAACAACATATACTTCCATTTATTGTAAACAAACCTAGGGATTTATTTTACAATCCTGTGGTGATCAGCACCATATCTCTGATTAAATCAATGAAGCTGGACTGAATCTGTCCATTTTTCATTTCTTTTGAATATTAACTTAATCCAACAGGCATTTTACCAACACAGTCTCATGAAAGTGCGTATCTATTCCACTAATTTTATTTCTCGTGCCATTTATACGCCAAAAATGTTTTTTGTGTGCATATGCTACACACTGAAACCCCTTTGGGTAGGATTAGGGGTGGGGAGTGCGTGCGTATTACTCGTCATAAAGTGCGTATGAATGGCATTAGAAATAACATTCATGCATTCGCACTTTCATGAGATCGGGACCATTCCTTTTGAATATTAACTTAATCCAAAAGGCATCTTACTGACATTTTGAAACTATTGTCCAAAGCCTGATGTCACATATTCCGTGCAGTTTGACACTGCTAAATGGGGACATGTGATGTGAGTTGGCAAGACATGGAGCATGTGTGACAACCCTGGTTCCATCCGCACACAAGGCACACTGAGAGAGCTATCGGGAATCCACATTTCTTCTTTGGATACACGTGTCATCTTGACATGACCAAATCTAAGGTGGCAGATTTGTCTCGATGAGACTGCTAATGTCAAAGACACATGTGTCCTGGCAGCTCTTTCCTTATAATGTGTTACTTTAGTAGGATCGTTCCCAGAATTTAAGTAGAATTGGCCCTTTGCTTGAATGGAGTTCAGAATAGGGCCTGAAGCAAGAAATTAAGTAATTATCTTTCTTTATAATCAAAAGTTCATGAAATTTAATCAGAAAATTTTGATTGTGGTACAGGAGAATTTTAGAATAACACGAGATATTTAACAACAACTGCAGCTCTTTCTGTGCGTCAAACGTCGTTACGCCATTTCTATCTCATTGCACATGCACAGTCCTTACCAGTTTCGATTTTTAATCCAATCAAGTGTTTACATGTTCTTTCGATCCGATAAGAAAAAGAATCAACCCCACCTTTAAATCTGAAATTTCGAAATGTAATTCGGATCAAGCTCAATCGCATCGATTAAGGTGTTCACATGCTGTCAATCCAATTAATGGATTATTTGATTGCGTGTAAACGTAGCCACTGATCCATATTGGCAGAAGTGAGAGACTGTAAGTTTTGAATGCTTATATCTTCTAAATCTGAATTTTTTCATTGTTTTGGAGCACACTAGCTTATAGATAACAGTAAGGATAACATACTAAAAGCCAAAAAAACTTCATTTGGATTTCATGGGGACTTTAAACCCTTAATGAATAGACATAGCCCATCAAAATAAATAAATAAAACCCAACAACATAAACAAAAAAATCTGGTAACAAGTTACAGGGTTGAAAATTAGTCTACATTAAAATGGCCTACCAAATTTAGACCAAATTTTGAGGTTTAAAATAAGCTACACTGTCACTCTTAATTGAGATGGTAATTTATTATGTGGCATTTCGCCCATGTTTGTGTGCAATGTCAGAGATAGCTTTAATTTGTCTGTAATCCGTAGATGAAACTGGGCCAGGTATACAGGGAAAAGCAAAAGGAAAGCCTCAGCACTTTGAAAGTAGTGTTCTTTTCTGCAATACTGAGAAGAATCAAGACTCAATCTCTGTAGTATTCTACAATCTACCAGTTTCCTACATGTATTTTAGAAACTGTACCTAAATCCAGAAGATATTCACGTCTTTATGCGGCACTACGTAGGGCCATGAATACGAACACTTAAAATTGTAACATAGCAGACCTCTCCTCAACAAACCACAATTTATTTGAGGTCTGTCTATCCTTTTAACAGAATACAAATATGACCGCATATTACAGTATATACAGTAAAATCTACAGCAATAATATAATACTTGTGCATTTATACCTCTTAAACCCTTGATGTTTTGCTGCTACAGTGCAAACGATTATGATTGTAACATTGGCAAAACATCAATGGCTTTTAGCCGAAGGTTTCCTCCTTCCAAAATGTCAGTCTGTGATACTGATCTTTTATTATTCAATACGACATATCTCACAAGTGAGCCAGGTTAAGGAATCAATTTGTTTAAGGGTTCAGGACAGAATTTGATTTTCAATCTCAAGGGTACACCACCTTATTCTCTAACAGGTCCCTCTTCCTATTACCCAGAATGCATCAGCATATCATTACAGTCCCTGTCAGGAGAGAAGAGGGTCAGAGTCGTTCCGTAACCATGGTGACTGTGATTTTAACTCCAACCTGGATTCAATCATCATACAGCCAAATAAATGTTGGAAATACACAGTATGTTCTGTTCCTTATGTGTTCAGCCTATTTAATATAGCATAGATGTCACAGATGCCAATGTTAAGGGAACATGCATCAACCCAGCACTCAGGATTTTTGTTACCTGAGGGTCAATGTTTCAAGGTGACTTGTGTCAGCACCTGCCCTGTATGGATTCACACACCATTAAGCAGCGTTCTTCAGTGTGACTACCAGGTCCAGGGCCCTACGTGTGATCGAACAAGGTTGCAAAAGGTTATGATAAGTATGTTAGTACTCTTCTAATACTCTTCTTAGTCTCAAAACAACACTGTGATCTCTACCTCTGACATTAGATATTATAACATCCATTTGAAATGAAATCCTAATCAACAACAGGATCAGCTTGCAAGGTTTCACTCAAATCCTTCGATCTCTTTGAATCTCTGACTCTGAATCAAATCAATTATCTTTGGTGTAGAGTGAAGTATATTTATACTTTACAATACTTATATAAATATATAACACTTTACAATAATGTTGAATTAGTCAACATTGGTTAACTATTTACTTAACATGAACTAAGAATGAACAATACTTCTACAGCATTTATTAATCTTAGTTAATGTTAATTTCAACATTTACTAATACATTATTAAATTCAAAAGTTGTATTTCTTAACATTAGTCAATGAACAAACATGAACAATCTATTAACAGCTGGAATTTAATTAACTGGCATTAACAAAGATTATAAATCTTGTAACAAATGTATTGCTCGTTGTTAGTTTGTGTTAGTTAATACATTAACTACTGTTATATACTATATATGTTCTATATGTCATAAATATATGTTATATACTACTGTTAAAAAATAAGACTTTATTGTAAAGTGTTACCATATTTTCTTTTTAAAAAAATCGTATGGACCCCAGACTTTTGAACAGTAGTGCAAATTATAAATTTAGCTCACCCCAATATTGGATATGTCTCTATATTATGAGGCTGCTGTATGCAAAATGCTTTTGACTGTATAGACATTTTAGAGGATCTCCTATCCACTTAATTGTCCTCTTGAAGTCCATTTCCTCGACTTCATCCATCAAATCGCTTGTCATGAAACATGTCTGGAGTACTGTGGGCCGCTTCGAGACCTTTTAATTCATACCTTGTGGGAATTCTTAATTAGCGTTGCTCCACCATTAATATCCTGAAAATCAATAAATGACAAGCATGACATTAATGTAGCATTAACCAATTTATAGAGATTAACAACACCTCAGTGTATTGTTCATTAACACTGACCTTCAGAAGTTCCATATATGCGCTTGAGAAACGCATACGGATATACAGAAAGGCAAATACACTACATCATGCTGTCAATATCCATTCACATATAAACTGCAAAGCACCATGCCAATGCAGGAACATGTGCAAAGTATGGGCACACACTGTGCACAGACATAAAAATAACATGACTACAGCCTTGACACATTGTGATGTGGAAAAGGCACATGTAAAGTCACACATATGTACACAGTACCCAGAAAGGGAAGCTTTGACATTTTGACACACTGTATATTCTCGAAAGGATGCTGTCAGCAAATGTATTCAGTGTCTTTCTCCTGATATGAACTGAGTGGACTCATTCAGTCAGTCACCCATTTGGGGTCTTTGTCAACCCTGTATGAGACAGGGCTCAAGTAAATGCCACTCTTTACTGATGCTGAGGTAAAGAAGGTGATGCAGGGGTGAAAAACACCTCCCTCCTTTAGATCTCTACTTTTCTGGAGGAAAAGAAACAAGATCATTTTTATCTTCATGGAAAAATCTCATCAACTGTACATATTAAGAAAAAATCATGATTTTTGTGTGGGTTTTAGAATTTGCAAATCTTACATTAGCATTATTTTGTAACTATTTATTGAGTATTACTTTTATAAACTACAATGAATTTTGATTAATATTAATTTAATTCGTCAAATTAATGTGAATAAAAAATGACTTTAAAATAAATGTAAATAGTATATATACAGCACACACATATATTATTTATTTAATAATTTCATATTATTTGGCGCTGTATTTAGCATAATTATTTTTTGTAAATATTTATTAAGAATGATTTAATATTGTTCTTTGCAGCTATATAATGACTTGAAATTAGAAGCCTCAAAAGCTATTGTATGTGATCACATATAAAACTAAAAGCATAAATATAACATCCTACAAGCCTCCCACATGTGCACACGTGTGATAATATGAGTTCAAATGTAAAATTTTTTTTTTTTTTCTATAATGGTGACCATGAACTTTCACAATATCTGATTTTCTATAATGTCCAGGCAATTCAATGAACCCTAGCTTTGTTCCAATAGGACAATCAGTTACTTTGAATCTTCTCAATGATTAGAGAAACTATATGGCTTAATGTAATGTGATCCAGGGTGAATCAGTGCATCTCACAGAAGAGAGGTGGAGGAGATGAGTCAAGACGCTAAAGAAGAGATTAATCTTACCAACACACACATATGCACACTCACTCATTTTCAAGCATATTTCACAGCTTGGTATGAGGGTGGGGGTCTCTGCTTTGATGAGATTTTCTTGCAGGAAGGTCATCTTATCAGGCGAAGTTCAAAAAGAGACTCCATCAACAGCAGCAGGATAAAGAATAAGAACAGAAAAAACGACTTATGTTAACCTTATTGGATGAATCTATAATTTCTCTAAAGTTTAATCAAAACTAAACCTAAAAAAAAGGTGGCTAAAAAGGAGTCTTATCCTGGGATACAATCTGAAGACAAGCCAGGCCAGAGAGTGTTTGAGATGGGAGTGTAAGTATTTGCTGCCATCTGCTGTTCTGCTTTATTATAAAAGACACATTCAAACATTCAGTTAAAAAATAATGATGGCAATCTGTTTTTCATGCAGAATCCTTAGAATATCAGAATAATGTCATATAAAGCAAGACAAAAATAAATGTATTATTAGAGATACTAAAAGAGTATCAATAATAATAATAACACAAAATAAATATAAAATAAAATATAAATAATACAAGAATAATTCCAAAGGTTGTGATTTATTCTTCCTATGTACTTAAGTGCTCATACAAAAATAAACAACCACTTTTTTATATACGTTTATGTAGCAAATATAGATCTGGTCAAATCACTCTATTGTAATAAATAAAAGATCAAATCCAAGACAGTCCATACAGTCAGTGACCTATCTACCAAAATCTTCAAATCTCTATGTTAATATTATGTCTAAAAAGCATGTTTAAATTAGGTATAGAATCTGACAATATTATGCAATTCTGTCAGGGCCACTATCGTCAAATACGATTGACAATTAGCGTACAGTTTGGATTGGCGGTATGGTTTCGTTCTGGGCGAGAACTACCTGCACATCCATGCAGCCTAGCATGGATAAGAGCAAGGAGAGCAGCAATAGCCCCGCTTAGGGTAAACAGAATAGAACCAACATGAATGTATGCAGATATCATACGTATCTGTAGGGCTGGTGATGGTGCAGGGGTGGTGATTGCGCAGGGGTGGTGATTGCGCCGGGGTGGTGATGGCGCAGTGGTGGTGATGGCGCAATGGATAAGACACATGCCTTTGATGTGAGAGACCCGGGTTCAAATCCACTGTGAGACACCAATGTGTCCCTGAGCAAGACACTTAACCCCTAGTTGCTCCAGAGGCGTGCGACCTCTGACATACATAGCAATTGTAAGTCGCTTTGGATAAAAGCGTCAGCTAAATGAATAAATGTAAATATTAATTCAAGATTTTAAAGTACAAAATAATTCGAGAATGTATTCTGATTGAAGGAGCGGGGGATGGAGGAGGGTAATTAGCTCCTGAGAAACATGATAGCTGCTGATAATACTAAAGGAGCTTATATATGTATACAGTGATAAGCGTCATATTCCTATAGGTAGACGTGGATCAGCTGATGAAAGCTTGACTAATGTGACCTGCCAGTACTGATGCTGGCTTTTTTTTTCAGGCTCTTATAATGAGCATGGACATTAAACAAATGGGCAAATCTTGGTTGATAATAATAATAATAATAAAAATACACAATATTATATTTGACTGTGTTATCAATTGAACCCTATAGTTGCTTTTTTTTTTTTTACCACGAAGATGTTAAGATCAACATTAGATTAGGTGGAGTAGTGGAGGCGGTTCTTTTCAATGAATTGGCCAAAACGGTCTTAATCGGTTCGCAATTCAGTCTGATTCACGTGTCTCATGCGCTAAATCTTTTGAAGCGGTTCCTACCACATAATTGAGATACTTTAAAACACAGAAAACATAAATTGTTAAGGATGAACTAGATATAGACCACAAGCCGTTGAAAGAACAAAACCCTATCGTTATGAAGAATATCTTTTAAATTCAACACCTTCACGTGGAACTGAATTAATAGAACACAGGTAAAATAATTTTCTGATCAAAAGAGAATCAAAATACCATGACGTTGCCATGACATTACCGTGTTTTAGACATATACCTTTACTATACTAGAACCTATGTAGGCCTATGTCAGAGATGGGCAACTTCGGTCCTGGAGGGCCACTGTCCTGCAGAGTTTACCTCCAACCCTGACAAAAACTCTTTTCTAGTAATCCTGAAAACATTGATCAGCTTGTTCAGGTGTGTTTAATTAGGGTTGGAGCTTAACTCTGCAGGACAGTGGCCCTCCAGGGCCGAAGATGCCGATCAATGGCCTATGTAAAAACAATAGTATCATTCAGGCTACGTTTACACGTGGTCGGCTATTTTCATAAACGGACATTTCACCCTCTCCGTTTTCAAAAATAACATCAGTTTTCAGAAAAGTGTTCATTTACACAAACCCGTGTATATATGCCGTCAAGAACATGACAAACCTGTAGGTGGCAGTGCAACGAGAAGCTCAACTCCACATTAGCCAATCAGAATCCCGAAAATAGCAACAACAGCAACGAATCACTTCCTCTTTCTCATTTGAACAAATATGGCGCCAGGATCATCATTCGTATGGACTGACCAGGAGGTAGGGCTGAATTTAAATGTGTGGGGGTAAGTCATTCCACAGTTTGGGGGCAGTTACTGAAAAAGAGCGGTCGCCTGGGCACGTTCAGCCGCAGCTGATAACCAGACCTCAGTGACCTTGACGGGGTGTAAGTGTGTAGGAGCTCAGAGATGTACTGAGGTGCCAACCCATTAAATGACTTAAAAACAAACTTTAAAATCTTAAAATGTATTCTAAAATGTACCGGGAGCCAGTGGAGCGAAGCCAAAATTGGGGTAATGTGTTTGTGTTTACGGGTTCCTGTTAAAAGACAAGCAGCTGCATTTTGAACTAACTGTAGTGAACTAACTGCGTGAAAGGGAGGTTTGGTTCACGCCAATGTAAAGCACATTACAGTAGTCCAAACAGGTCGAGATAAAAGCATGAATCACATGCTCAAAAAGTTCAAAAGATAAAACAGGTTTAATTTTAGATAGAAGCCTCAAATGGTAAACACTGGATTTAACCACCGTGTTTATCTGCTTGTCAAATTTAAAATCACTATCAATTTTGATGCCTAAACTGGTGACTACTGGCTTTACGTATTGCTGCAAGGAACCAAGGCTTGCGGGAGTGGAATCACAAGCCCGGCTGGGTCCAAACACAATGACCTCAGTTTTTTCTTCATTTAAATAAAAAAAATAAAAGACATCCATCCTTTAACATACTTGAGACATTCAAGTAAAGGAGTCAGGGAACTATTTGCATTTTTTCTCAGGGGTAAATAAATTTGCGAATCATCTGCATAAAGATGGTAGGAAATACCATGTTTTAAAAAAATGTTTCCGAGAGGAAGAAGGTACAAAGAGAACAGCAGTGGTCCAAGAACTGAGCCTTGAGGAACTCCACAGAGAAGGGGGGCAGTAGATGATGTAGAGTCACCAAGTTTTACAGAAAAACATCGGTCAGATAAATACGATCTGAACCACTGCAGGGCAGTGTCTCGGATGCCTACGCAGTGCTCTAGGCGAGAGATGAGAATGGCGTGATCAATTGTGTCAAAAGCAGCAGTAAGAGTCCCCACGGTCTGTAATTAGATGTAACAAAGCATACATTTATTGACAGCCCAGCAAGCAATTATTTATAAAGTTCTTTGGCGTAGGCCCCATCCGTAGTTCATGATCCGAGGGTAGCGGATCTGCATTTCCTGCCTGAAGATGAAGGCAGGGGCGCAGCAGACCCCCCAAAAGTAGGTGGATTATGGATCCACCAGGACGGGGCCAGCCCACCCCCAAAAAATGGTAACGGAGTATACCCACCGGTCGTGAATCTTGTGGTTCCTGAAAAATAGAAAAGGGGGTTACCATAAGTAGCATGATGGACGTTGAATGTGGATTCCTCGTAGCCTATAGCTTAATTAGACGAGGAAGCCACTTAAATTTTGTAAAACGTTGACCTGTAAGGTACAATGTGGAGCCATGGAAAGTTTTCTTAATTTATCCAGCGATTTACGTAGAATGCGATGTACTTGCCGCATGGACCATACAGGACCGTGCCACGTTCGACCATACATAATGGTGCCACATTTATCCATACATAGACAGGCCTCGTTAGAGCATACAGAACAGTGCCACGATAGGCCATACATAGACAGGCCTCGTTAGACCAGCAGAACAGGGCCACGATAGGCCATACATAGGCAGGCCTCGTTAGACCATACAGAACAGTGCTACGTTAGGCCACACATAGACAGGCCTCCTTAGACCAAACAGAACGGTACCACGTTAGGCCATAAATAGACAGGTCACGTTAGACCAACAGAACAGTGCCACGTTAGGCCATACATAGACAGTGACGTTAGACCAACAGAACAGTGCCACGTAAGACCACTTTTTGATAGACCACAGAGACTAGGCCCTGATGAGCCACATGGCCATGATAGACCACATAGACGAGGCCCCGATGAGCCACACGGCCATGATAGACCACATAGACGAGGCCCCGATGAGCCACACGGCCATGATAGACCACATAGACAAGGCCTCGATAGGCCACAACGGCTGCTATTGCCACATGAAGACGAGGTAAAATGGACGAAGCATGTAAAACAAAGGCCAGCCAGCCTTTTATTTATTTATTATTTATTTTTCAATAAGCAATAAAGCTACGAGGCCTTGGTAGACCACACAGAACGTATGCCCCGAAGGGCCACTGGCCAACCATAGGCATCTTTAAGGATAAGGCACCGATATGCCACTAGGCCTAAAGACCCACACAGAGACTAGGCCCGCTGGACGATAGGGCTGCTAAAGCCACACAGAGACGAGGCCCTAGGCCACATGGAACCAATGCCATAACTGGCCACAAGACAAGCCACGTTAGGCTACACGGTCACGATAGACCACACTGAACATAGAACGAGGCATGGACGATGACTCATTGGCCGGTAATGAGAATGAAATAGCATAACACCACCACCAGTAGTTGCATAGGTATTTACCTGATTTATCACTGGAGAGCTTGCTGAGCTTCAAGAACGGTTTTGAATCGGGCCTGCATATGATTTGGATGCGGAGGACAGACCATCTGCCCATGATCTTAATAGCTGGTGTAGAGATTCCTGGTTCAGCTGCAGTAGTAGCTGCCCCGATTCTGAAGAAATGGCCGGTATAGGGAGAGGGGGATAGACCGCAGCTTTAATAACGATAGATAAAGGAGTCCTGAGTCAGGCCTTAGAAAGAGGTGCTCCGAAGTTCTAGGTGGATTAAGAATTTTGGATTAACAATCTAGATGTGAAGGGAATTTTTTTTTGTTGTTGTTTTTTTTGGAGGGTTAGGAGCCTTGGCCGTCATTCTTAGAGTGCTAAATAAGATTAAAGAAAATAGGTGAGAAGCATAATAGAAGAAAAGCACAGCAGGATTGAAATTTTAAATTTATTGAGTTGAAATCCCCAGACACGTGAAGCCGTAAGAGCAGATAAAACACGGCTTTTAGCAGAATATGTATATAAAGAATAGGGATTATAGTAGGTAATTAGTAATCGAGAAAGAGCAAGGTAATAGGCAGGTGTTTATCTGGAGGTGCTAGAGGATTTATCTATGCCTTTGATTTTACGTAAGGTTAGCAATCCTAATCCCCGAGTCTTTTTACTGCAAACTTTCATTCGCTTATTACTCGAACACCTGCAAGCAATCTACAAATGCTAGAATATTTGATTACGATTTCCGTAATTGAAGACGAGGAAGAAACCACCGGCCATCATTGAGATTGGAATTAGAGGAATCTGGAAGAAAAGAAAAACTTTATAAACTGAACCAAGCAGAAGTATGAGCTTTTTAAGGTGGAGGGAGCCGTGCCTTCGTGAAGTACGATCTAGCTGGATTGAGTAGATCTTCTAATTTAACATTTCTGTTATTTCTCACAACGTGACTGACTTCAGATCTTGACAAATCACGTGAAGCAATCAGTTGGCCCGCCATATCAGAATTCGCTTCTCCTCTGATGCTTGCAGCTACCGCCTGGCCGTAACAGTTTGTTTTTCACTGTAGAAAACTCAAATGTCATGATTGCCAGTACAAGAGAGTACCGGCGCCCTTTTTTTTCCATTTTTTTTTCAGAAATGGCATAATCGTCTGACAGAAGATCTGTCTTATGATGGCAACTTTGCTTCATTAGCATGAGCAACATGCGTTTAGAGACCACGTCAAGCCCCAAAAGACGCTGCGACGGCTATAGGAAACCTTGTGAAGCGCAGATGAAACGAAGCTTGAGTGAGCTTAATAATTTTATCTGGCCTTTACTGATCTGGGGTATCCGAATCTGAGATCGGACATACACCCTTCGTCTAACCATATGTCATGGAATTTCTTAATGCTAATATCACAGACGAAACTGACTTGCGATGCTTACCTGAAGTAAGGTGACAGTCCCGTCAAGAAGATACTATCAATACCTCAATGATGCTTGATGATCCGTTGTTTTAAGCATAGAATCAATTTCTAAGATATGCAGCATATGCCTGTCGTGGCTCCCAAGTCGCTCTTTGTAGAAATAGTTTTATTCGAGCTGGGAGATCACTGGCCACAACGAGTCTCTTGAATAGAAAGATACATGAATCTATAATCATACGGTTGAGTAAAAACAATTTCACTCGAGTCTTATCCACTGTGATAAGTTTTGTAATTATCGAACTAATCTGGCAGTTTGATATAGATAGAAGCCCTATCGACTGCTACTGCCTATTGGTGCGGACGAGCCGAGGGGCCGCCATCTTAAACCGGTCCCCCGCTCCGCTCAGTGTAATCTGTTTGGCAGGTGCAATGAGCCACAGTGGCCAATAGGGCATCTAGTCTCTATATGATGTCTATGGTTTGATACACGCTCCGAACCATTGATTCGGAACAAAAGATTCGTAAAGGCTTCGAAGCTTCATGCAACAGTGTTTTGAAATTGCCATTACTGTGAGCGTGGGATCGGCGACGCTGATACGACGGTTCGTATTATTAGGTGCACTGTGGAATATCGGTAACGTGAATCTTTGCTTACACTTGTTACAAACATTACGGCTAGCTAGCCGGCCCTGCTCTTTAGAGAATTGCAGTATGTTGCGTTGCAGTCTGCATATCAGCCGTTATTAGGAACATACCACGTCACCGTAGTTACCAGTTGAACTCTGCCGCTGTTGTAAAAAGCAGCATAGTAGCCAAGTTAAATAAATACTTAACATTACCTGAATGAAGTTTAATCATGGTAGAGTGGACATATTAACAGTGGCTGGTGGAAGTGCCTAACAAACTTGAAACCCCAACTGAAAGCCTTGGAAGTGGAGCTTGAACTTGAAAACCAGCGTGAGAAGATCGCCTCTCGTTTTTGCAGAGTTGTTGATTCGTGTCGGTGGATCGGTGATCAGCGGAACAAATGGCACCAGTGCAGACACCGAGGTTGTTTTTGCTGGACAAGTTGAGGATGATTTTGCAGTTCTCTTCCTGATGGATTATTTGGCTGAGCTGACGATGTTGAGGCTTTCGATGTCGTGGAAATGGAAACTGATGGGTAACCCGGAGTTTTGAAATTGACGGAGCAGGACTTCTCTTGAGAAGCCATGGCTGACCAAATTCTCAGAAGACCGCTGAGCCCACAGGGAGATTCGGCACTGAAGCAGGAACTCGACGTGCAGCAGAAGAGACGGTGAGACATATTCATCGTGTAACTTCATAATCGTAAACAATATGTGTGTCCTGAAGCATGTTGGTTGGCGACTGAACGAGAGCGATAGTTGTCGCGACAGCATCTGCGAACTCAAACGTGTGTAAGTAGGCCTACCAATCTTTTATACAGCGACTATAAGGACGTGATTGGATAGATGTGAAGGTAATAAGTGACGTAATAATTAAGTCTTCCTGGCAGAACTTTATGCTAAAGCTTTCATTTCGTGAAGTCTGCTGTTAATAATTTTTTGCACACTTGGCCCTATAGTGGTCCAGACCTCCTTAAAAAGGCGCGGGGGGGACAATGTGGATGGGACAGGCTGAGGGTTTGAGCTGTAAAATTATTTTATTTAGGCAAGGAAGCGACATAGGGTCAAACTGATCAAACACTGTAAAACAGGTCAACATTTCAGAAGGGTCGGATAAAGGTGGGGAGATATGAGCTCTAATGGAGGCAATCTTGTCTAAAAAATAGTGTAAAACATTTTCACAGACTTCAGAAGAAGCTTCCAAACTGGAAGATTTGGGTGAATTTAAAATTGAATCGATGCTTTTAAAAAGGACACTTGGTTTGTTTAAATTTTGGACTTTTTCCTTTTAGATATCTAGTTTTTTCAGCTTTAACTATTTTTTGATACATTCTCCAGCTTTCCTTTAAAATTTCATAAGAGCATGGTTCGAATTACGTGGGAGCCAGTGGGAGCTGAGCTCCCATAGAGAGAGTATGAGCTCCCATGAAAGCAGTAAAATCCTACACCTGTGGGGGCTCTAAAAATCATCAGCACCATCATTTTAAATTACAAATAAAGCACTTTTTCCTTCAATAATCGAGGCATATTTGTTAACCCTTTCGCACGTACGTTCATAGCGGTGTGATTAGAACAGTCAGTGCATCACGTGATCAACTGCTAAATTCAAAAGTGCTTTCGCGCGTTGGCTGGTGCTGAGCCACAGACAGATGCGCTCAATATATCACAACTATTCAGTGTTTTTAACCACATAATGTTTATTTTAGGTTTCAGACATTTAAATACACAAAAGTAGCTAGGCCCTACTAGCAAAAAAATGATTTGGGGGGACGCTAGGTAGGCTCCTACCAATATTTTAGCGAACTCCTTTCAGGGTTTTCCTGCATGGAATTACGAGGCAGCCGCCTCCAGCTCTCAACAAAACTCGGTCTGTGGCCATTAAGTTTGCCGATAGTGCTGCGCGGGTCGGGCGAGACAAATAATAAAAAAAAATTAGCCTACATTCAAATTAATCGAGGATGGATGGCAGATAAATCATTATAATGGGTTAATTTTAATAAAGACACGGAACTCTTATCATGGTAAAACGAAATGAGCGTCACTCTTTTACTTTCGTTTTCAACAACGTAATTCTCTTTAGAGAAAATCAATCAAGGAAAACATATCCGGGCATTTACTACAGTTGTAATTTTTCAATGTAAATTATTTAATTTGATTGGTAACACCCTACTGTCTTATTATTCTGATTTAATGTATTGATCAAATTAAGGAATATTTTAAAAGAAAGATGGAGCATAGGCTACATAAAATTAGAGGGAAAAATGCCCTATTTTAAAGGTAATAAAATTATTCTTATAAGAGCGTTTGCCAACAGTGATGTAATGAAACATTGACAATTTAACTTTGAAGGGAGTAAAAAGCCTCTGTTTAGGATATTAAGGAAATGTAATTTTGGCCAAAGAATAACTTTTAATTTAAATAAATGTTAATTTTAAATCAGCCTACTTCAGTGTGATATTTTACCATATTATCATGCTTAACATTGAGAATTTGAAAAATTGTAATGATGATCAGATGCAGATCTAAATCAAAGAATATCATATGTTTGGGCGGTTGGATTATTTTTAACAGCGGATTCGGGTGACTCAAAGTGCACCAGATTAATGAATTTATCTTTAAAATGTACACAATTTTCTTCCTGGGGGGGCATGCCCCCAGACTAGAGGATGACACGGGAGTGGATTTTCACTCCTGTCCCGTCCCACTCCCATAGAAAGAAATCTTGTCCCGTCCCACTCCCAGACCAAATTTTAAAAAATAATCCCATCCCATCCCGCTCCTGGTAAATTGACTCCCAATCCCATCCCGCTCCTGTTTAAACTGACTCCCGCTCCTGTACCGCTCCCATATACGGCAATTTTCGCTTGATGAACGAAGCGATGCTTGCCTGATTCTTTCCCGAATTTGCCTTGCAAGTGTGCTTCTCCAGACCGCTCCTCCCTGAATCACTTGACTAAGACTAAGCATGTCTTACAAGCAGTGTACATTGTGCTATCACCGTCACATTCTACTCTCATAAACTTAATTAATATTTCAGACTTTCCGACCAGTTCTGTGAACTTAATAGACATGTCATTACTTCTGACTTTGCGCTGTAAATCATTTTTTGCCACATCGACTTCTCCGCGGCTGTTAGCTCCCTCCATCACTGCTCTTTGAATTTCGGCGGTAAGCCGTGACAAAAAGCACTGATGGCTTCTGGGACGGCTGGGTCGTGTAGTTATTTTTTAATTGCGTTACATTGTAGGCGTATTAAAAGGAAACTACAAAATGATGCATTTACTTTTTTCTTTTTTTGTCGTCTTTGCTATTGGTTGATTCCCGCTCCCGTCTGCTCCCGTTAACCATTTATCCTGTACCGTCCAAATCCCGTGATTGATAGCAAAGATGACTCCCATCCTGCAGGAATCCCACGGGAATCCCGTGACCCGTGGGATTCCCGAAAAAATGTCAGCCTCTACCCCAGACCCCCCAAGAGGTAGCGAACTCCACCCAAATATTCTCTACTCCTGTATTAATAAACGTACGTTTAACTCAAAATAATGAAGTGCAGTATTTAGCTATTTATTTATCACATACATTTATCACACATTACTTTTTTTTTCTTTTTTTAAAGAGACCCCCACAAAGATGAAATCATAATTCCAACCCTGCATAAGAGACATGAAGCTTGTCTTGCTTCCACCAGCGCTCTGCTCTCCTGCACTCTCTCCTCGCTGCACGGGTAGTGTCATTAAACCATGGCTCAGATTTAGGTCTGGGGCGCAAAACTTTTAGTGGAGAAACAATTTCAAGAATGCTGGCACATGTGGAGAGAAAGGAAGAAGTTAATTTCTCTGTGTCAGCTAAGAGACCAGTCTCAGACTGACATAACATTTGAAAAGCACAAGAAAACTAAGCAGCAGTGGTCGGCTTAAATACACGGCCTAGGCGTGTAAGGGCAGGTGGTTTAGATTTAAGACAAGACAATTTAAAATCAAATAAAACCGGAATGTGCTAATACTGTACATGGTCAATGACGTATAAGGATTTTCAACAGGCCGATTTTAAAATACAAAAAAAAAATAATACCTGTTGCAATTTTTCAAACATTAAGGATGTTGTGTACACATAAATTCATATACAATTTTTAATTTAAGTGATTTTAGTGTTTTTTCATCTAGATGAATTGGCCATAGCCTTAAAAAATGTAATGTGGTGTGACCGTGATTTATCTTAAAATTAATTAATTTCCTTAACATGCTTAACATTTTTTTTACAATTTCTTAGTAGTTAAAGTGTTTAGAAACAAAGTATTTGCATTTCTTTTAAGTTTTTGTAAATAATGATCACATTTTTTTGTTCTATAATTTTAGAGTTGCCGCCTTAAATCTAGTTAACAGACTTACTTTTCCTGTAAATCACATAAAACTGATAAAAATGTTTTTAAAAATATCATTCACTTAAGCATACTTTATCAGTGATTCATATTTCATCCACAGAAATAAGATATTTTATTTTAAATTTAATACAGAGATTGCTTTTATTGGTCGCACCACATGATGAGTGGTCGCTCAAAATGACAATGAAGACCTTATATAGTTAAAAATCTGAATGAATTTAAAGAGATTAATGAACAATGCATTTTATACAAAAAATAGATTTAAACCAAATTTTATACAAAATTCACAGAATTTTCCTGAACACAAACATTTTATAAACTTTTTTTTTTTTATAAAAAATCACATCGCAAACATAAGTGCACCATTTCATTTAACTTGACTTAGAATTTATTTCTAACAAATAATAATGTTATATATATATATATATATATATATATATATATATATATATATACATACAAATATTGTATATATGTAAAATTTGGGGTCAATATTGTTTTTTTAAAAAAAGTAATTAATACTTTTATTAATCAAGGATAAATTAAACTGATAAAAAAGTGACAGTAAAGATATTTAGGCTAGAATGTTACAAAAGATTCTATTTAAAATAAATGCTGTTCTTTTGAACTTTCTATTCATCAAATAATCCTGACAAATAAAAAATATCAAAGTTTCCACAATTTCCAGTAGTAACAAAAATAATATAACTAAAATCCTCAATCCGGAAATTGAGCGTTAGATCTAGAGCATAGATCAGCATCGATAATAATCAAGTTTCTTGAGCAGGAAATCATTATATTAGAATGATTTCTGAAGGATCATGTGACACTGAAGACTGGAGTAATGATGCTGAAAATTTAGCTTTGATCACAGGAATAAATTACAGTTTACTATATATATTCACATAGAAACCAGCTATTTTAAACTGTAATAATATTTCACTCTTATCCTAGCAAGGTACTCCACTCTTCCTGCAGGGTCAGAATTTTTACTTCGCTTGGCATTAGCATCTGGTAAAATAGATTAAAATATTTTTAAATAAATAAATAGGCAATAATAAATACATTACATAATTACTAAAATTAAATTACATGCTATAACTTTTTTGTTGCATTTTTCTCATATTGTACAAAGAGTAAACATAAAGCGTCTGAAATATTTTTTAAAAATCCGCTTAAAAATCTATTCCAAATTATACTAAATTAAAGTACTTTTTGTATATAAACCATCAATTGAATATAAAAGCACAAAACCTGCCAATCTAGGACATATATGAAAAACAGTCTGCAGTGGTCACACCACATGATATTTGGTCACACCACATGATATTTTCAAATTCAGTCAAAATTTACAGGCACAGAATTGGTCACCTAAACAAAACAAGCTAGCTTTCCACAAAAGGTCAATATAAAATATAGAATAAAATATATATTTGTAGAAATAACTTTAATATTATTTTTTTAAGGTCATACCACATGACATCCAACTTTGGTAACTGCATACCAACCATTACAAAGGTTTATTTTTTTTCCTATTTGAGAGAATTACAAACCTGCTTGTGGCTTCCATGGGTCCTTGGTAAATTGGTATAATATACCAATTTACCAAGGACCCATGGAAGCCACAAGCAGGTATGCATATTATGATGTAACTTCCTGTGTTTGAATAGTTTTCAACATAAAAGTCCCAAAATGGTAGTTCCTTGATGGTCGCACCACATGATATTTCATAAAATTGGACAAAGTTTGTTTGGTCATCGGACAAAGTTTGTTTGTATATTATGATGGAAAATAAATACAAATGCTTTGACATTTTTTTTTAAAGAATTACAAAACACTTTGGAAATCATGCCAAAGAGTGCAGAAACTATTTTTTAATAAATTTAGAGTAATTTCAAAGACGTTTTCAAAACAGAAGTTAGGGCCGGACGGTCGCACCACATGATATTTTGACACTAAAATATAAAAAAAAGTTACAAATAACTACGTTTTTTTAAAAGTTAAAGTGAGTACGTACATGGGAGAGGTACTACAAATATACAGTATCTTTTTATGCATTTAAACCCGTTTTTACCTGAACAAATGCAATCGGACAGAAAATTTAGGCGTCACGTCATTGACCCTAGCAGCATCCTGTGTCTGGATATTTAAAATGGGCAAACAATAAGATAACACAAGATCTAACGTGTGCCCCTGCTCCTGTGTGGGTCCACTGACATATTGTAAAAAGTTAAAAGCATCAATCATATTTAAAAAAATCTTTGGTTAGTGGTTTAGAAGGACAACAGACATGTACGTTAAAATCACCAACAATTAAAACTCTGTCATAGTCTATCATGATACTGGCCAAGAAGTCAGAGAAATCTTTTATAAAATGTTTGTTGTATTTTGGCGGGCGATATATCACCGCACACAGTGCGGAATCCGATTGGCCTAAGACAAATGAGCTTAGTTCAAATGAAGAAAAAACAGATGGTGCCAAAAATTTACAATGTAAGCCGCTCTTTAAAACAGTCGCTATTCCTCCTCCACGTCCAGTGGTCCGTTACACGATTGTACTCAGTTTACTCTCTATCAAACCTCCAAATGCTATATGCTAGCCTAGGCTACTTATGATTAGATTAATTATGGAATGCGTACATTCAAATAGAATGCATAATGAATTTCTAAACTTGAAAGCAACTGAACTACCCCCTCCTGTGCCTCTGTAATTGCCATGACTTTTTGTCATGAATATGTTAATTTTGACTTGTGTTTATGAAACATTCAGCATCTAACAAATACTTTTGACTGTAGCAATCAGCCCTCCCATTTCAATATGAAGAAATGTGTTGTGTCTGGCTTGCATAAACAATTCTGTGTTCACTGAAAGTAGCAGACACATTCTGCATCAGAATTCTTCTGACAATGCTAGCAGCAGTGTGACTGCATAGTGTTTAAATTAGTTTGCGAGGAAATACATTCCCAAATGTTGCATTTCAATCAGTTGGCTATTTGTTTAACTTGCAGAAAAGTATGATATTTCACATTTCATTTACCCTGCCGCAAGGTGAGTGTAGGATCCATTCCATTTGAAGGATAAGTTTTTTTTTTTTTTTATTGGAATCTGTTTCTGAAGGAAAATGGCTCATGTCAGCTTTAAGTTAATAATAATAACCATTTCCCTCATGTTTTGTTTTTCATCCCTGGCTTTTCATCTCAACATCCATTACAGTGATTGACAGCACAAATGGAAAAATAGATAGAGACAGAAATCTACAAGAGTATTAATCTTTTTGCCCTCAAATTAAATTTGCCTGCAAAGCCTGACACTTCAAGCTCTCCATGACAGATCTAAAACTGTGTAAACGGCCTTGGAAAAGTGGAGGTCTACAACGGTTTGAATCTCTTTGAATTTGAGTTTACCTTAAAAGGTTAAGGCCATCGTGTACTAATTGAGAATTACCCTATCAAACACTTTTAAGGCAGTTTCACACAGAAAATGGTTTTGCTTTCATCTGTGCTGCTTTTTAAAAGTAAACATGCGCAAGTCTGACATTTTTGCATCATTAGTCGTTATTCTAATACTGTATGCTGATTTGCTGCTCAAGTATTATCAATGTTGAAAATAGTTTTTCTGCTTAATATTTTTTGTAATCTGTGATACATCAAGATTCTTTAATAAAAAAACAAAACAAAGGCATTTATGTGTGTATTTGATATATTTGATGCATCCTTTTTTTCTGAACCAAAATTTATTGCAATCCATCTTTCTGACCCCAAAATGTTGAACAGTTGTTTATATGAAACCTGCATTAACACATTCAGAGGCACCAGATGAATAGATAGAATGAGTTTAGTTTTCATGTTTATTTTATTTTAGTTATCATATGGTGTATGAGCAATATGGACTACTTTTAAGCTACTCATTTGTTCTTTTTAGAGCTTGAGGGCTCCTGCGAGCTTTTACTTTCATTGAATGGAAAAGAGAAGCCTGTAGATTCTTAACATTGTAGTGTTCCAAGGAACAAAGAATGTCAAATGGATTGAGGGTGAGTAAATGAAAGCATTTATATTTTTGGGATAAACTATTCCTTTGAGAATTCTTGGCTATTTTGCATCTAGCACATGCTTCTTCATTCTCTTTTATTGCAGGACTCACTCAACACTAATTGCTGTTACACTCCCCGTGCAGCAACCTAGGGTTAAGTGCTTTGCTCAGGGCAAAAACGGTAATAGGTGTGACAGCAATTCTCCATTCCATGAGTCACCTGTACCCAGGATCAAACCAGTGACCTTTGAGCTACCCACCCACTACTGTGGACTGCCTCCACCAAAACATATATTTTAATACCAATAAGCTCCATGTGCTTCAGTCTATGCCTGTGGTCCAAAGGTATTAACTCCCTTCTCTCTGGTAGGCTGGATCTTCAAACAACCATCTGGAGCTCATACTACAAGGGGAAAGATTATTCTCGATATGGGCAATTAGAGAAGTTGTTAGCTATGCAGTCAAGCTAGTATAGATCACAGATGTAACAGGAAGCACTCCTGCGGTGAAAGCTCAAAGGGAGGGTGCAAACCGCAACATCACATTCACCTCTGTATGTTATGATTTTAGCTGAACATCTGTGCAGTCTGAGGTTGTGTCTTCGGGGAAGAGGCTGAAACAGAATTTTTTTTTATCTTGGACCCTGTTTTTAGAGGTCTGATCTAAGCAATTAAAAATGACAAGTTCTGTCATGAAACTCTAGACACAGTGTTAACTAATTGGCACAAGCTGATTGGTTCATGTTGCATCTGCAGCAAATGATCTTGATGCTTCACAATTATACGGCTGTTTAACATTCACTATAGCAGTTTGCAGCGCACTTTCAGAGTTTCTCTGAAACCCTCCACCTTCCCCAGCTCCACCTGCATAGATCTGCTATGGGAAATTTATATATATATATTCTATTTGTGCAGCAGCAGTATGTCTTAAATACTCACAGCAGCGTATGTATTTGCAGTAGCAAGTTCCTGACCTTGCTCTGCAGCAGAAGCAATAATAATCTTCAACAACAGCAATAATCAACAGCAGCAGCGTAGCAGATCTATTCTGTCAAGACCAAAAACATTAGCATTGTCATGTCAATTATCAAATCTTCCGAGAGTTGTCATGATAGAACCTAACAAACTCTACCTTTCTACCTGACTGGAGTCGCTCTAGCATTTGTTGTTCAAAGTGTTGTACAAAATATGTACCGGCATAATCAAAAGGATATCTCTCTGGATGTACAAACATTGCTATCTCTCTGTTAAAGTTTTAGCAGCTATATTGCGGCTCTGGGGCCCCATAGTGAATTATCCTCAGAGAAAACCAACCTCCCCTGAGGAAGTAGAAATGAGACCGTTTTGGTAATCTCTATATTAGAGTTAAGCGAGGAAGTGGCGTAGCACGTCTGTTGGCCGCTGTGCGAGCTGTCAAAGAGGATGTTGATAGAGAAATCATGTTATACACTGCAGTCAGTGTTTTTTCTCGATGCCAAGGCTTTACTTGTTTACCGAAAGTTGGAAATAAAGAGACTTTAGAGAGATATTTTCAAATTGAGGTTTCTTAGTTACCAAAACAGTGGCATAAATTGTTGAAATGGAAAAGACCATTTTGTTTGCAGCACAATAGATCCAATAAATATATGCAAGAGACAGAGGTCAAGGAGGTTTACTCCCCTTGTTCGAACCTTCACAATAACAATTTTTGTTATGTACGTGCCTAAGCTAAAGGAGGGATTTTTTGAAGCAAGAAATAGCCTTTAAGAAAAAAGTACCTTTACCCATTTTGAAGCCAGCTTAACTCCTCAGAGCTCAACAACTCAAAGTCGGTTTTGCCTCTTGGCAGCAGAAACGGTCTCCTGCAAAACTGAGACCTGCACAAAGCACAGCTGATGGGCCGAGACAGATATACATTATTTTTCTTCCAAGTGAAGATTCACAGCAAATAGGATTAAAACTAATGGTGTTTGACACACCTGGCCTTGCTCGTCTGGAACCGTGCAGCTTTAACATGTTGACATTTCCAAAGGTTGTTTTGTCAGGCTGCTCCGTGAAGCCGAAGCAGGCGAGAGTGACATATCAGAGGCCGTGGGTATCCACGGTAACAGAGCCACGAGCGATCTGCGTTTTATAAGGCCATCTAGAAAACATTAGCTCCACCAGAGTGGACCACAAATCAAATGACCTCGAAACTCAGATGCTGGCTAATGTGAGGATGGCTGCAGTTGAATTGAGATGAAATGTTCCAATGGTGCTCAGTGGACTGGATGGACTAGGGGAAAGAAACCTCAAAACTGTTTACTTTATCTGATAGCTTGCAGGCAACTTTTGTTATGATTCAGTCGCCCTTTATTCATACTATAAGATACATAAAATGGTGTGGTGTGGCATAGTGGTTTGTGGGATGGCAACTTCAGATCCAACAAGGGATCATTTGTGAGCTATTAATGTTGTGTTGTTGATACAGGGTTTGATGCAGAAGTGATTGTCACTCAACTGGAGGAACATGGCGCTAGCAATGTCAAGGTAAGGTTTGCTATCCTTTTCAATTAATCATATGATTTAATATAGGAGGAACGTTTCAGCTCTATTTTGTTTTGTTTGTTTTTTAGTTTAGGGCTGTTCGCAGTGATAGTGATTAATTTTTTTTTTTTTTTTTTGCAATGTTTGCTAATATGTATTCCTAACTGTGTCAGGGAGATCACTGTCTACATTAGCTATCCAAAACGTATGCACAAAATTGGAATATCGCATATAAAAATTGCGAATAAAGCACTGTTTCTATCCCATGTGTTCAAGAGAACAAAATCATCACTTCCTGGGAAATCTGCTACAATAATAATGTATTTTTTTTCCATAAGTCATAAATGACTTGCGCCTCTGACCGCATTGATTCTGTAAATGTGTTTCCATCATAGTTTAAGCACGTCTTATTGGATGAAATAATAATCTGCCTATATTAAGTTTTTAACTTTTTACACCAAGTTTTTTTTATGTGCATTTTTAGAATTTATACACATCTTGGTGTTTCCTTCCAGAGTTGTTTTTATACGATATCCCAACGTTTGCATAAAAATAGGCAGATGGAAACATAGCTATTAATTGTTGCTGCGTCACACAAGTGCTAGTTTGCATAAAGTTGAGCTCTGCCTATGTTCATTTAACAAACTTTGTCATGTTGCTATAATTGAGAATAAATTATACTTGGCCTCTGCTAATCACGGTCAGTGGCTATGCTTCAAACATGCTACATTTGTTCCAAAAATCTGAATATCATGAAAAAGAAATGCACTAATAAATAAGTAGTGCAAAATAGAAATGGAAAGAGTGTTTTAGCCATTGAGGAAGCCACTGTTACTCTTTTATTAAATAATCACTTGTGGTATAGATGTTCTGATGATTTTCATGTGTGTGATTGTTTCATGTGAGAGATTATTGGCAAATGTTTTATATGTGGGACTTGACCGCATGCCAGACAGTTCTGGGAAGTAATAGTAGCCATTCATCTGAGAAAAGTAATTCAGTAAGTTCTGACTTCTTTGTGCACATCCAGTAATTTATAATGTAAATGTGTTTCCATAGTAGTTCATGCACATGACCCCAAGCAGGCATATACAGTAAATTTTTTAATGTGCATTTTGGAAATTATATTCACATCTTAGTGTTTCTATCTTTTTATAAAGTATCCCACAATTCACATAAAATTATGCATATGTAAAGCCAATAAGAAAAAACACTGTGAACACTAGCACAAAGATGAACATTTACACTGTGGCCATTTGTAAAAAATTTGATTTAAACACTATTGATGTGAAATTCAACGAGTAATAGCCAAAGTCTACTTCATTTATTAAACCTCACTTCCATTGAATTTCCATCAAACATTAAAGTGTCATAGAACAAGTTCAGAGAAACAGCAGGTCAGAAACGACAATTATTTGGCCTTTGTTATGTGAAAAATTGAATATCACCAGTCTTCCATCTTTATTATTAATCCTGTGCGAAGGCAGAGTGGGAATCAGCCACTGAGATAGGGCTGTAATTAAATCTACATATGGTTCGACTCGCCACATTTCGCTTGGCATTCAAATTAAACGTTGTAAATATGGAATCATAACTGGCCTGTGTACAAAATCTTTTTTGGTCCCCCGAGATAACAAAAAGAGGTGGGAAGGAGAGGGGGGAGTACATTAGCAACTCAAATGAGATCATAAACTCTCTTTGCGAGGTAATTGTGAAATCACAAGCTGTGGTAAAATATTGTTGCCTGATGAGTTTTTTTGTTTTTTTGGTGAAAACTGTGGTCTGCACTCTGAACAGCTTGATTTGAATGATTAAAGTGCTATTTGAGGAAATGAATTAGTTATGCTACATTCTTGTAAGAGGTGCACAGGAAGGAAGCCAGGCAGAGATATGAGTAAGTCAGTGAGCAAGTGCAATGTGCATTAATATATCAGATAAGGAACACATTATAAGACACAGCTACAAAATCAGTACATGCATTAGCTAATTTTGCAATGAAACTGAAGTGGTGACAGATTTTTTTCTTCCGTAATATGAAGTGTATTTGAGTGTAATACATTTTGAAAAAAGAAAATAATTAGTGTACTTGGTTCTGTGCTTTGGTTATTGGTTGGATTTTGAGATGTGGGCATTGCACTCAGGCTTGAATGGGCGGAGTTTAAGAGGGCTAAACGACCGACCCTTTTCACAGTCCCGGGATTCTCAGAACGTCGTCATAGTTGGGTAAACTTCTATTAGTGGTGAACGGGAGATGACAGCAAATACAATTTTTGTACTCCCATTTGCTCCAATAGCAAAAGGGGAAAAAAACATGATAGCATGTCCACGAAAAATATTGGGAAATTGATTACAGCAATCAGAAGAGATAATGGTGTCAAATTTGCTGTCACTCCCTCACAGCAGTGTTAATTAGCTTTTTGTTACTAGGGCCGTCACATTAGTGTGTGTGTGTGTGTGTGTGTGTGTGTGTGTGTGTGTGTGTGTGTGTGTGTGTGTGTGTGTGTGTGTGTGTGTGTGTGTGTGTGTGTGTGTGTGTGTGTGTGTGTGTGTGTGTGTGTGTGTGTGTGTGTGTGTGTGTGTGTGTGTGTGTGTTGTTGTGTGTGTGTATACATATGTTTGCTTTTAGGGCCGTCACATCAGTGTGTGTGTGTGTGTGTGTGTGTGTGTGTGTGTGTGTGTGTGTGTGTGTGTGTGTGTGTGTGTGTGTGTGTGTGTGTGTGTGTGTGTGTGTGTGTGTGTGTGTATACATATGTTTGCTTTTATGTTAGATGCGGTTAATCAATTTGATATCACTAAATATAACACAATATAGTGTTTAAATTCTAAATATAGTGTTTTTTTAATGAAACATATTTACTGGATTTGTGATTTTGATAACAGTGGAAACGATTCATCACAGTCTTTGAAAAGGGTCCATTGGAGAGTAGTCTTCGTCACCAGAGAGAAATCTTGTTTTTACTGGAATATCCAATTGACATTTTTTCTAAATATAAATTAAACGTTAGAATGTATATTTTTTCGCATTAGAATGTATAACATACGATTAGCGTATAGACAGGGTGAATGTTTACTTCATGCTGACTTTAATGTGAAGTGCAATGAGTATTTATAGCCATGACCTCATGACCTATTGTATAAAAAAATCCTCTAGTTTTCGATTTTCTGTCTGTCACTTAGGTCATTTTTTTAACTGGAGCAAGACCTAATGAATGATTTGAGGAATGCAGTTTTCTTTCCTGTTTATTAAAAATAAATAAATAAAATAAGATAAGATCAACAAAAAATGAATTACACAAAATTTCCCCATCACAATTCGAAAACAATGTGTGCAAATAAATGGAACATTGTCAACGTCTTTTGCCTCCATTGTGGGAGTACCACAAGGATCAATTTTAGGGCCTCTGTTGTTTGGCTTGTATATTAATGACCTGCCTTTGGTCTGCAAGGGCATAAACATGACTCATGCCTCACATTAAATGTTGAGAAAACTGTAACTATGTTTTTCACAAACCGGTCTAAACTTAATACTTATCCGGAAATTTTAGTAAGTGGCCAATATATAAAACATGTAGATACATTTAAATATCTGTGGGTAACTCTAGATTCAACACTTAGTTTTAAAGGTCATGTTAAAAGTCATGCTCCCCCTCTGAAAAAGTTTGTAACACTTTGCGCCGAAAAAACTATGCGAACAACTAGAAGTGTCACAAGGGGTGAGTGTAGCCTCCCACAACGTAAAACACAATTTGGGAGCTCCTCCTTCTCATGTGTGGCCATGAGACAGTGGAATACCCTTCCCACGGAACATATTTTATGCACAGATTTTCGCACTTTTTCGGGCTTGGCAAAGAGTTGGTTGCTAAGTAAGCAAGTTTGCACACATCGTTAGGATGGTGTGTGTGTGTGTGTGTGTGTGTGTGTGTGTGTGTGTGTGTGTGTGTGTGTGTGTGTGTGTGTGTGTGTGTGTGTGTGTGTGTGTGTGTGTGTGTGTGTGTGTGTGTGTGTGTGTGTGTGTGTGTGTGTGTGTGTGTGTGTGTGTGTGTGTGTGTTGTGTTTGAATGAGTAAGTTGGATTGTGCTATAATGTGTTTAAGATGCTGTTAATTTGCTTATGTGTTTGTTGGGGAAGGGTGAAACAGAGAGTGTAAAGGTCTCCACCATTTTGGTTTTGTAAACCTGTATATCTGTAGTTAAGATGGACATCACTCTATCCATAATCCTGTGAAATTATTATTTAATTTTAAATTTGTCATACCTGCCCAGGGACTACAGGTGGAAATTAGCAATTGTTGCTACAACCTGGCCCAAGACATTCTCTTTCTTAACACGTTTAATGTTTATTTGTGCATTGTCCTTGTTTCAAATAATTTCCATTCCATTCCATTCCATCTACTGCCTTTCACATTACAGTTCACAGCAGAGGTGGACAATTTCAAATGATGTACTTTTGGGGTCCTAGACCAAACAAGCGACTTTCATTGAGATCATTGGAAATGCTAACAGAAAGTTTCACCAGTAACTACTTTTTTTGCTCAGTATTTCATCCTGGAAGAAAAAAATATTTAGTTTCAATAGAGAAATGTTTAGTTCCAACCGCAAAACATTAATGGAGGTTTTAAACTAAGCAAACCTACTGTGCGTAGATTGCAGAAACCACAGACAGGCTAACACATGTTTATAAATTGCAGTCCACTCTCTGATAAGTGCCTCTTGGGTTCCTGAAATATATTTTACCACCACTCCACTATTAGCTTTGAATATTTGAGAGCTTTTCCTGAGAGTCTCCAATTAACACAAACACAGATTTTATGGAAATGTAGGCAACAGATTTGTCTTTGTGGGACTTGTTGCCCCCACGTGGATATAAATCATAGACTTCAAAAGAGCACTAATCCTTCATTAATGAGAGTGTGGGGTGTAACCTTCAGAGTTGACACTCACAGTGTCAGAAAATAAATCCAATTACAGCCGGATGCCTCTGCTTAGGAGACACTCTCATGAGACCACATTATCATGTTATTTACCAACATTTTGCATAGTCCAACTACTATTCAAAGGAGTTCTCTTGAATATTACTTACTTAACCTCAGAAAATTTGTATTGTAAGTAATAGTCTGTTTACTATTTTCCCAACATGTCATTCAACATGACATTCATATAAATATAACCTAGACATGCTAGAGAAGTCATCCATCATGCAGTAGGGTTATGCAATAGTCAATGGCAAACCACCAGGTGGCAGTAGAAGTCTATAGTTAGTAACTCTTTGGCTTCTAACCATGGAACTCCATGACATGGAATGTCAAACCTAATTACATTTTACAGTGCTTTTCCTGTAATAGAAGTGTGAACTTTTCTGCTGTTATTAAAACTACATTCAGAGGTTGATCTTTCATAGCTCAGGAGAATTAATGGAGTTTATAGATATGCTTGATTTCAGTATCATTTTTGTCATGTTTCTCCTGAAGTTCCTTTACAGAGATAAAATATTTGTAAAATGAATAAGAGCATAGCTCAAGGAAGAATTTAATGAGAAATTTTGGAGGTCATATTAAAATATCAGATAGTTGTATCTTGGCAAATCTAAGCACAGTTTTAGACATCTCTTTTGTAATTCTATAGGAGATTATGAGTCTTTTTATGGAGAAAATCAACTGACAAGTAGAAAACTTAATCTTATTACTGTCAAGGAAAAGCAATTGAAATATTATACAGATCTCATTTATGGTATGTATTTCCTTTGGTCCTGCATGTGCGTTATATCAATATGAGTCCGACCTTTGAGCTGTAGAAGTAATTTCTCAAACATTATTTCTTTTGCTTCTGAATCTGCTGTCAGTATCATGAATGCATGAATGTGTTGAGAGGAACAGGATCTCTAAGAGCAGAATTTTCTCTAGCAGGTATACGAAAGGAACAGGAATATGGTGATGGGGTTGTAATGTGACCACCGCTTTTAAGAGCAAGCTGCGTCAGAAGACAAAAAGATTAAATATGAGGAAATGAGCATAATACCATCCCAGCTACTCTCGTCTCTAGGGACTTCACAGTTGGATTTTGAGTCTGACATCATGTTGCTTGTAATTTAGGAAATGGCAGGCCTATTTTTAGTGCCATGTGATGAGATGGTCCTCTCATTCCACACAAAATCCGTATCTGTCAGTGTGCAAACTATACACTGGCTTTCAGAGGCGATGACATGTTACAATGGATTTCTGTATGGATTTTTTTTTTTTATCTGTTGAAATCTCAAGTACTGTTAACCAGTGATTTGTGGTCAGTAGGATATATAAAAGTGCATATACTTTTATATATCTGTGTATATATACCTTTATTTTATGTATTGAAAGATTTGTGGCTTACCAGGGAAAGCAACATATACCGCAGTGTTTTTAACTAGAGATTCGTTTTGTTATGTTGAGGTTAGAGGAAAATGAAGTAGTAACCATGAGAAAACAAGACAGAAGAAATAATGTAAGGGCACTGTATGTATATAAATTATGACAATACTTGTCATGTTCAGCTAATGTTTTTTCCAGAACTGATACAAACAAAAAGTGCTTGAGCAGCATACTGTTGCTATGGTTACCTCCTCAGATGAATATTTCTGTTTGCAAGCATCTATTTAGTGGCTGGCAAGTGATGTCTATTTATATATATATATATATATATATATATATATATATATATATATATATATATATATATATATATATATATATATGTATATGTGTACAAAATCTGTGTACTTGTATGCATATATGTAAAAAGAATGCACTTTTACAACATTCTGATTGATTCACTTCCGTTGCAAAGATCATTAGTTATTAACTTAGGGGCCGCTTACACAACACCGTTCAAACAGAAAACCCTTAATGCGCTCTGGCCCGCTCATTTGCACAACAACAGTGCCTGGTGGTTCGAGAACGCAAACCTTGAAATAGGTTCCATGGTGCAAGCGTTGAAAAATTGTGAAAAACGTTATCATCTCCACGTAAACTTCAAAAACACGAATCTGTGGCATTGAAACGCTATCAAAACGCTGACGGCGTACAAATTTACCTCACCAAATTACTTGTCTGGCCTTAAAAATTCATAAAACATAATTTTTTGTCACTTCCGCGTAGCCATGTGAACTAGAATCATTTTGACAGCATTTTATCTGTACAGAGGTAAAGGGAAGGGACGGAGGCCTTCACAGGGTAGAGAGTTGACACTTCAGGACTGCGTTGTCTTCGTCGCGTGTCCTTCAGATGACACAAAGTCACAAAATTCAAAGCTGCTTTGTGTTGTGCTAAAAGTATCTAATGTTAAACATTCAGGGGAGTTAAGCATGAACCTAAGAACTGAAATATACTTTGTTGTTTCCCCCCAGGCTTTTCTTTTTTAACGACAGCAAAAATGGGTGACATTTCCAAAAGACTTTGTCTTTGTAAAATGTGTCAGACTGTTTATATCTTTTAAATTCTGTTTACAGTAATAATCAGCCTAAGGGCTTTACAGAGACGTAAATAAATAGAGAAGGTATTCACACCAGAGCGTTTGTTTTATAACAGCCCTTAGTTTCTCTTCTCTTTAGGACAGGTTTCCCTTTTTTGGTGAAATCACTTACAGAATGCAATTATGAAGAAGATATTATATGTTAATCAGAGCCAAAGACTGTGTGTGTATGAATGTACCTGTGTCAAGTGTGTACCCTTGTGCATGCATGAGGTGACACCATGGTCTGAATATACCATTGCTTTCCAGCAAAGGTTAACAAGTTTAAACAGCTTAAGTTGAGCTCATTAGACGAAGGACATCTGCATTAAAGCCATTCAAAATCTTAATCTTAATAAAATTACACGTTTCAACACGTCTCAAAAATTGAGAATATTATTAAAAATTTGGGTTAAACTTTACCTTGATGGTCCCCTTTAAACATTCAACGTTGACATTCCCCTTTAGACTAGTAACATTGAACCTACATGTCAACTAACTCTTAGAGTATTAGTAGACTGTTAGGGTTAGGTGTTAAGGATCAGGTAAGTAGAAAAATGCACATACTTGCAAAGTTACTTATAGTCAGTAGAATGTCTGTTGGGGGAGCATTGAAACAAAGTGTCTTAGCAGATATTAAGCAGACAGTCTACTTGTCAGGGCTATGTTTGTTTTTGATATGTTTCCCCTTTTTTGTTCATGTCTGAGTTTCACCTATTCCTTTGTTCAGTTTCCATGGTTACCGTCATTAATAGTTTCAGCTGTGTGTCATTTATTAGCTTATTTCAGTTTGTTGTTTAAGCCTCACCCTTGCCTTCACTCTTGGTCCAGTCTCTGTTATGTTTAGATGTGTTTGCACTGCCTGTTTTCTTGATTTTTGAGTAAGAATTAAACTTATTAGTTTTTTGTGAGTCTTCTGTCGTCAGCTTCCCTGCATGCATAGCCTAGTTACACTACTAATACTCTAATGAGTGTTACTTTACATTAGTTGGTGCAATGTTATTTATAGTCAACTTTAGTTCTAAAGAGGACCATCAAAATAAGTGTTACCAAAATTTGAGTCTAATTATACATAATTTCAATGTTTGTTGTGCCATGAATTTATGCTGTTTTTATTTAAAGTTTTTTTTGCAGTTTATTTTATTCAGTTTATAAGTTTTATTCATATTTTGAATTAGTTGTTATTTTTATATTTTTAGTTTTCATTTTAATTTTAGTTTCGTTTTTAGTTATTTCTTTGTTTTGTCATTTTGTTCGTTTTTTCTTTTTCTTTTTAAATATTGCTATCAAGGTCATTTCACTGTAAAAAAAAGTATATGATCAATAAGTTTCATACGTTAACAACATACGTTTTTATGTTGCTTTTTTCTCTCATTTTCTACTCAATACGCAATTTTCTACTTTTTTATTCAAGATTCAACTAATTTGTCAGTTTTATGTAATTTAAGTTGAAAACACTTAAACATCCAAGTTGATTATACTTTATTTTTTAAAGTGTTTTCATTTACTTTAAGGCTTTCAATTAATATTTTATTTTAGCTTTATTTCACATATAAATAAATAAAGGAAGGGAGGGAGGGAGGGATGAAGGGTAGATGAATATGTCATGACAATAATTCAAAAAGTATGAATAGTCCAAATATAAGCCTGTAATTCCTTTTTATTTAGCAGTAAAATATGATCCACATCCTTTTTGTGAGACATACCTTTTAATGTCTCCATCAACATTGGCGTCTTCACAGAGTGTTCTTTTAATTGCCCACCTTTAGAGTGTCAGCCCAAGATAAAAGTGATTTTTAGCTGCTTTTTGATCTTCTAATCAACTCTAGCAGGTTCTCTGGGGCCTCAAAGAGAGACAGGCAGGATGAGAGGAAAGGGAGGTCACATTTCAGCACACTAAGTGGAGATCTGAATACATCTGAAATGAGTCCATGCATTAGATCAAAACCGTTGTGTTCAATTACTTGCTAAAGGCGTCTGTAAATATTCACAGTTTTAATCAGCTCTCAAAATATTGTGTCACATGTTTCACTATAATTCTTTGGACTCTTACTAAATATGTAACATTCTCTCTCTTCAGGGAAGCAAGAATATGTAGAACCCAGAGAATGTGTATCTACTCATTTTATGTGGGAGTTTGACAGTTAAGTGTTGCATTTTCATATTCTACACGCATTCTGAAAAAAAAAAGATAGGATTATTTCAGGGTAAAATCGGTTTTATACGAATAAATCACTTCTGTGTTTGCAGAATTGTCAGTCTTCCTATTCTGCATTATTTTATGGTAATAATTTTGCAATCATTTTAGTGTTTTGCCTATTCTGTTCTCACTAATATTAATGCATTAGGCCTGGTTTCACAGACAGGTCTTAGATTAAGCCAGGATTAGGTCTTAGTTCAATTAGGAGTTTTAAGTAGCTTTTATAAATGTGCCCTATGAAAGGAAATAATACTGGTGTGCATCTTGAGACAAAACAATGGCACTGTTATATTTTAGGATATGTCAGTGCAAGTTGCCTTCAGTTAAAACAGCTCAAACATGCATTTTAGTCTGGGACTAGGTTTAAGACTAACCTCAGTATTTGATTGAATGAAGGCAGATTAGAATGTGAGCTTGTAGTCGATAGTAATAAAGGGGCAGAGTTAAGCAGACTAAATTATTGGAGAAATCCACTGTATGTGTCACCTCTGTGGAAGATTAAGTTATGACAATTTGAATAAAAATACAAGGTCAAAAATGGATTCATTTTTAGAATATAATTGTAAACTCTGCATGGATATAAAGCACTTGCTAATTTTACTTTCCAGAGGTTGTTTGAAAGGAGAGAGCCATTATAAACTTCAACTCATTTTAAACTCTGATGATACTGTAACTGTCTCCACAGACAATCTGCCAGAGGAAGGTGACTGATCAGAGCAGGATAAACAGCCCGGCCTCCCTACCTGCTGCTGTTGTAACGTCAGCCACCTGCGCGTCGTTAAACAGCACCTCAGACATGTCCTGTTTCCACCCGTTACGTCCGTCACTAAATAATTCCTGACAGACACGGCGTCAGTGATTTGCTGAGGTAATTTGGTTCCCTTTCATCCAGGCATCTCAGCAGGCCGCACCTCCTTCTCCCCCACATTCATCAAACTGCCAGTACAGCTGATGTTCTTATTCTTCACAGATAGCTCTCACTACCCCTCCTCTCTCTCTTTCATACGTGTCTCCCATATACCTCTGGCTGGGCTCTGCTGCATATCTGTAGGAGGATGAATTGTTAGACTCATGCGATAAATTCCAAGTCCTCTGAAGCCATGCGCTAGCTTTGTGTGATGAACAGACAGAAATTTAAGTCATTATATGCTAAACAGGCGCCTTAGGGCTCATTGTACCAGGTTTGTCATCAACAACATCCCAAATGTCATGATGCAATGCATTTGAATGTTAAGGTAGGCATGAAATAGAAAATCTCTCTATCTATTTTCTAAATGCTTCTTATTGATCTTATTGTGAAAGCTTTGTTTTATTTTTTATTAACATACATTTTTAATCAAAGCCAGTTTTGACCTCCGAGTGAAACAGACTTCTCTCTGGTGACCTATGCCAGATTTCTCCAATTATTTTGTCCTCATAAACCCCGCCTCTTTCTTACAATTGACTGCAAGCATGCATTCGGATCAGCCTCCATCCAATCAAAAATTGATGGATTGAACCAAGTGCCCACCCTATATTTTTTCTTTTCAATAATGCGTTTCACTCGGATGTACGTCACCATAAGGAAGAAAAGATTTGTCACCATACTCCAATTACACTGTGACTTTATGAATGGAATGAAAGCACAAATGAAAGTGATCAAGTTCTGAACAGAGTGCAAGTGGTGAGTAAGTAATGACAAAGTTAATTTTGTGTGCACTATCCCTTTTAAATTGTAGCTTGAATCTCTATTTGCCTCACTTACAACACTAACCATTCACTTCACAACGATTTAATTTGTTTGTTTAGCCCATTTGTAAACATGGAAGAATTTATTTAATGGACTGAAGCGAAATTTAGAATAGCTTTGACATATAGGCATTAAAATTCCATTGAGTAACATTTCCAACACAGCGGCGGAATATGAAACGAGGAAGATAATGGTTTTGTTCCAAACATCCCTCTGGGTTTATAACAAGGCCAGACAATAGCCGTGGGTTAGATTTAATAGTGCTTGTCCCATTTCCTCTGGCTTAATCCAAACTAATTAAGCTTTTGGAAAGTTTTTACCATTTGAGCTCACAGACTAATTCTCCATGAGTGGTCTACTTCACTCCAGAACTAATAGAATAATCCTTTGTTTACCATGTATCTTTACAGATCCCTTTATTTGATAATTGATAGCTTTTTGTAAATGGTGTGGGGTGCATGCACCTTCTCTGATCCCTGAGGTTTTGTACATTATACCACAGGCTCTAAGCAAATGCAAACTTCTTGTTGGATATATTTTCTGTGCTGTTTTCAATCGGGGACAGCTAGAATGAAACACAGAAGAAGATAGACATCTCATGTTTTAGGATGTGCATTGCTGTTTTGATAAGCTGAACTGCTGTCTAGACCACAAAATGCCCACTGCATTTTTAATTAACATCAGCATATGTTATGTAATCGGAGAAGCGTTTTTTTTTGGAGGGGACTTTTGGGCTGCTGGCCACATTCTTGTCTTTTAAATAAAACCAGCAGAGGGAACCATGAACAGAATACTGCATTGTAATACCTATATACTTCTGTTGATTATAGTAGATCTCATGGTTGGAGTATTTTGTGTTGTTAGGCCAGATAGCCAGTATCCAAACACAGGTTCAACAGCATCGATATTTCCTTGATGAGGTCCTTGGCTTTGGTTCATATGAATTCTGTCTTTATTTACCCTTGTGTAATTCCAACACTGTATGCATTTCTTTCAATGTGGTTTACAACCACTTTGACATTCATTTGCAAACAATTGAAACATGATTCAATATATCTTCTTTTGTGTTTCACAGGGGGAAAAAAGTCATACAGGTTTGGAACCGTATAAGGATGAGTAAATGATGACAGAATATTTATTTTTTTGAAAGAACTGTGCCTTTAAGTAGGTTCTTGCTTTTCTAGATTTTATTCTCTCCAAAAGATTATCTACAAACTGTTACTCTGCCATGACCGTATTAACCTGAAAGATATACAAGGTTCCATCATGAAACTCTAGATGACGGAGGCTGATAGGACCTTAATTTAATTTGTTAGCGATCACATCGCCATCTACATAGCGTAGCTGATTGGTCGTTGTGGCATCAGCAGCCAATGAGATTGCTGCTCAACATTCAAATATTTGACATTGTTTGCTGTTAGCAGTCTGCAGCGTACTTTCAGAAACCCTCCGCCTTCCCCAGCTCCACCTGTATAGATCTGCTACAGGTGTTCTTTCATGTATGTTACGTGTGCAGCAGCAGCATGTTCTACATGCTCATAACAGCATGTCTGCAATGCTGCAATGCAAAGTCTCAGTACTTGCTCTGCAGCAGCAACAGAAGTGTAGCAGATCCATTCCGCCAAGACCGAATACATTAACATTGCCATATCATGACAACTCTTGGAGAGAGAATTACAGTTATGTTAAAGGAGCATTCGGCAACTATTTCAACTTAATAAAACCGTTTAGAAATCATTTGGATGGTTTAATAACCTGTTCTGGTGAGAATGGTGACTTTCCCCGCTCCCCCCAACGTTCCTTGGCGGAAAACAACCTTGTAACATGGGGACTAACGTCCCGGTAAGTTGGAAATAGGAAGTCTCAATTCAATTCAATTCAATTCAAATTTATTTGTATAGCGCTTTTCACAATACACATTGTCTCAAAGCAGCTTTACAGAAAGTGCAGAAACTTTACAGAAGTCTCGTGAGAAGCTAGAACGAGTTAGAAACACAAACTGCTTTACGGCAATTCGACATAAACACACAAGCTGCCCTCAATGTGTATGATGTATTACCCACCTCGGTAGACATTGCTCCACACGATAAAGTTTGCCGGCTCCGATAATAACAAATGCACATGAGCAGCGGTAGAAAGGGGAGGAGGGTGCCGCAAGTGAGTATTTTACGACATTGTTGTGAAATATACGCCTCACAGCTGTAGGGGGAGCTCGTTGAGAAAACATGCGACAACAAAAGTGAAAATCAGCGAAGAAATAGCTAGAGTTGCCGAATGCCCCTTTAAAGTCAGATATAGACTACGTTTACATGCAGCCAATAACCCGTTCGAAACCGGAATATTAGCAATAACCCGGTCACGCACGGCCATGTAAACACCGGCAAAAACTCGAATATGCTCATATCCTGGATTTTAAAAACCGGGATATGATACCTGGGGTACCCCTTTTCTAACCCGAATTTTTGGTCATGTAAACGCGTATCGGCATATCCCGATAATGATTTGTGTTCTGCACATGTTCTATTTGCAAGGAATCTTTGTCTTTTGAGTAGAGGAACTTCTCGGCGCATACAAAAACCCGCGTGCAGTATACCGGAAGTAAACATGGCGAGACGCAGCACACCATACTTTTAGAGCGAGGTCAGTACCAGCACCAAAGCGCAAACAAAGGCGATCGCTATCTGCCCCGAACTATTCATTATCCGCGTGCTGCTGCTGTTGTTGTTGTCTTTGGATACAGGAAGAAGAATCAGAAATGACGCATACTGCGTCTTAAGGTTCTCCGTACGTCCAGACGCTAACCATGCGTCACCGTTTACATCGTGATATTGCAATTCCATGTATACATGAGTAACTCTCTCTGCTCACGCATGTAAACGGGTTATTCCTAATGTTTCAGAAACCCGAATAGTGACCTTAACCAGACCATAACCCGAAAATTGGCTGCATGTAAACGTAGTCATAGAGACCTGAGAACAGCATGAACTTACCGCAGCTATTACTCCATTCTTCATTGCCATGATTCTTCAGAAATCTTTCTTATATGCTGATCAAGTAACATTTCCTGTATCAATGATGAAAACATTTTTTTTTTGTGGATTTTTCAGGATTCTTTGATTAGAAAGTTCAGAAAATAGCATTTATTTGAAATAGAAATCTTTTGTAACATTATAAATGTCTTTGTTACTTTTGATAAATGAAATGTGCCCGTACTGAATTAAAGTATCAATTTCTTCCTAAACAGAAATACAGCAGTGCTTGTGCAGTAAAACTAACAATTAATTTCCTATTTTATTTGCCATTGATTCTCCCTTTTACCAATGACAGCTATTCACTGATGGCAAATGATTCCATTTTGTGTGTAGAATAAGATCTCTCCTCTTTTTAAACGTGCACATCAGCGATGTTAAGCTGAGAAACCGGAGAACCCCCTCAGGAAATATAATATTTTATCTTAGGAACTCAAAAATAGACAGTTCCCAAAAAGACTTCAACTCAAGTGCCCACATCATGGCTGAGGGATTCAGAGAGAACAGATTGTGAAAGCCAGCCACAAATCTTTCTGCTCAATTAGAGTAGCCATCTCTACTCCTTTACCCGGGCTCTCTTTTTCTTTCTCCCTCTCTCCTTCTGTTGACTCTTCACATGTGCATTTACAATCACCCAAACCTGCAGTAGGGGTGTCTGCATGACCGCATTTCTCTGGCATGTGGAGGGTGGAAAAGATGAGGGGATTTGGCTGGGGCGAGTCGATAATATTTCTGAGTCGAATATCTGAATGGATGCTGGATTGCTAGCTACTGCCTGAGTGAAGCGGGCCCGGGGCTCACGGGGACCGTATTAGTACTGCAAAGAGCTTTAATAAGAGACTCATGTTAGCTGGAGACCTCAGGGAGACTAAAAGAGTGTTTTTCCGTAAGTCTAGCATAAACACAGCTCCTTATTTTCAGATGTGCACAATGACGACTGAAGTGTATTTTAGGGACAGAGTGGGACTCAGGGCTCAGACAGGAGAGGTATTTTACTCAGGCAGTGAGCATTTCTGCCAGTGTTGACTTAGCATTAAAGACAGACCATTACAGAGAGGTTAGTAAGGACCTGAGGACTGTGGCATACACTCTCTGACCTCATATGGTTTCCCTTAGTTTAAGAACGCACACCCACATACACTCACATTCTCTCACAGGGATGTAAGCTTCATGGATTCACAGTGTAGAGGTGTAGGCTTGCATGATTTCAACATGGATTATTTTCTCCTGCCAGTGGCATATCAGGTGTTTTTTGTTGTTGTTTTTTTTACTCAAGTGACCCACGTGGCTAGCCATGAGACATAACTTGACTTCTTAAATAATACGATTAACAATACATTTGATTTATAATGCTTTCTTGAAAAATGTTCCCCTGAAAAATAGCAGTAATATTTATATTAGTTTCCTATTGATTTTTATTGTTGATTTCACACACTTAAACCACTTAAACCAGACACTCTTCCAAACCCTTAAAATTACTATCTTCTCTTTTTTTGTGAATTCTTCCCCGAACAATCAAATAAAATAAAAATCTATTATGATCCTAAGTTTTTACAATAGCTTTTGAGTGAACAAGGAAAATAGTAAAACCACACTTGTCACAGTGTCTGGTTTGTGTTCCCTGGGTTGCCACTAGAGGTCCTCGTTCTCACGGTGTCTTTCACGTTTGACTTCATTTCCCAGCATTCTGTCTGTCACTCATCAGTTCATTGCACTCAGCTGTTTCCCATCACCTTGTTAGTTTGAGTGTATATATACCCTGTCTGTTTTAGTGTTTGTCACGGAGTCGTTGTTATTCGTCACACCACTTTGGAGGTCTGTGTTCTTGCCTTTTATTGTTTTGATTCTTGTTTATGGATTGCCTTTTGGTTTTGACCCCTGCCTGGACTGGTTTTATGATTTTGGATTACCCGAATAAACTGCTATTGGATCTACCCCTGTTTCCTGTGTGTGGTATCGTGACAGAACGACTCCGTCACGATGAATAGATCCAGCAGTTCGGGATTCCATAACCCTTCTCCTGTGTATGGGGAAGGAAGGGGACCACAGAGAGGAGGTTCGCAGGTCGGGGAGGAAGCGCCTCGACTAAACATTTTTCAATGTTTTGGCTTATGGGCCCAGCAGACTGAGGAAGCAGCGGCGGCTAAGGCTTCAGCGAACTCGTCCATCAGAGATGGTGAGTCGTTTCTGGGGACTCGTCTGGCAAAGTTCTCCGGAACTCGGGGAGGTTGCAGGGGAGGAGGTGGTCGACAAATTCCACGACACCATCCTCCGCCTTTCCATTCTTCTGATCCGGAGCCGCCGGACTGGTCCAGTACAAGATTCTCACCGCTGGTTCCACCCCGCACAAAGTCATCATCGTGGGGCTCATCTACCACAAGGTCCTCACCACTGGTCCCGTCCAACTCAAGATCCTCGCCGCTGGTTCCGCCCAGCACAAGATCTTCGCCGCTGGTCCCGTCCATCTTAAAGCCCTCGCCACTGGTTTCGTCCAGCCCAAGGTCCTCCTCACCACTGGTCCTGTCCAGTCCAAAGTCCTCGCCCCTGGTCCCGTCTAGTACTGAGGCTGCAGCTCGCCATCAAGGACGGAGGAGGAGGAGAAGGGCCTCGTATCTCCCCAACAACCCGGTGGTCCCGAGTCCGGTGGTCTCAGTTCCGGTGGTCCCAGTGCCGGTGGTCCCGAGTCCAGTGGTCCCGAGTCAAGTGTCTGCTGTTCCTGAGCCTGAGCCAGTGTCTGCTGTTCCAGAGCCGGAGCCAGTGTCTGCTGTTCCAGAGCCAGAGCCAGTGCCTGTTCCAGAGCCGGAGCCTGTGTCTGCTGTACCTGAGCCGGAGCCAGAGCCAATGCCTGTTCCAGAGCCGGAGCCTGTGTCTGCTGTACCTGAGCCAGAGCCAGCGCCTGTTCCTGAACCAGTGTTTGTTTCTGTGTTTGTGTCTGTTCTTGTGGCTGTTACAGTTTTGGTGTCTGTTCCTGAGCCGGAGCCAGTGTGTGTTCCTGAGCCGGAGCCAGTGTGTGTTCCTGAGCCGGAGCCAGTGTGTGTTCCTGAGCCGGAGCCAGTGTCTGTTCCTGAGCCGGAGCCAGTGTCTGTTCCTGAGCCGGAGCCAGTGTCTGTTCCTGAGCCGGAGCCAGTGTCTGTTCCTGAGCCGGAGCCAGTGTCTGTTCCTGAGCCGGAGCCAGTGTCTGTTCCTGAGCCGGAGCCAGTGTCTGTTCCTGAGCCGGAGCCAGTGTCTGTTCCTGAGCCGGAGCCAGTGTCTGTTCCTGAGCCGGAGCCAGTGTCTGTTCCTGAGCCGGAGCCAGTGTCTGTTCCTGAGCCGGAGCCAGTGTCTGTTCCTGAGCCGGAGCCAGTGTCTGTTCCTGAGCCGGAGCCAGTGTCTGCTCCTGAGCCGGAGCCAGTGTCTGCTCCTGAGCCGGAGCCAGTGTCTGCTCCTGAGCCGGAGCCAGTGTCTGCTCCTGAGCCGGAGCCAGTGTCTGCTCCTGAGCCGGAGCCAGTGTCTGCTCCTGAGCCGGAGCCAGTGTCTGCTCCTGAGCCGGAGCCAGTGTCTGCTCCTGAGCCGGAGCCAGTGTCTGTTCCTGAGCCGGAGCCAGTGTCTGTTCCTGAGCCGGAGCCAGTGTCTGCTCCTGAGCCGGAGCCGCCCGAGGGGTCTTCACCGCCCTGGCCGCCCGAGGGGTCTTCACCGCCCTGGCCGCCCGAGGGGTCTTCACCGCCCTGGCCGCCCGAGGGGTCTTCACCGCCCTGGCCGCCCGAGGGGTCTTCACCGCCCTGGCCGCCCGAGGGGTCTTCACCGCCCTGGCCGCCCGAGGGGTCTTCACCGCCCTGGCCGCCCGAGGGGTCTTCACCGCCCTGGCCGCCCGAGGGGTCTTCACCGCCCTGGCCGCCCGAGGGGTCTTCACCGCCCTGGCCGCCCGAGGGGTCTTCACCGCCCTGGCCGCCCGAGGGGTCTTCACCGCCCTGGCCGCCCGAGGGGTCTTCACCGCCCTGGCCGCCCGAGGGGTCTTCACCGCCCTGGCCGCCCGAGGGGTCTTCACCGCCCTGGTCGCCCGAGGGGTCTTCACCGCCCTGGTCGCCCGAGGGGTCGTCTGCTTCGCCCTGGCCGCCCGATGGACTGTCAGCTTCGCCCTGGCCGCCCGATGGACTGTCAGCTTCGCCCTGGCCGCCCGATGGACTGTCAGCTTCGCCCTGGCCGCCCGATGGACTGTCAGCTTCGCCCTGGCCGCCCGATGGACTGTCAGCTTCGCCCTGGCCGCCCGATGGACTGTCAGCTTCGCCCTGGCCGCCCGATGGACTGTCAGCTTCGCCCTGGCCGCCCGATGGACTGTCAGCTTCGCCCTGGCCGCCCGATGGACTGTCAGCTTCGCCCTGGCCGCCCGATGAACTGTCTGCTTCGCCCTGGCCGCCCGATGGACTGTCTGCTTCGCCCTGGCCACCCGATGGACTGTCTGCTTCGACCTGGCCGCCCGATGGACTGTCTGCTTCGACCTGGCCGCCCGATGGACTGTCTGCTTCGCCCTGGCCGCCCGATGGACCGTCTGCTTCGCCCTGGCCGCCGGCTAAACCATCACCCCCTGTTTCTGTTCCCTTCCATGGACCTGGCCCCCCATCCCTCCCCCTGATCCTCCACCGTTCCACCTCCCTCCTGGTCTCTTGTTTTGTTTGTTTTTTGTGGGTCTTGGAGCGTCTGGTAGCCGCTCCGTAGAGGGGGGGTTATGTCACAGTGTCTGGTTTGTGTTCCCTGGGTTGCCACTAGAGGTCCTCGTTCTCACGGTGTCTTTCACGTTTGACTTCATTTCCCAGCATTCTGTCTGTCACTCATCAGTTCATTGCACTCAGCTGTTTCCCATCACCTTGTTAGTTTGAGTGTATATATACCCTGTCTGTTTTAGTGTTTGTCACGGAGTCGTTGTTATTCGTCACACCACTTTGGAGGTCTGTGTTCTTGCCTTTTATTGTTTTGATTCTTGTTTATGGATTGCCTTTTGGTTTTGACCCCTGCCTGGACTGGTTTTATGATTTTGGATTACCCGAATAAACTGCTATTGGATCTACCCCTGTTTCCTGTGTGTGGTATCGTGACAACACTTGCATAAGACAAGGTAAGTAATGAAGATTGGGCTAGATTTTGTTTGAAAGGTTGACATTTTACATATTGTTTTCATAAATGTCAGGTCAGAGAACATTGTCATGCATAGCATTCAATAGTTTAGGGTCTGTTAGATTTTTTTTCAAAGGAATAAATGTGGCTACTCACCAAGGATGCATTAAATTATCAAAGGTGACATTAAAGGCTTTTACATAGAAGAAAAAAAATCTAAAGTCTTAGATTTATTTCAAATAAACACTGTTCTTTTGAAAAAAAAATGTATCAGTACAACCGTTTTCAATAATAATATAATAATAATAAGATAAGTATTAAAATGATAATAATTTCTTTCTTAAGCACCAAATCAGCATATTAGAATGATTTCTGAAGGATCATGACGACTGGAAAAGCCTGGAAAATTCAGCTAGAAAACATTTATTTTAAATTGTAACTATTTCACAGCTTTTACTGTATTTTTGTGTCAAATAATTGCAACATTGGTGAGCATAAGAAAAAAAAATATATCTTTTTTTTTTTAATCAAAAGGAACAACCTTTTTACTTTTGAACCGTATTGTATATTGATGCAGGTTGTCACATGCTTTAAATGTTGTAATTTTATACAAATCATTTATTAAGGTACCCAAGGGGACACATAAATGGTCTGATGTGTTATCTTTTTACATTTTTGCTATTTCGTGAAAGAATGTTTTACTACATCTGTACCTGCATCTGTATTCAGTAGCTTTGTAGTAGTCAAGACTTTAAGGTATGTGTCTCTCTTTATGAACTGACTTTCAAAAATAAGCCCTCCCTGAGAAACATCACAAGTATGACAACTAACCCTGATTCTCTCCTATTGGGTTTTATTGAAGATGGACAATCACAGTTTAGCCAAGGTCATTACTTTCTGATAAAATAGGCTAAAAATCACTTCTAATAAAAATCATCTGCCATAATATCGAACTGTAAATGTAATGTTAACGGTATCTGGCTATGACCACCCATCTGGACATGGCTCTGGCGTTTTTCTATCTTTTGCTGCATTACAGTCAAACACATTTGCATACATAGCACATGTATAAACAGCACCTTGAACTGTCAAAGACAGACTATCAGCAAAGGCACAACCTTTAGGAAGGATCAGAATAAATGTTGATCTATAATTAATATGATCACTATTCCATAAGCTACAGGAAGTGTAGGGAGAATAGGCTGTGTGGGTCCCAGCTGCATGTAGCATATGGGTGTTATAAATAAGATATGGAGAGAACTGAGGGACTGTTTCAGTCATAGTTGTGAAGCAGATAAGTGAATAAGCTTCCACGTATGCAGGGTAGCCGACAGACAGTCTGAGCTCTCTAAATCCTTGGCTCCAGTTTCACGAGTGGACTGACGTTAAGTGTGTCATGGCGTATTCGGTCACTTATCCATCAACTCTGATTCTAGGCTCAAAGGATTTGATAAACTGCTGTTATTGTACCGCCTTGACCAAAGTGAAAAAAACGCCCTTAGGTGGGTCTCAATGTGAGTTGTTGTTTTTTTTGTTTAAAATGCTTCAGGCAAGTCGTCCCAGAGCCTATTTATTTAACAGCACACTGCAATATGTTGTGAAGAGGTTGGATCTGTCCTGGTTTGATGGTTACAGGATGTTCTGGTTTGGTTTTCAGCATGAGATGGACAGTTGGTGAAATGGACAGCAGATTGTGAACAATCTGGCTTGAGTCTTTTGATGGCCATACAGTACACAAAACAGTTAATTTGCATACTGCTGGCATGACAACAAAAATAAAAAAATCTATTCTGCAATCAAGGGCCAATGTTTTCCCTAAAATGAAAAACAGAGCATTTCCTGTGAATGATACCTCTGTGTGGAATAACACTGCATATTTTCCAGGATTTGTTTTTTCTCCATGGATCCAGCGCAAGCAATGGCTTGTGAATTGATTTGTGCATTAATACCATCATAGGCATTGTTGTGGGAAAGTCAAAGCTTGTCATCTGGGGCCTTTTAATGAGAACAAAATTTGCTACAACAGTTTTAAACACTGCGTAGTTGCCAATGCAGATGGCCTAACCCTCATTACTATTCATAGCACTTGCATGTGTCATTTTCTGATCTAATTATGACCAGCCTGACGGCAATAGCCAAAATTAACAGGCTCTGGATATTTTCTCTGTAGGAAATACATGACAAATGTTTAAACTGCTGATACATTATCATCTTTATGAATCAGCAGAGCATAATATTCAAGTGTAAACTGTACTACAGTATAGCATCATATTAGGGCTCTTTGACTTTATTAGCCATTAAGTGTAGCTGTGATGTTGCACTAATGGCTGTAAAATTAGCCAATTTAACAAATACAATTTCTAATTTACATTTAAATTTTTTAAATTTAAGTTGAAGTAAAAAATGAAAAACTGAAGTAATGAAATAATCATTAAACTAATAGAAATGGCAAACGCACATGACAAAATTACAAAATCTTAAACTAAAATAAAATGAAAACTGAAAATATAAAAAATGGTCACAGTTTAGATTAGAGTCCAATTCTCACTTAACTAGCTAGTAACTACAACTTTTGCCTCAAACTCCTAATTACTGCTTATTAATAGTTAGTAAGGTAGTTAAGTTTAGGTATTGGGAATAAGGGATGTAGAATATGGTCATGATACTAAGCAACTAGTTAATCGTGAGAATTGGACCCTAAACTAAAGTGTTTCCAAAAAAGCTAAATTCTACAATATATACACTGTACATTTTCTGAAACCTGTTACTAGGCAGTTACTGGGGTCTTTTGTGTGATTGAAAGCAGCTCCCAAATCTGTGCAATGTTCTGGTGCTGAAATATGGCTTGTCTATATTTATACACGGTTGCAAGGATGGTCTGCCAGGGTGTGGCTACACAGTTACCATAGTGATACTTTAAAAAAAACTGGTTTCCCGCCCGAATCAAAAGAGCTCACCCCTATGTCCCTATAATGTTCTGGTGCTGAGATATGGCCTATTATTGTTGTTGTACGGTTGCTAAGGTGCTCTAAATTGTTGCTAGGGAGTGGCTTTTCAGTTTATAGACATTCTCCCCTTTTAAGACCCCTTTTCATCACTGTGCTCGTTGTGTGATGTCTTCTGGCTTGTATTTTCACAGCATGAAGGTAAGATCTTACGGATTTATAAATGAACTGCTCATTTTAAAATATTACTACTGACATTTGTTATGGCATCCGCTTCAAACATTACAATTCTCATGATAACTTTAGTTTACTCTACAATACGTAAATGAGTCAAATGTAATCTATAAAAAATAAATGAGCCTACCCCTAAGTCTCTTCGACATTCTGATCCGAAAATATGATCTCACAATAGCCCCTTTCACACAGCAACCCCGGTAAATTACCGTACAATTGCCAGATGACTTAACAGTGTAAATTCAGAAACCTTGTAAGTTCTGACCTCGTTCGTGCAAAATACCGGTAATATTTATTCCGTGTTCACACAGCACATATACTGGTGATTTACTGGTAATGTTACAACATCCCTTACTGGTAAATTGCCGGAACCAATTTACCAGTATATTTGAAAAGGTCCTGTTCACACATGATCTGTTACCAGTAAAGACTGTATGTGTGAAAGGGGCTATAATGTCTATGGGACTTTTTCGGCTATAATTCATTTAAGGCAATAATCTGTCACATCTGTCATTAAAGAGTATTTTCTCTCTCTCTATCTCTCTCTCTCTCTCGTCCCTGTCACACTCTTAATTATGCATGTGGACTGTGCAATCGCTCTTTCTATTCACTCTATTAAGATTCCCTTCCTCCACTTCCTCTTCCTCTCCTTCTCCTCCTCCTCACCTCTGTCTAATCCTCTCTTCTCCTCAGCTCCTCCTCTCAGGCCCGCAGGCTGATTACCCAGTTTTGGCAGCAAGTGTAAGTTAATTATTTAAATCTCTGTTAAGCCTGAGAACATACATCCGTGTGAGAAATACTGTAGATCACACACCAGGGTCGAGGTCAATTCTAATTTAAATTGCAAGTAAAATCCAATTCAAATCTCATCAGCGGTAGAGCTGACAATGAAACAGAAGGTCTTCAGTGCTCTTAAGGATTGGAAATGGATGGGGGATATAACTGTAGAAATGTTGCACTATGTAAATTAGAATCAGATCCGACGCTTTCATATTTATGATTTTTGTTAAGTATACATAGGAAGGCATTAGGTTAGTAAGCATAATTAAGATAATTATTGAAATGATGTTTTAATTATTTGTTTTAGTTATATAAACTATTAAATAACTAAATAACTGTATATTTTCGTGAATATTTTAATAAGCTTGACACAGAACAGGAAACTGCTTGGAATGTAATGACTGCTTTTGTTGTAATATTGAGTGTTATAACAATGTATTCATAACCAAGAAAAAGTATTGGGGCTTTTAAAAAGAAGCTTATAAAAGATGACTAAATTAGTATTTTTCAAAACTTTGGCAGGCAAATTTCACATTTAAAATTTTGATACGCATTAATTAAAGTCCATCAGTAGGCAGACAAACTAGTTTACTATTTACAATTTTAAATTGGCTCAGATCTATTTTGTCTACTTACCTATAATCCATAAATGCACTCCAGCTAATTTCTATGAAGATGAAGTGAATGCAGTCCATCAGAAATTTTGCCAGTCCCATATCAGTCTTTTCTGTCACAGTCAAGACCACCTGAGGTGCAAATCCCATGATCAACATCTAGTTGTAGTCCCATTTCGATTCTTGATTTTCTTATTTTGGTAGAAAGGATACGATCAAACCATGCAGTCCACTGCTGTTTGGGGGAGAAGCCCACAATAATCACAATATCTGAATAGGAGAATTCATGAATTTAGATCTTTAAATAAATGGGTCTTTAAATAGATATCAGGGGTGACTATGGGTTGAGACATGGACATAAAAGTGTTGTTGATGGCCCATCTTTTTGTTCATAAGAGTTAGGACCTAATTTTAAATGTACTGATTTCCAAAAAAAACTAATATTTAATGTAAATATGTTCATTTTTATCTGCATTCAGTAGGCCTGGTAAACATAACTTGACGATACTTTTACGTTTAGTTCTACACTTCACACACTCACTCCCCAAGCTGTATAATTACTTATTAACAATATGTACGTTTTCAAAAATGAACATAACTGCTTCAAAATTAGCATTTTCGCTATAGGTGTTCCATTTACGTTGTAGAACAAAATGTCAAAGTATAATCAAGCTATGGTTACAACAGGGTTCATTTTACACATAAATCGAAAAACCCACATTATATAACCTCATAGGAAAATCTCAAAGGAACTAGCGGTGAATTAGACTTCCCTACCATTTACAAAAAAAACTAAATATGTTATAAAACACCACCCTGCCCCTCTTTTTGTTTTCATTATAAAATTATTAAACATTAATAGTCAAACAGATGGGGTTCAGGCAACACATACATTAATTATCTTCACTGTATTTATATTTAGAACAACACAAAATATAAATCCACCCTGCATGCCTATTTTCATTTCCATTTTAAAAATATGAAATATGTGGTTCAGGCAATATGTGCATATATAGTCCGGTTATCTTCACTGTATGTACAGTGAATAAATTCTGGGATTCCTGGCTGTCTCCTCAGGTTTGCACAAGTCACCTCCTGATGCATCCTCGATAGAGAAAACATCCAGGGATTTGATCTGTACTTGGCTAGATTGGAACAATACTTGGACGGCAACTGATGACGTTTCACAACTCCACAAGAACACAAGAATCTATATTGAGAAATGGCAGTAATTATGTTCATTATTTTTAGGTTGGTTATCCGATGAAACATTATTACTGTGCTAAAAAGTGCAAAAGAGCAAGATATCATTGCAAAGATGTCAGAGGTTAGTCAGACGTTAGATTGAACGTGAATGTCAAGTGATCTTTGTATTCTGGCAGTGAAACTGTAACAGTGCTGCCAGCTGGCTGGTGTGTGAAGCGCCTCACAAAACCACACAACAGAGAGAGAGAGATTTCATGCCGAAAAGAGCACTTATCCTCTAGTAATCTCTTCTAATTGGAGCAGAGTTAATACGGGAATCTAAAATAAATGCCATCAGTCATATGCAGAGGCCTGTCCATGTCTCTCCCTTTAGAGCTGATTTCACTGGAAAAGAAGAGCTCGGATGAGTGGCATTTGAATCAAGTAAGGAGCTTTTCTACCTTTCACTCATCAGTCCTGCCACCCCAGGCTGTGTGAATTGGCCTATTCTGAGACCCAGAGAAAAGAGGTTGTGACAGTTCATTGGGAAAATCATTTTTCTGGGTTGTGGAGTGAGCTATATATAACACCGTATTTTGCACCATCCTGACACGTTTGCATCATGTGGAGACCTCTTTCTCACAGGCTTTTGTAATTGAGCCTCTGGCTAAAGTTCTTCTGCTGTGTGTTTTTGATCACCTTCTAATGCAATTAACGCTTATTTAAACAACAAATTTAATGTGTGATGGCCAGCTACGTGGAGGAAAAAGAGACAGAGGATTGGAACGGTGCTGCATTTATTTGTAAAGAAATGCCTCCCTGGTAACTGTCTCGGCCTGTTTAAAAAGATCCTGTAAACCGAGGACATGTTTTAAATGGAGTTGTCTGAAGAAAAGGCATTGTGTTTGAATCATAAAACCTGCACTGCATTTTATGTATGAGAGACTTTATCTACAGAACGTGCTGCACTGTTTTAGTGAGCAATAAAGATGTAAAATATACAATCTGGTTGCTGGCGTTTCCCCCAGCTGCTTTTTGTTTTCTCAGTAGGTCTATAAATCAAGTCTTACAACTTTTGTCACATAGAGTATGTGAAATAAATAAATACATGATGCATGTTTATACGTTGAATGTGATGTATTTACAAGAATGTCTGCTTCAATTAAGCATGAGTTTTGAATCTGACTTTAATTTTATTTATTTTTTATATTGTTTGCTTCCCAGCCTTGCTGTTGTAGCTCAATGAGATTGACCAGTCCTCGGACCTGATTTGTGACACGATTTGCTTTAGCGTAAGCATCTTGAATTTGAGCTTGGCTACAGCACGATTTAATAGGCGCAGATCTAAAATTGGACGCAGCCCCCCATCCTTCTTTGGAATGATGAAATATCGGCTGTAATAACCTGACTCCTCACTGGGAGGAGGAACCCGTTCTATAGTCTCCTTTTGAAGGAGCGTTTTCACCTCTTGTTCCATTACCAGAGCCTGCTCGGGGCCCACCATGGTGGGCAGGACCCCGTTGAATCGAGGAGGAGGAGATCTGAACTGAATGGCATAACCCCTTCTATCGAATGCAGAACCCACTGAGATATTTTTGGAAGACTTTTCCACTCTGCCAGAAAATCTACTAAGGGTACCAGCCTCTCGAGGCTGGCCTCTGGAATATTTTGAGCAGCAGACACAGCGTCCTGTAACGGCGCACCGGCAGGGTACGACTGGTCTGACTGCTCTAAACCCCTCCTCAGAGGGGGCGAGCGTCCCTCGGGAAAACGCTCGCTGGGCCCGTCTGCGCCCCGACACGAAGGCGGGGTTGGCAGAAGGGACCCCTGAGGGCACCGTGAGAGAACGGGCACCGTCTGAAGCGGTGAACACCTCCCTCTCACGGTGGGGACCACCCTCAGCATCCTGACACCAGTGGCGTCAGGACTTCTTAGACGAAGCCTTACTAGCCATAATGACTGTCCTCAGATCAGTCTTACCACTAGAAGGCTTCGCCTGAGACTTTCGCGTCTGTTCCCACTGTTTAGAAGGGGGGCCACGAGACGCGACACTCTGCCTTTGTTGCGCCCTATGTGAGGAGCTAGTCGACGGCTTTTTTTTTTTTTTTTTTTAAGGGTACCAGTCTCTCGAGACTGGCCTCTGGTGTAACTTGAGCAGCAAACGCAGCGCCCTGTAACGGCACACCGGCAGGGAAGAACTGGTCTAACCGCTCTGAAACCCTCCTCAGAGGGAGCGAGCGTCCCTCGGGAAATCGCTCGCTGGGACGTCTGCGCCCCGGCATGAAAGCGGGGTTGGCAGAACGGGCCCCTGAGGGCACCGAGGAAGAATGGGCACCGTAGAAAGAGGTGAACACCTTTCCGCCTCGGTGGGGACCACCCTCAGTGTCCTGCGCGCCGTGGCGCCAGGACTTCTTCTTAACCGAAGCCTTCTTAGCTAATATAACTGTCCTCAGATCAGTTCTATTACTGGGAGATTTCGGCTGAGAGTGCCGCGGCTGAGCCCACTGTCCAGCAGGGGGAGCACGAGACGCGACATCACCGCCGTGGAGGCTGAACGCGGGAAGGCAAAAATCGTTCGTCAAGCTTGCTTTTAGAAACATATTCCTGCCTAACAGCTGGCCACTCAATGCTTAGTTTTGATACAGCACGAGTGAGCACCTCCATAAGCTCCTCGTGTTCAGGGGAATGAGGTGACGAGTCCTCAACATCCCCTGTCTCAATACTGACAACATCCTGCTCCTCAGAACTGGATAGCTGCAGTATTGGTGCCTCAGCCTGGGGGGAAGAAACCGCAATGCGTGCTTCCACACCCGGAACTGAGGCACTGGAACTGGCAGGTAAAGGCTGAGATAAGGCAGAGCCCGTCTCAAACCCCGCTGACAGATCCATTTGCGATCCCCACGACAGGCGCCGCCGCTCTCCCTCGACAGAAGCGGGACCCGAGCCGTGGGGAGCGCGAACCGAACCCCTCTCCTCGAAGAGTGATCGGGGGGAGCGGAGCGTTCTTAATGGAAAACGCTCGCAATGCTCACAATCAGCCCCCTCGAGAGCTGACTGGGCATGCTGCACTCCCAAACAAACAACACACAGATCGTGTGTATCCCCACCCATGAGAAAACGAGTACAGGAGGGAACACACTTTCTGTATTGCTGCTCGCTCGTCATACTGAAATATGTGAATATATATATAGTTTTTTTAAGTGAAAAACTCCTGCCTAGCAATCACTAAGAACAGACAAAAACACAGGGACAGATTCACACACAGAGCGCTTGCTGAAGACAACAGAAGCTGTCGCCATTGTGTTCAGGGGTGTGCTTTATAGTTTCCTGGTCGATGACGTCACTCGTGACGTTCCGTCTCGGTCTCGCCATTGGGCTGATTCCATACGTGCTTCATGACGCACAACGCAAGAGGTGTTCCCGCAGCGTTTCACGCAGCTCGACGTTCCTGAAAGGGAACCCTCTATAGTGGATAAAAGCAAGTTGAAAAATAAGTTATAACCGTAATTAAACTAGAATATACCCGTTCTATTTCCATACAGCATATATTCTCTGGCTCTGTAGGCATTATTGTCCGACTCCGGGTCAACATAAACATAAACTCTGCTACTGAGTTTCGTTTTTTTTTTCAGCTCGTGAGGCTCCGCCCTCTGTGCTGGCAGCTGCTCATTTGCAATTAAAGGGATACACACTATAACGGCGTGTTTTTCTGAGCCCCAAAAAGTGACAATTTAAACATGCTGTAAAAAAACATCTGTTGGATATTTTGAGCTAAAACTTCACATACACACTCTGGGGACATCAGAGACTTATTTTACATCTCGTGAAAAGGGGCATAATAGGTGCCCTTTAAATAATGTTTGATCAAAAGTGACAGTAAAGACTAATATACTGTTACAAAAAAAAAATCTATTTCAAATAAATTATTTTGAACCTTCTGTTCATCAAATAATCCTGAAATTGTAGGCTTTAACATTGATAATAATAATAATAATCATAAATGTTTCTTGGGGTTCAAATCATGTGACACTGAAGACTGGAGAATTACAATAGAAAACGTCTCAGGTTACGTATGTAACCCTGGTTCCCTGATAGGGAACGAGACGCTGCGTTTGAGACGCGGTGGGAACGCTCTGCGTGATTACGTCGTGAAGCACGTGTAAAATCAGTCCAATGGAAGCCCGCTACGACATAGGTGACGTCATAGACCAGGAAACTATAAAGCAACCCTGAAATCAGACCGCGATAGCTTCTGAAAAACCTGAAGCAAGTCGATCAGGGCATGCAGGAAGTATGGCAGGCAAACGCAGCGTCTCGTTCCCTATCAGGGAACCAGGGTTACATACGTAACCTGAGACGTTCCCTTTCAAGGGAACTCGAGCTGCGTTTGAGACGCGGTGGGAACCCTATACCCACTACGCCATAATGACAAATGCCCGTTCTGTGTGAGGTCCTGCGCACACTACGAAGCAAGCAACCTAGCCCCAGGAGTGGAGAGGTCAAGGTCATAAAACCTGACAAATGTATGCGGAGAGGACCATCCTGCCGCATTACATACGTCAAGAAGGGAAACTCCCGAAATTAAGGCCATAGAGGCCGCCATACTCCGAGTAGAATGGGCCCGCACAGCCATAGGTGAAGGCTGTCCGGCCGCTTCATAAGCCAATGAAATAGCCTCGACTATCCATTTACTCATAACCTGCTTAGATGCAGGGCATCCTCTCTTGAGTGACCCAAAACAAACAAATAGTTGCTCAGATTTACGCCACAGGGCAGCTCTGTGAACGTAGGCATCTAAAGCCCGGACTGGACATAACAGGTTAAGCTGTTCCTGGTCAGGGGTATTAAAGGGTGGAGGATAAAAGGCCTGCAGCACTATTGGGCATCCAACATTCAGTGGGACCTTAGGAATATAACCCGGCCTGGGGTAGAGAAATGCCTTCACCATACCAGGTGCAAATTCCAGACATGAAGGAGCAACCGACAAAGCATGTAAATCACTATTTCTCTTGATAGATGAGATAGCAAGGAGAAATAAAGTCTTTAGAGTGAGGAACTTTTCAGAAACCTCCTCGATGGGCTCAAAGGGAGCTAAAGCCAGACCCTCGAGTACAATGGCCAAGTCCCAAACCGGTGCTCTAGAGTGCAGTGCAGGTCTCAACCTCAATGTACCACGGAGAAAGCGAGTAATTAGAGGGTTTCTCCCAATAGAAGTACCCCCCAGAGGGGTGTGGTAGGCAGATATAGCCGCCACGTAAACCTTTAGGGTGGAAGGAGATAACCTGGCCGAGAAACGGTCTTGCAGAAAATCAAGAACTGAACCAACAGGGCAGTTAACAGGATCTAACTGACGTTCAACACACCACGTGGTGAAAAGTTTCCATTTTAGCGCATACAGCCTTCTCGTGGAAGGAGCTCTGGATTGAAGAATGGTTTCTACAACATCGGTCGAAAGACCGGTCTCCCTGAGCCTGGCCCCCTCAGAGGCCAGGCCCACAGTTTCCACAACTCCGGCCGAGGGTGAAATATCGTGCCCCCGGCCTGAGACAGGAGGTCCACCCTGATTGGGATCTCCAAGGGGGAGCCGTCCAGAAGAGACACCACGTCCGAGAACCAAACTTGGGTCGGCCAATAAGGGGCTACTAGTAGCAGACGAGCCCCTTCTCGGCGAACCCTCTCCAGAACCCCCGGAAGCAAAGATATCGGGGAAAGGCGTATAGGTGCAGCCTCGGCCACACCTGCACCATAGCATCCAGACCGAGAGGAGCTGGGTGCGTTAGAGAGAACCACATGGGACAATGGGTTGAATATGATGATGCGAAAAGGTCTACCTGAGCACGACCGAACTTTTCCCACAGGAACTCCACCACTTCTGGGTGAAGTCTCCACTCCCCGGGCCTAAGCCCCTGTCTCGACAGAATATCTGCTCCCACATTCTGACGCCCCGGAATATATACCGCCTTGAGCGACAGTAACTTCCCCTGGGCCCATAGGAGGATCTGATGGGCCAATTTGCAAAGGTGACGTGACCTCAGACCCCCCTGATGGTTGATATAGGAGACCACCGAAGTGTTGTCTGTGCGGACCAACACGTGATGGCCTCTCAGGTCTGGCAGGAAATATTTGAGTGCTCGAAATACCGCCATCAACTCTAAACGATTTATGTGCCAGGAACATTGATGGTCCTGCCACAGACCTTGCGCCGAGCGGCCACTCATGACCGCCCCCCATCCCGTGAGGGAAGCATCCGTCGAAAGCGTGACGCGTCGACAAGGAGCCCCCAACACTGGGCCCTGGGCGAGGAACCAAGGTTTCTTCCACAAGGCCAAGGCACGAAGGCATAGCCGCGTGACCTTGATCTTGCGGAACGGATTTCCCCTCGGAGAAAACCCCCTGGTCCTGAGCCACCACTGCAGGGGTCTCATGTACAGAAGGCCAAAAGTAATAACGTTGGACGCAGCTGCCATGAGACCCAACAGTCTCTGAAACTGTTTCACAGTGAGTGACTGGCCTAGTTTCACATTCTTTGCGGCTGTGAGAATCGCAGAAATACGAGCAGGAGACAGGCGTGCCTGCATTGTGGTCGAATCCCAAATTACACCTAGAAAAGTGGTCCTCTGAGCAGGGAGGAGCACACTCTTTTTGGTGTTTAGCCGCAACCCCAAACTCTTTATGTGGGACAGAACAGCATCTCGATGCTGAACCGCCACCTGCTCTGACTGAGCTAAAATCAACCAATCGTCGATGTAATTTAATACGCGGATGCCCTGGAGTCTCAACGGAGCCAGAGCTGCATCCACGCATTTTGTAAAAGTGCGGGGAGATAAACCTAGGCCAAATGGAAGAACCCAATATTGGTATGCTTCGCCCCCGAAAGCGAACCTCAGGAACCTCCTGTGATGAGGATGGATAGATACATGGAAGTACGCGTCCTTCAAGTCTATTGTGACAAACCAGTCCTCGGACTGAACTTGTGATACAATCTGTTTGAGTGTAAGCATTCTGAACTTGAGTTTCTGAACCCTGCTGTTTAACTGGCGCAGGTCTAGAATAGGACGCAGCCCTCCATCCTTCTTTGGAACAATGAGGTAACGGCTGTAAAACCCTGACTCTCTGCTGGGAGGAGAAACCCTTTCTATAGCTCCCTTTCGAAGAAGTGTCAGTACTTCTTGCTCCATTACCAGAGCCTGCTGTGAGTCCACCACCGTGGGGAGGACTCCTTGAAATCTGGGCGGACGAGAACCGAACTGAATTCTGTAACCCTTTTCTATTATGTGCAGGACCCATAGAGAAATATTTGGCAGAAGTTTCCACGCTGCCAGAAATTCCGATAAGGGAACCAGTCTCTCGAGACTGGCCTCTGGATTTGATTGAACAATCGTTTTGGCGCCCTGAAGCGGCGAACCGGCAGGGAACAACCGAACTGACCGTTCTACAACCCTCCTCAGAGGATTGCACGGGGACGCTGACACCTCGTTGCCCTGAAGCGGCGAACCGGCAGGGAACAACCGAAGTGGCAGCGCTGCGGCTCTCCTCTGAGAGTCGCCCCCCGGAGGGTGCCAAGGAGGGACGGTTCCTCGGAACCGTTCCTCCCTGGAGGGGACCACCCTCAAAAGCCTGATAGCCTTGGCGTCAGGACTTCTTCTTAGCCCAAGCTCTCCTAGAGATAACAGTCCTCAGATCTTGTCTACCCCTAACAGGTCTGGGCTGCGAGCGCCACTCAGGAACCGTAGATTGAGGAGGTGCCCGAGCGGCGACGCTCTGTTTTTGTTGAACTCTGTGAGCGGAGCTCGTAGACGGATGAGGCTGCTCAGACTTTATACTACGAGCAGCCTCGGGGACAATAGACCGGCGAGGAAGAAACCTCTGAAACGCAGCCGCTTGTTTCTTATTTTCTTGAAACCTATCGACGACACAATTTATAGCATCGCCGAACAGACTTGTAGGTGACAGCGGTGCGTCCAGAAGAACAGATCTATCTTTATCTTTTATTTCTGATAAATTTAACCATAAATGGCGTTCCGTGGCCACCAAGGCTGCCATAGAGCGGCCAACAGACTTGGCCGTCTCCTTGATGGCTCGGAGAGATAAATCTGTCGTGCGACGCAATTCTCGAATTGCGTCAGCACTAACTTTCTCACTATCGTCTATGTCCTTCAGCAGCTCAGCCTGGTACGCTTGGAGAATCGACATAGTGTGCAAACATGCTGCGGCCTGACCTGCTGCCGAAAACGCTTTACCCACCAACAAAGATGTATTTTTTAATGGTTTGGTGGGTAACGTCGGGGCTTTCAGAGAAGAAGAAGACTCAGGGGAGAGATAGCTCGCTAGTGTGTCTTCAGCACGAGGCATAGTCAAATAACCATAATGATCAATCCCTTGAACTTTACTATAATTCTTAGTTTGTGGGTTATGCACTCTGAAAGACGCCGGTTTAATCCACGATCTCGAAACCTCGGCGTGGAGATCGGGAAAAAACGGGAGTTCCCGACGAGGAGGTCGTGATCTAGATGGTAAATAACGTTCATCTAAAAGACTCTTTCTAGATTCAACATCGAAATCATCGGCTGGCCACTCAATATTTAATTTAGTAACAGCACGAGATAAAACCTCCATAAGCTCCTCATCAGCAGGGGTATGAGCTGGCGAACACTCAATATCCCCCATACTACCGACATCCAGATCCTCAGAACTGGATAGCCGTAATATTGGTGCCTCAGCCTGGGAAGGAGAAGCCGCAGAGCGGGCTCCTTCTTGGGCAAAGACACCGAATCCAGTAGGTAAGGGCTGAGAAAGGGCGGGGCCCGTCTCAAACCCCGCTACTAGATCCATCTGCGAACCCCAAGATGAAATTCGACGCTGTGCCTCGGCAGCAGCGGGACCCGCACCTCGGGGAGCGCGAACCGAACCGTCCTCCTCAAAGAACGCTCGGCGAGAGCGGAGAGTTTTCATAGACAAACTCAAGCAATGCTCACAGTCAGCCCCCTCGAGGACTGACTGGGCATGCTCCACTCCCAAACAAGCAATACACATAGGATGTGTGTCCCCACCCGTGATATAACGAGGGCAGGGTACAACACAAGGTTTATAACTTTGCTTGCTCGCCATAGTGATATATATATATATATATATAAGGGGCTTGACAGACAACAATAAATAGACAAGGACAGATATACAGAGAGCGCTTGCTGAAGGTGCAGAAGCTATCGCGGTCTGATTTCAGGGTTGCTTTATAGTTTCCTGGTCTATGACGTCACCTATGTCGTAGCGGGCTTCCATTGGACTAATTTTACACGTGCTTCACGACGTAATCACGCAGAGCGTTCCCACCGCGTCTCAAACGCAGCTCGAGTTCCCTTGAAAGGGAACCTTTATTTCAAATTGTAATATTTCACATTCACAATATTACTATTTTTACTTGTTGACATTTGAAAACCTTACCAATCCCAAATTTTCGTATTCATATTCAAATTCAGTGATGCAAATGCAATTTATTATTTTGTCATGTAACAATAGCAACACTCCGATTTTGAATATGCAGAAGATTGAATAATAGTTTATGACTTTGGATTCTGAAAACTTTTTGGACTATTTTTTGATATTTTAAAAGTGCCTCTTCTTTTGTTCTAGATCCCTATATGAAAAAGTCTATATGAAAAGTTAACATTCTTCAAAAGTCCTCATCTCATCTCATGAAGAAAGTCAGACATACAGGTTTGGAATGTAATGAAGGTGAGTAAATGATGACAGAATATTCATTTTTGGGTGAACTATAACTTTATATTATGCATTTTTTAGATTGTCAGGGGAAACAGTTTTTAGTTGACAGGTTTGATGTGGTTAAGAAAATAGTGCCAAAGCAAGTCTGTAGCTTTTTCTTTGAATAATTTGCAAATAATTATTTTACAATGATCAGTGTTGACGATTAATTCCAGGCTTTTTCTTTGCCCGCCTTCGTCAGCCAAGCCTGAACCTGCACCTAGATGCAACCAGTAGGATATTTTTCCGCGGCATCTAATGTGTTGTTAAGTTGTTTTCAATTTTCTCTGAATTCTGGACTCTCAATGAAATTGTTCTACATCATAAGGTAGAGCACTTAACCTAATGATGCAAAGCAGCTTTTTGTGAAATACCCTGGAACAACACCGCTAAGACACTCACATGATACTCACTGAACCAGCTTCACCCACAGGCCAAAGTCAGTCTCAGTCTATTCGTTCAGCTCTGTGTGTTTCAGAGAAGAGGGATGTAGGCTATCCGTTTCTCCAGAGAGGTCTAGTTGAGCTGTCTGCAAATTGGCTTGTTCGGCTGACCTTTCGCTTTGATTAATGTGCCCGTGCTGCCCCACTTCATTGGTGGTTAAAACTCCTGAACCGCAAAGCAGGGATGTGACGGGCTCTTTCCCATCGGCCCTGTCTCATACCGAGGGATGTGATATTCATCTAGTGCAGTTATGTTAGAATGGTTAGGCTAGAAACTCACTGGAAAGCAGCACACTAACAATAAGCACATTTTATCTCCTCTTTATCATGAAGCGCTAAGTGCTTTTCACAGATACAACACATGATTAAAAGAAGTGTGTAGCATCTGTTAAAAGGCACAATGAGTTGGCCTAGAGTATAAGAGGATTTGTGGGGGGAAATAAAGGCGTTAAACATCTGATTAACAGCTGTGTCTGATTTGTAGTGCTCTGAGGAATATTCCTCATTCCTGGATAATCCTGTTGATCTGATCCTGATAACACGAAATATTTACAGAGCTCACAAGGCAGCACATACTGATATTCTGCTTAGGGGTTTGTTCTAATGTAGTGTTAACAAACTTTTTTTTGTTTCTTCGCAGGTACCTCCACATCCTTTATCAACACTATTGTTTTGGATATAATTTACCATTATTACACACTCACATTTGCTTCTGTTAATTCTATCAGTTAGAGTTTAGAGCAGGTGATACGTTGTTTTCAAATGTTGCCAGATTTACGTTAATTTGTTTCAGATAAAACTGAACGTGCTATTAGGGTCACTTACATGAAAGTTTCACGAAACGTGCAAGAACCAACATAATAAAATTTTGCTGAAATGTTGCTAAAATTTGTTTTGACCTCGTAGTCTTTTAGAAAAATGTCAACTCGATCTTCTGGTGAAACTTCCTTAAAAATGACCTCAAGCTTGCATTCAGATCTGCCTCCATCCAATCAACAAACAATGTATGGAACCAAGTACCCGTCCCACATTTTTTATTTTTCGATAATAGGTTTCACTTGGATGTACGTCACAATGTGAACGAAAAGGTCTGTCATTACTTCTGTTTCATCGCGACTTTACCAGCTTGGATTATACTAGATTACTTTACTCCTCAATTTTCATGCTTGTGATCAATGATTATAGGTTTTTCTAAGTCATTTTTACTCTGTTTTATTTAAATCATTTGACTTCCATAATACCTGTATTTTACAGTCATTATTTCTATTTTATTCATAGGTTTATTAAGGCCAAATCTAAATCTTTGATGACCCCTGACATTCGTCATCCTGGTTGGGTATCACTACTTTAATCCTAAATATAAAACTCATTAAACCAATATAAACATTCAAAATGTAACAAACAGTGATGAAATCATCTTGATATTTGCACACTATTTTTTGTTTCCTTAAATGTATTTGCCTACTGAATTGTGATGGATGGTGTCTTGAATATATTATATACTTTTATAATATATTTTAATTTATAACCTTTTATTCCTGCATTTGGGCTTTACTTCTAAACTGTTGATGATGAAATGTTTGTTTGTTTTTGTAGGTGGGATATTCATATGAAACATTCTTCAAATATTATCTTTTGTATTCCACAGAAGAAAGAAAATAATAAGTTTGATCCAACATTAGTGTGAGTAAATGATGACAGAATTTTCATTTTCTCGTCAGCTATGTATTTAGGTTACACTCCAATGCTGGAATCTGAATGCAAAGTTTTTACACTATTCTTTTGCAAACACTGGGAAATGCAAATCTATTAGAGATTAGAATCTCAATCCATTTTCCCCCAGTAAGTATCTCAAACCAGAGTGAAGTTTAAGACCTTTTGCTCTGGACATCAGCTAAGATCACTCATGCTAGATTAAAAGCACAAATACTCCTGAGCTGGACAAGTTTGGGATCCAATTACGTGCGGTGAAATTTCCAAATTGGATTCACCTGACTAGAGACTCCATATACAGGACTGCTGCCCCTTTAAATTACACAGCCATCCGGTCTCTGGTGTCAGCTAGACGACCAGAATTAGGGATTCAGGAATGGATAATCTTGTTTGCTTTTTCCTCTCTTGTATTATGACAAATTAAAGAGGTCTGAAAGCCATATTTCTCAGAGTGCCTCCTTAGCTTGTTATTACCTAACAGACTGAGGAATTGATTAGTATTGATTTTCTGTCATGCATTCACTCGGTTGCGGTAAGGCCGTCAAGGACCTGGACTAAAGGTGAACTCATGTTCTGGTTAAAGTATCAGACCATGGAAAAACAGATTTAGACATCATTCACTTCTCTTTCACCAGGAGGCCAAAGTGGGCAAATGTTCTTTGCATTTTGACCTGGCCAACAGTTATGTGCATTCAGTGATGTTCGATTGGTGATTATGCTCTAAAAAATTTTGCCATCTAAACCTTTCAAAAAGCATCCAAACGTGAAAGAGCTGCTGTAGAAGTGAGTCTTTGTCAGATAATGTAAGATGAGCAAGGTTAGACTATATAAATTCTACTTCGGCTAAAGTTCAGTGGCTCAGACGTGTTTCCCTCTGGCCTTATAGGAAATGAAGACAGCATTTATTGTCCAAATTCCTGTCAGCTCTCTCTGATCCTCCAGCTAAGAGAGGAGATATGGCCTGTTAGCCATTAGAGACTTTTTTTTGTGAATTTCGGTTCCATTTTTGGCTAGGGTTTTTTTGTCGTCGTCATGGCGACAGGATTAGTGGGTTTTTAGGGAGCATTCTCTGGCAAACAAACCATTCCCTCTGGCTCAGTCTGATGGGTAAGTGTGGAACGTTGATGTTTTGGGATGTCTGAACACAGATGGTGACGGATACGGACAGGTTGATGGAGGAGGTATGAATTGTCATTTCCTTTTCATTACCAGGGAGTATGGGGTAAAAAAAAAAGTAATTTCCACTTTCTTGAAGCTTTCTCATACTCCATTTCTTAAAAGAGGGCTGGATAAAACAATGGGTTGTGAACGAAGCCAAAACATAATTTATTGCATGGGTAATCACCATAAATGTGTTTTTATTTCCCTCTCTCTTTCTTCTTTTTTTTTTTTTTTTTGCAGGGCATACATATTTGTTCTTGGATATCATCCTTTCTTGAACATTTTTGTGGCTTGATTTAAGATAGAGTTTGGATTACCACACAGGTTGTTTTATTTGCTTATATTTTGATATCTGTAAAAAACATACATTTATGATTGCTTTTTTGTTATTATGGTTGGTTTTATTCCAGTACAACCATTCCACTAATGGAATGCCGTGTGGCTGGATCTCTGTGGATTCCGGTCAATCAAGGGTAAGTAACATAGAATGCAATGCTAATGTTCCCTATGGAGGCAACTACTCTATTTTTTGTGGAAACATCCATGTTTTATCACAAATTAGATTATAGACCAAGTGGCTTGAATGATTTTTTTTTTTACAGAAATCAACTCCTGCCGACTTGCTTCAGAATCTAACCAGAGCTAAAAACGTTCTAAGACATAGAACAAGCCTGAATGATTTTAACGAATAAATTTAGTTTGTCAGTAAAACACAGGCTTAATATATTTTGCTACGGCTCTTCTCCCTTACAAGCGTCTAAATAAATGCTTCCACTTTGCAGTAAGCTCCACGCTCATTAGGGTTGTCTTTGATCCAAAGTTCTTTGTAGTTTTACCGCTTTTAAAGCGTATTGTTGTGTAATACGCGCATGAATTCATTATTGGGACCTTTATAGTATCTGCAGTGGAGGATATTTTGATATTCAAGTGGTGCCTCATTATTGATTTCCTCCTTGGCTTGCATTGCACACGAGCCGTTCAGTTAATGTGGCCTTTAGAGGAGAAAAACACTGCTAATGATACACAAACAAGCTTGTAGGTTATATTATGTCAAATAAAATTGATGGATTTTACTCAAATATGCCTTCGGAGCACATATATAAGAGCATTAAAGATGACACAATATACATAATTGGTCCCTGGTGATCACATCTGATCACATTCTCATCAGCTGGTGCTTAAATGAGATGTTCAGTGATGTTGGGGCTAGCAGCTCTGAAACTCCCCAAGCGAATGGTTTGAATGGTTTATTATAAACAGCACTGAAGGATTTTTGAGAAATGGAGATGTTGTGCAAATCACTGTCACAGAGTTCATCTTTTTGCTAAATGTTTGCTGTTGTTCGGTACATCAGAATGCAACAGTGCAAAGGAGAAAACATATTCAACTCACATTTCTTCTCAAATTAAAAGAAAGATTTGTAAAAATGAATTAGTCAGTGCAGAGGCTTTTAACTCAAACTGCAGGAAGTCTTTGTAGTTATTGTAAATGAATAGAAAGAACATATTAACCCTGTGTTATGTCTGCTGTATCTGCTGAACAGAAATTATCAACTTCATTTATTGTAGTTATTTATTTATAATGGTGTAAAGTAACATAGAACTGCAGAAAAAAGGTTAATGTTTTTTTAAATATTATTTAAATAAAACATTTATAAAAAAAATTAAATGTAAATTATTTATTTTATGACATGATTTATAGTTATATTTAAATCAAAGGCAGTACAACAAATGAAAAATGAATTACTCTAGGTTTTTTTTTTTCTGACCATTGTGAATTATTGGCATCCCTGGTAAATATGATCATAGATGGCTGTAAAAATAAAACTGCATTGTTTATCCTTTTGATCTTTAATCTAAAAAAATCACAAAAATCAAACCTGTCATTGAAGTAAAAGAATTGAAAGTGTAAATCCCATTATGAAATAAATGATTTTACTGTTACCCGACTCTCGGCCATTGTGTAATTCACACCCTGATTACAATTACTTTTTTTTTTTCTCTCAATAAAGAGAAGGGCGGTGAACACTTTAGAATCTTAAGTAAGACAATCTTACAATGTCAATAATTCACCTCAGGTGGAGCAGGATTTATTTCACCTTGACCAAAGACGGCTCTCTTGGGGTCTCTAGAAGGTTTTGTATTTTAGGGCCCACAATGACCCTCTTCTTGTGTGATCCACACTGGTACTTTATCAGAGAGCGTTCAGCTTCACCCTGTCCCCAACCCTTTCATGTTAATGTCCTCTGAATAATTTATCTTTTGTCCTCTCTCCCTTTCTCTACCTCTCTCGCTTTCTTTCCTCCTCTCGTACACAAATCAAAGGCTTTTTCCCAGGGGACATTTTCTGATTTACAAGCAAACTTCTCTATATTGTCGTGGATGGGGGGTTTCCTGTGACTCATTGCGCACACATTAAGCTTTCTTTAGGACAGCAGACTACAGTGGCTCTGGTATTACATGTCTGTTTAGTGATAACGTGTAAAATTGTAACGTGAGAAAGATGCAGAAGTGTATCTGAATGCAGAACACAAAAACATCTTTATTGTAACTCACACTTACTCCCTCTTAACCAGGTCAGTGCAATAGTGCAAGATTTATTGGTCTGCTGCCCTGTATTGGTTGGGATCTTTCAAAGTTCCCATCATTTATTATCATATTCTGTGGTTTAAAGACCTCAGGAAATAAACATGAGAGTTTTGTGGCGCTTATTCAATGTGTGTTAGTTTTTAAGTCATCTATTTGTTAGTGTACACCTAAACATCGACAAAATTAACTTTTAGTGGAAATATACATCTTAACTGTACAGTTTTTATCTTCTAGAAAAATGGACCAAAATATGAATTACAGCTGTGACATATATAAATCATATTGTCAAAGAAAGGAAGAAATACAAGCCAAACTTACTGTTTCAACAGGAAATACTTCTCTATTAACAGACAGAGAACTGTTCTTGTTGTGTATTTACAGGGTGTTTAAAAACTGAGCACTTTTATTTGAGGTGTTATAGCATCAATGTTGTATCACAGTAATGATACATCTGTTTACATATGTTGAATTAAACTTTATACTTCTGTTTAAATTTGAGTGCAAGTCTGTCTGACCAAAGAAGCAAAACCTGCTGCTTACAGTGACTTGCATATTTTTTGTAAAGTTATTAGGGCTGTTTGCACCAGCAGCCATATCACTCTGTAGCCCAAGACTGGTTGTCTACTGAAGCCTTGAAGGGTTGAGCATGGTCAGTACCTGGATGGGAGACCTCAAGGGAAAACCAGGGCCCTGTCCCAAATGGCGCACTTCATGCGGACTTTCGGTCTCGTGGACTTAAATTGCGCTTGCTCGCCGAGTCTACGAGTCCGTAGGCCGTCCCGTTTAGCATTTTAACGCTCTGAAGTGTGCTTAGCAGTGCCTCCTTTGTACCCTTGAAGCGGTCTTCTGAGAAGCCCGCATAGATGCAGGCTCCACGCAATTTAACTACCCAGGAATCCTTGCGAAATGCCAATCAGAAAACGGATGGGAGGAGATTTCGCTCACGGACTGTTAACATGGCTTTATGATATAGGCGTATATTTTTACGCTTGATATCTCAAACATAATAATAGCGTGTTAAATAATACGATCGCATTATGATTCATTACATAAATAGAACCAAATGTCATGGCTTTACTGAGTCATATAAACGTAGTATGAATATTGAGACCTATACATTTTTCTTAAACTCATTTACATTTTAATTTTGTGTTAAAATTGAACATTATGTAATATTATGTACAATTGTATTGATCATTTACATAACCATGACATCTATTCTAATGCCCAGGTGGCATATACAATTATAGAACTGTAAAAGCAGGCTGTGTAGTTCACATGGACATAAGATTTGGGAAAATAAAATAAATCCTGTTCTCGATGCTAAAGACTGTAATGTTTTTTTTATGATATTTGTGATATTTTTCTAATAAAGGGACTGATGAGATGACCTTTAAGTTTATTCAGCTTCGACGTCTGAGCTGAGACCTTCTTCCTGTTTCTGGCGTGACGATCAAGTCTGTCCCAAAAATACCTCTGAATGCGCCCTCGCGGACTCGCGCTAAGGGCCCTATAGGTCTGCACTACATGACGTCAATGAAGTGTGGACTCTGAGGAAGTCCACAAGTCCGGAGTGTGCCATTTGGGACTGGGCCCAGGTTGCTGCTGGAAGAGTTGTTAGTAAAGCCAGTAGGGGGCGCTCACCCTGTGGTCTGTGTGGGTCCTAAAGCCCCAGTATATTGATGGGGACACTATATTGTCAAAAAACCGAGGTCCTGACTCTCTGTGGTCATAAAAAAATCCCAGGAGGTCTTTCGAAAAAGAGTAGGGGGCCAAATTTGCCCATTCACATCCATCCATCATCATGGCCTCCTAATCCTCACCAAATATACTGATTTGCTTCATCACTCCATCTCCTATCCACCAATAAGCTTCTGTTCTGGCTCCTGTCGCATCATCCAGGTGGATGCTGTACATTGTTGGTGGTTGAGGAGATTTCCCCTCTTCCATATGTAAAGTGCTTTGAGTGTAGAGAAAATTCCTATACAGTATATAAATGTAGCAAATTATTATTATTATTATTTCAATCAATACAGATGTCAATCAATACTTTGCTTCTTAACTTTAGGTTTGGTTGAAGCTAGGTAAATGTATTTTAACACATTTACATTTTTTCACAAAAAAAATAATATTTGTGGACCCCCTGTTGAAGCCCCCTGAAGTAGACTGAACCACAAAGGAGTCTCTACAGGAAAGACGCATTTTCTCCAAATGACTCGTCCTTGAAATGTCGTGCAACGTGAGAGAAAGACTGGAAAATATAAACATTTCTCAGTTCTCAAAAACAGTCATGTATTTTAAGCTGAAGTCATGTTTGCAGTTTATTTAATTTAATAGACTATTGGCACACTTCGAGCAGACAGGGCCAGTGATGTCATCACAGCAGCTGTCCCCGTTTTCATGCTGGTTTTGGCAGACTTTGTCTCAAATTTAACTGGCCCACTTATTGCCCCACCTGTCCAATGCACCAGTAGGCCTACTGTGATGGTACCAATACATCAGTCTAGAGATTGACTCATTTAGACCAGTTCTACATGCTTTAAAAAAAACTATTACACTAAAAAATGCTGGGTTGTTTCAACCCGACTTTGGGTCAAATATGAATGAACCCAGCCGTTAGGTTAATATTTTAAATTAAATTTTTAACCCAACATTTGGGTTTGTCCATATTTGACCCAAAATTGGGTTAAAACAACCCAGTATTTTTATAGTGCAGACCCCTGGCTTGCTGCCCATATAAATATGAACATTCGGCATGCAGCATGAAAGGTTTAAGGGACAATTTGAGACGGAGCACCAAATAATTGCAATCAAACTTGTTCACTACATCTGATCTGATATTACAACACATTGTCGTCTTTGGCTTGCTGAGGGGTTTAAAAGACACTTAAAGAGATAGTTCACCCAAAAATAGTTTACTCACCCTTGGGCCATCCAAGATGGTGCATTTTTTTTTCTTCAGTAGAAGAGTAAAGAAGATTTTTAGCTGAAACCGTGGTCCTCTGTGATTTATATAATGCAAGTCAATGGCTACTGTCATTTAAAAAATACAACATTAATACCAATGACTCCTGATGATTTACTGGTCTTAGGAATTGGTCTCATTTATCAGCATGTCTTATTATTTTACTGTTTATTACTGTGAAGCTGCGTTGATACAATCTGTATTGTATGAAGCACTATATAAATAAAGGTGACTTGACTTACATTGATTAACAAACACAAAACTGGTTTCAGGTCAGCGTGCAAGGTTGGCGAGCATTGTCACCGTCCAGGTTTAAGGTCATGAGCATTATCTTTGGGCTGAATGGAATCAATATGATTGCCTGGTGTTTTGTAATTAATCTACTGAGGGCCTTGGAGGTACCAGAGGCCCAGAGGAAGACGGGATGAAGGACACACTAATTAAGGCCCGCGTAAGACCACAGGACGTTCGCTGCTGTGCTGTGCTGTGCCTGCTGCCTCTGAGTTTGATTGTTATTCATCTTGAATGCTGCCCGATGACTTGAATGTGGGCTAAATATGTACATACTAATGCAGTCTGGGGTGCACAGCAATCTGACTCAGATGGGTATTATACAGGTCTATTTTAACCACTGTATGTGGCTAAATGGTTAGCGCGTGGTCTATTCGCATTGAATGCATGCTCAGAGTAACATTTTATTGTTTGGGTTACTGTTTCATAGCTCGGGAGTCTTAAAGGGGTTTAAAAGTCAACCTTGTCTCTGATATTTTTCTTATATTCCTTATGATTGTACAACTAGAAACAAATTGTGTGTATATAGTTTAAAAGTTTGGGTTCTGGCAAGTGCTCAACAAGGCTGCATTTATTTGATCAAAAATACGGTAAAAATGGTAACATTGTGAAATATTAATACAAGAACTGTTTTCTATTTTAATAGATTTAAAAACAATGTATTCATGTGGTGGTAATACTGAATTTTGAACAGCCATTACTCATCTTCAGTATCACATGATCCTTCAGAAATCGTTATAAGATGTAATATTTCTTATTATTGTTGATGTTGAAAACAGTTTTAGTGGCACCTGCAAATTTTATTTTTTTCAAGATCCTTTGATGAACAGAAAGCTCAAAAGAACAGCATTTATTTAAAAGAGAAATCTTGAATGTCTATCACTTTTGATCAATTTAATGCATTCTTTCTGAATAAAAGTATTCATATATTTAAAAAAAAATCTTGTTCCTTTCCTTCATTCATTCCTTCCTTTCTCTCTTTCTTTCTTTCTGAGACTAATCCCAAAGAGTAGCAGTAGAGATCTGATTTGTTATTGTTTTTTGTTGCTGTTATTGTCTTTTTCAGTTTAATATGATGTATTAAGGTAACTATTATTTTGTGCCATACGGTCCACTAACCCAAAACCCTTCAACCTTTAGAGTAGTTTCAATCCAGCTCAAAGCGGAGTGCAGAGTTAAAATGCCTGTGTAATCCATCCCATGTGTTGGCTTTCCTGAAAGCACACATATAAAACTCCACTCTTGTGGAGGGACCCTACAGCGAGCCTGTGAGTAATGCCACCAGTTTGACTCTTTTGCAGCAAGCCTGTGCCAACCTAATGAATAACGCCGATGGCTACACGCAAACCTCTTCCTCAGGATTTGAAAGATGTGTTCTCCACAACCTTGCAGCCAGCAGCACACAGAGCTTTTTCTCGGAAATGCAGAAAAGGCTGTGTGTGTTTGTGTTTTAACAGATTGCATGCTGCTGATTTATTTCATAACTTTTAAAGCGAGGTGATGCTGCAGTCGACAGCCTCGAGCCTGTTGTTTCTGTTTCTCTTCACTCGGGTCTGAGTTTACTCTTCGTCAAATAAAAAACAGAAGAAATAGGACCGCCATTCAGTGCTGGGTTTGCTTTGAAAGCAGTCCAGGTGTCACAAATGAGGAAGAGCAACACACTGGATTGGTTTAGGAAAGTGGGTAAGTGCAGTACACAGATTTATCTCTTTGTTTGTCCAAATGTGTCGCCTTGATTTTAGTCTCTTTTTCGGGATTAGTTCATCTCATCAGCCAGGTCATTGCTGTTTTCTACAGGAGCCCCTGGCCATCATATTGGGCATCTATATTATCCACAGTAGCAGCTGTGACTCGCCTCGGGGACGGAGCACTTGTCTCACCGCACATGGTCACGTAAGAACGAATTAAAACCAATGCCAAATACAGTAACTGAGACACAGAGGACATACTGTAGAGGACACTGACTTTCCTTCACTGTGCAAGTTTCACATGAAAATATAGCCTAATGTCTTCAGGATGTAAGAATTTGTGGTGAAATTAAGGTCCCATGTACTAACATTATTTATTAACACAAAACAATATTTTTTTTACAGTATTTATAGATCTGTCAACGTTAGTTAAATAAAAAATACAACTGTTCATTGTTAGTTCACTTTTTTGATATTTGAAATTAACATTAACTAGGATTAATAAATGCTTTAGAAGTATTTTCATTGTTAGTTAATGTTGATTAACATATGTGAACAAATGGAAACATTGTAAAGTGTTACCGCATATGTAATTAGTACATTTTTATTAGAGAAATGTCTCATTGTTGTACTTTTATTTTTCAGAAACATATTCTATTATCATTATTGATATTATTGTAAAGCGTCCTTTGCATGTCGTTTAAAAGTTTGGGGTGCAATAACCTATATTGTGAAATATTATCCCAATATAAAATAACTGCTTGTCACATGATCCTTAAAAAATTGTTCTAATATGCTGATTTAGCGCTCAATAAACATTTCTTATTATCGTCAATGTTGACAACATTTGTGCTGATTAGTTTTTTTATGCACATGAAAATATTGAATGTCTTGAAGATGTATAAGATGTGTTTTGATTGATCAAATGCCACAGCACGCTTTATTTGATATCTAATTGATGCTTTATGGGATTGAGGCTTGGGTTATGCTATTTGATGAGCATTTCATATAAAGTAGTGATTTGAATAAAGACCTAGATAAGGTTTAAACCCCAGATGTGGTGATCATTACTAAACAGTTGCTCAAGGGCTGTTGTGCCCCAAAGCAAATCAACAATAGGTTACAGAGATGGACTGTCTTTGGATAAATATTATTTTCTAAATGACAAATAACCCATGAGCATAAAGTATTAACAAGCCGGAGGCAAACATCAATACAGCGGGTGCAGTTATTAGTCCATTTAAATAAGGCTGTCTGCCAAACATCACAACAAATATGAAAGTTTGACAATTTATGCATTTAAATGGACACTTAACAATAAAATCAATATCATATGAAGCTGAAAATCATTGTTGCATGAATGTTATTTAAAACACCATGAGTTAACTGAAATCAGATAATTAAACTTTTGTGGTTAGCATCTTTCTTCACCCTTCACCATTTTTTCTATTTCTTGAACAATGCTTTGTCTGTCTCAAAATGAGTGTTTTATGTTGTATGGAGATCATAGCTATCTCTTTTAAATCAGAATCTACTGCCAAATCCAGTTTATAAACCATTGACATTCCCTCCAAGGTTTGCTTATCGCTGGCAATGATAACAACAAGAGAAAGCCAAAGTCTTTCCACCCTTCTCAAACATGGAATCTATTAAGATGCAGCAGGCATTTTTAGTTGGCTGACTGAAGACTATGTGCATTGATATTACAAGATATGGATTATAGTTTTAGCATTGCATGTTTTTGGAAATTGTGAAATGTCATATGAATGTGTCTCGTTGTACTTATATATTTCGGAAACATTTGTGTTGGGGAAAGTTACTTTTAAGTAATGCCTAACAATATTTTGTTAAGGCCGTTCACACCAAGGACAATAGCGATAAAGATATAGTTCTAAAAATCGTTCTCAATATTAAAGAATAGCACTCAGACCACCGCTATAACAATAACGATATAGAGAAACAATATCGTGGGATCACTTTTGTAACGAAATCTTACCCCTTATTTAAGCTAGTGTTACCCCTTATTTACACTGCACACGTCTGCGGCGCATTACGGCCCCGACAAGGTTTTCCGTCTTCCACCTGGTGCCAACTCACACCAGGAGCATTTCAGAAGTGAAGCGACTGGAGGCGCGAGACCACGTAATTTGATTGTCCGACGTGGCTTTTCTTGATTTTTGGAAAATCAACCTTTTCTACCTTACAGTCTATGGCTTCTATCAAGGATATATTGGTGTGCAATACAACTGGGAGTCTGCACAGGGTGTTTATTTTGAAATTGACAGTGTTTTTTTTATTTTTTATTTTTTATTTACGGTGCAGCTTGGACGCGGCGTCCGTCGAAAATAGAATAGGCGCCTATCTTTAGCGAAGCAGAGCGGAGAGCCGCTTCTGAAACGCGCCGCGTCACTGCTGGTTGTCATGCAGTGAATCCGGCCAATCGTGGAACAGCTGTGTCGTCATCAGAGCTTGTGCAGCCGCTCTGGAGAAGCTGCGCTGGCTCAGTTCTCCGGCTACTCTCTCTAATCACTCTCGCGGTACTTTGATCGCATATGTCACAGTCACGGCGTGCACTGCTTCAAGTCAGCCGCTGATCGGTCTGCGCAGAGCTGCATGAAGTCGAACAAGGGTTAGGTTAGGGTGTGATTGGATTTTCTAGCTCCAACCATTAGACCCAGATTACATTTGCTCCTCCTCGCTGGACGTCCAACAAGGTGGAGCTAGCCGTAAGCTCCACCCATTTGCTCTGCAGTGAGCAGGATCTCAAAAAAATGAAACACAATTGTGATGTTTGTCTAAAGCTGTGAATTGGATCATTTAATAAAGTGAGATTAAATACATAAAGTATATTCGTGTCTTTTACCATATTTAATTATTGCAAGTTTCTGTAAATATTCTGAGTTTGCATTTCTTTTTATTCATTTTGAGGAATACTGAATCTGTTTTTCTGCAAGTGAAATGATTGTAGTCTAGAACTACAATATAGCCAGCATGTGCACACACAACACCTTACACACAATTTCTCTCAACGTGTCAGGAAAGCTGTCGGTCATAAATCAGGTAACTTGAGTCACTTTTTTGAAAACATAGTCACAGTGTTTACGCTCATCCTGCTAAAGGCTTACTTATAGTTGAATGGCACATTTAACTGGGTTAAGGGAAAGTATTTTAACTGAAACAAAAATACATATGTCACCTTTAAACCATTTCATGCAGTATAAAATGATCATACTGGCAGATGTAATAATTCAACTTGCCCTTTCTAGAAACTATGCACCCTAATTTAAAAGGAAATGTGAATTCTAAAATGAGCTGATGGTGCTGCTGGTAGTCAGTGACATTTGTTCTGTGCTCACAACTCAAGTTCTTGAAATATGTCTTGGGAAGAGTTTGGACTCCATCCAAGTATGTGAGGGAATTTGGCTCAATGATCCACATTGTACACGGCTTCAACCAGGGAACCATAACAATTCCTCTACTCTGTTTTCCTCCTTTCCAGCTGAAGAGTTTCTCCTACCATACAGTCAAGAGGCCTGCTGTTGCTGCTCAGTTAAAAGTTGTATCACACCTAAGTGAATTTGATTCCTGATAGAGGTAAGACAATTTTTATGATTCCGTTTTACGATCCAGTATAAAAATGCGAATTTACAGATAAATATATAATAATATAGCTCCAAAAAGAATCTGGGTATTTAAGTCACACTTGATGTATTCCTCATTAAATTGGCCCTATATCTAATTGCATTAGGTAACAATACACTACTGTACGAGACCGTTATTTGTGCGATTACAGTGGCCTTCTTTGTTGTGCAATATGACAGTCGTCTACATGTTCTACATGTTTTGCTCCACTAGGTGCGATATTGATTTATTCTGTGCTTGATTTAGAATTTATTTATAAATTCTTATCTATGTATTTATTCTAGAATTGCAGCATACACTGTGCCCAAGAGAAAATTTCCCTAAGGGGACAGTAAAGTATATTATATTGTATTGTATTGTATTGTATTGTAAGATTATTTGTCTTTACTTTAGATCTATTTCATCTGTCCTTGAATAAAGACATTTGTAATGTTGCAAAACATTTCTATTTCAACTAAATGCTATTCTTTTGAATTCCCTATTAATATGGAAAATGTTTCACAGATATTAAGTGGCACAGCTGTTTTCAACATTGATAATAATAAGAAATGTTTCTTGAGCAGCAAATCATCATATTAGAATGATTTCTGAAGGATCATGTGACACTGAAGACTGTAATAAAGATGCTGAAAATAAATTACATTTTAAAGTACATTAAAATACAAAACTGTTAATTTAAATTGTAATAATATTTCACAATATTACTGTTTTACTTTATTTCTGATTAAATAAATGCAGCCTTGGTGAGCAGAAGCAACGCTATCTCACGACCAATTCGTACGAGTGAGTACGAGGTGGCTAATTTGTACGAATTTGTACGATTTGTTTGGGTGATGGGTATGTTTAGGGGCGGGGTCAGGGGTATGTCATTCGTATGAAATCATACGAATTGGGCAACTCATAAAATATGCCTGATTTAGCAAAAATTGTACGAATTAGTACGAGTGAGATTATATGAATTTGTACGAATTAGCCACCTCGTAAAATACGTATGAATTGCCATGAGGTAGGGTTCGCAGAAGATACTTTTTTCCTAAAACATTACAAATCATACCAACCCCAAACTTTTGAACGATAATGTATTGCAAAACAAAATGCATCTACAAACAAATAATGCTAGATCTTAAATTTAAGACAATTTTAAAAATCAAATAATAATTTCAAAACAGTATATGTATTGTTTTCAAGTTTGAAACACGTTTTTTAAATTATGATTTACTGTATTTATCATCTAATCTAAATTAAAGTTTGTCCAAATACATTTTTGGGCCCCTGTATAATTTTATACAACAGAATAAGCCGTAAGAAACTGAAAATCCTTTTAGTGTAGGTTTCAAGATCCAGGCTTAATCTCTGCCCAGGTAAAAAACGACATTTAACCAATCACGATGTGTACCTGTAACCCCTTCACTCCGCTGTGTTTACCGCACGACGGTGAGGAATCACTGGGCCTCTCTCGTCTGTTCGGCCCCATTGTTTGAGCCATAACAGCACACTGTGCAAATCTCATCAGCCTGTTTCCTGCTTCTGGCTCTTAGCTCCTGTTTGTTTTGACAGAGACACAATACATCAGAAAGGATGGAGAAATATTTATCATCCTGCTTTGTTTCGTCGTGCCTCATTGTGTTCTGTTCAGTCGCATTGTGTTTGACATCAGTTTTTCATTTTGTAATCCTTGACACATAAACACAGCCATTTAGTCAAAAGGCTGATTAACCGTTATGGCTATAAAATGGCATATACAATGTAATCTGTCATGTTGTAATAGGGTTCACCTGTGATTTAATAATCAGTTGAAGGAATGGCTCACCCAAAAATGAAAACTGTCATCCTTTACTCGCTCTCATGTCAATTCCAATCCAAACCCATGTGACTTTCATTGTTCTGTAGAACACAAGAGGAAATGTTTAGCAGAGTGTTCACGCTGCTTTTTATGAATGAACATGAATGAGAACTGGGGCTGAAAGAGCTCCGAAAAGGACAAAAAATGCACAGGAAAAGCACTATAAAAAAGTGCATATGACTTGTGCACTATACTCCAAGTCTTATGAAGCCATACAATAGCTTTGTGTGAGGGAAAATTCCGAAATGCAAACCCATCTTGTTCGAGTAACAGAAGATTACATCTTTTGAGAAGATTCTCATTGATTCCGTGTGAGCAGACATGCACTGAAAATATTTTCTCTGTACTCTGTCCCCTCAGGCTACTTGTGTGATGATTATATTCTTTCTGTGAGCGTGTTTGTTTGTTTGTGCACGTGTAAGTCTTTGACAAGATTGTCAGCTTCTCTGATTCTCTCAGGATTTCTCATCCTGACCTGTTTCACTTTAGAAGATTGGGCCATCAAAGCAGGACTGAGCCTGGGCTGATAGTTATTAGGCTTAGCAGTTACAAGCTTTCTCTGCATTTATATTGCATGGGTGGCATTTTGCTTTCCCTTTCATCTCCTCCTCTGTCCCTCTCTGTCCTCTTTCTCGCTTCTCTCATCTGCCGTAGTCACTGTGAGGGATTGATTGCATTGGAGTTTGAGGAGAACAGGAGGGAGATAAAGTGATTCACACTCTTACATTATTTCTAATTGCTTTATACCTATAGATGCATGTCAGACAGCTTGTATCATTTGAACTTAAACAAATCATCTTAAACAGTTAATATTCACTCATATAAAATGTGAAAAATCATTGTTGTTGGTTGTAATAAATCCGCTTTAAAGTCACGACCCGATAAATATATAGGGAGAGTGGGGTGATTTGTGCCGGGGGGGAAGTTGATCCACCCCTTGTTTCTGGAAAACCATAGAAGAAATTGGTCATGTGATCACATAATTTTGAAAAGCCATCCATTTTACTTATCCTCCAAAGAAGAGAGACACATGGCATGAGATGTAAGCACATTTTAGCTCAAAAAACTGTTTTTTTCCTTTCAAAGTAAAATTTCTGTGATTAAGGTTTTTTGATTGTAGTGTCTGAACAATTATTGACAAGTTTGAAAACATTTCACACATGTTTTAGGGCTTTAGCAGGCTACACAATGAGTCTATGGAGTTAGCATGATGTTAGCTCTTAACTGCTGGATCATGCTAGTTTTTCAAACTTGTGGGTCTGGGGTGATTTGCGCCAAACGGCCTGGGTTAAATTGTGCCAGTGGCACCCCCACTTATAATTATTTTCAACATATTATTAATTTGTAATTGTACATTGTACTCTTACATTTTAGCGCTTAAAGTATGTGACGTTCTTTTAGAACAAAACTTGGTGGTACAGGCAGAAGGGAGCAGAAGTTTATATTCCCCTGCAGCATTGAAAAGTGGGATGTTAAGTAGTAGGCCAGACCACCTAGACCTACATACTCACAGGGGATAATCTGGAGAAGTGAGGAGATGGGCATGCCTCATCAGTGTTTGACTTAGGCCTACCTGCCATTTGTTTAATTTAGCTAACAGTGATTTCAGTTTTGAATTTACAGTATGTTATTAAAGAGAAGTTTTATTAAGTTTTTAAGTGGCCTAAGACACAATAGGAGGTTTAGAAATTAGCCTAGTCACTTTAGTCCTATATGTTACATAATTGACAGACAGCGTTCTATGTATGTCAACAGGCATCTATTGCCAAAGCCTTCATTCACAAATATCATATATTGTGTATTTAAGTGGACTTATTCCAACAGTTTAATAGGGTGACAATATCCAAATAAACCTTAAATTAGTATTTTTGTATTGAATTTGTCTTACTTTCATATAGCATTACAGTTCATAACATTAAAATGTTCTGTTTTACTTCAGAAATCACTGGCACAATTTACCCCAACGTATTCACCCCAAAGGCACAACTTACCCCGAACCAGGGGCAAGTTGTGCCACGAGACCACTTTTTTCCCAAAAGCTATATTTCTGAAACAATTTATTTCAGACCCAGTGTTATTGTTCTCAGGGATGCACCACATCCTGAAATATATGTGCATCCTTAAGTTGAAGGCATTACTGTCATGGCCTCACTTTAAAGTCACTTTGAGTAAAAACTGGCACAACTCACCCCACTTTTCCCACTCCCAGTCAAATTTTGGAATAATTATGATTTTCTTTTTTTTTTAAAGGAAGACCTTTGCGCTCCCCAAGGCTGCATTTATTTGATCAAAAATACAATAAAAACACTAATATTGTGAAATATTATTACAATTTAAAATAACTGTTTTCTATGTGAATATAATTTAAAATGGAATTTATTCATGCGATGTAAAGCTGAATTTTTAGCATAATTACTCTAGTCTTCAGTGTCACGTGATCCTTCAGAAATCATATGATATGATGATTTGGTGCTCAAGAGACATTTATTATTATCAGTGTTGAAAACAGATGTGCTGCTTGATATTTTTGTTTCTTTGATCAGTAGAACGTTTAAAAAGAACAGTATTTATTTGAAATAGAAATGTTTTGTAAATGTTTATAAGAAATGCATTTACTGTCACTTTTGATGAATCCAATGCATCCTTGATGATTAAAGGTTTTAAAAAAAAATCTTACTGACCCCATATTTTTGAATGGTATTTGTATATCTTGAATTATCATCACTTGAACCAAGATATTTTCATTTGTATAATTAATCTATAAACTGAAGTGTAAACAGAAAAAAACGTGTTCTCAAAGGATGGTTTGATTAGTTTATTGTAGTTGGATGGCTGTTTCCAAAGACTGTTGAATTTATAGCTGTAGTGTAAATCTGCTGTTAGATGTTATTTTTTTGGTCATATTTCAATTAACAAACTTTAGATCTTACATTTAATAATCAAATAAACGTTTAAACATTTAATCTATCAAAAGTCTGTGCTAAGTTTGGCAATATGAAATAGATTATAACAGTTTATGGATATATGAGGGATACATCTCTTTATGACTCAGTGTTTTATGAATGTTTATGCTTTGTGTATGTTTACTTTGCTATCTTTTTTTTATTTAGGGACGTCTTTTCTTGGAAAAATGACTCATAATAAATTAATTAATTCAAACATCAGCGGTCATATGTTGTCACCATTTACATAGCTGTGTGTGTGTGTGTGTGTGTGTGTGTGTGTGTGTGTGTGTGTGTGTGTGTGTGTGTGTGTGTGTGTGTGTGTGTGTGTGTGTGTGTGTGTGTGTGTGTGTGTGTGTGTGTGTGTGTGTGTGTGTGTGTACACAGGTAGCAGGATATAGCGTTGCAGTGAAGCATGTTACGTCTCATTAAGCTATCAAACACTCATTTGTGTGTATGCACGAGGGTGTTCACACTCTCTCTATTGTAAATATTGGGGTTAATTCCCATGGTAAATGGTAGCTGCAAACCATCTGTACAATCGTTAATCACAGCCAGTAACTTTCCAAAGCACTGACACTCTTCTTATTTAAATAGCACTACACACACACACACACACTCATAGTACTCGGTCTCACAAAGACAATTTACTGTTCCTGGCAATCTCGCTCAGGCCCTGAGCCAGCACTACTGGGTGTTACAGCAACACACATTACTGCATGGATTTTTGATATTCAATTAACTGGTTGTAAATAGTGCTAACCATTAATTTTCTGCAGCATTCCTCCCAAATCATTAGAGCGCATAGCTTAAACAGCTATAGGATGCATATATTGGTAAAAAATAAACAGTACGTGAGACTCAAATTAAATTTTTAATATCTTTTATGCTCAACAAAGCATTTTTTTTATATAAAATACAATAAATATTATTTGGAATATTATCACAATGTGTGTGCGTGTGCGTGTGTGTATGTGTGTGTGTGTGTGCGTGTGCGCGTGTGTGTGTGGGTGTGCGTGCGTGCGCGTGCGTGTGCGTGAAATATACTAAGGTTCAAAAGTTTAGGATCAGTAGGATTTTGGAAAAAAAAATATTATTCTTTTAATTTTAATACTTTTATAATTCCATAAAATGGATAGGTTCTGATCCTAAAATGGCTTAGTCTATATAATGTGAAAATAGTTCTCATGATCAAAATCATGTGAACTGAGGAATCCATGAAATGTCAGATGAAAAGACCACTTCATCTAAAAATCTGGTTGTCTTTTTCTTTTTTGACCCACATATGGTTAATCAAAACTATTAAATGCATTCCGTTTATTTCAGACAGCTTGTTTAATTTTATTTCTTAGAATGGATCCTCTGCCCATTTTCCCAGGGTACGGCGAAGATCAAAGTTCATTTTAATTGTTGTGACATTACGTCACCTAAACAAACAGAAAAAAAAAACAAAGCACTGAGCCTCAGGAGCAAAATCTAAACGCGTTTAAATCATTTTCTCATTGGAGCGCAGAGGCCGACAGGAACACGGCCTGCAGACGGTACTGCAGGTTTACAGGGAATTCATTAAACTTTGGTTCAGTTTGTCATATACTATACTTGATGTGTCTATGCTGCATCAGAGTCTAACAAGTCAGCATTCTTTAAAAGCTCAGGTTGCTCTATAATTCATGAATCTGAGATTTTACTGGTCTCACTGTGTGGCCTGCTCCCAAGAAGGACAGGAGAGTTCAAATGCCTGCTGATAAACACTCAGCATTCTTAGCACACCATAACTCATATAGACACGTGCGTATCTGTGTGCATTCTCTAACCTGAGTGTTAGAGAGGGACAGATGGACACTCACTGAAGGTGACTTTATACACATGACAAAGCAAAGCATGCAATGATGGATTTTACTCAATGAAAATAAGTTTCAAACTGAGGGGCCGTTTACATGACAAATGATATTACGTGTTCAGTGTATGCATGCAGTGTTTGTTTACAAAGTGACATCGCCAACTACTGGCCTGGCAACATAAAGCAGCATTTTTAGTAGTTTTCGCAGATCTGTGTGAATGAGGATATAGTTTTGACAACATTGTGATCTGTAATCGAAAATCGCAAAGGAAAAACTTTTCTAAAACCGCTTTTAGTATATCGTTGTTGTGTAAACACCCTGATTGTTATTCCTGATTATTTCTAGGAGTTTATGTGCATGTTTCTATCAGTCCTGCTGCATGTCGACATACTGCTTCTTACGAAGAATTAGATACTGGATTTAATAGAGTTTGTTAGGTTCATGGTATTGAATCTTCAGAAGAAATTCAAGGGAAGGGGTGTCCAAACCTGCTCCTGCAGGGTCACTTTCCTGCAGAGTTTAGCTCTAACCCTAAAAAATTACACCTGAATCAGCCAATCAAGGCCTTCAGACTCACTAGAGCTGCGTACGAAATCATATACTGTCTGAGTAGATACTACATTTGAATTTGAATTTACTTTGCAACCTGAAAATAGTATGCTGTGTAGTATGAATATGGGTATGAATGAAATTCGGACATGGTACATACATCCGCCATGTTGTGTCACGTGACTCACCGGCATCGGTTGTGTTGCTTCACTTCCATTCATAAATACCCTCATGTGGCGTGTCCATCGAATGCTCACTTCAGAATCTCAGCGGAAGTAGTAGCTAGATCAGTTGTTCTCAACTCCAGTCCTCGGGTTTTTTATGTCTCCTTATTTAACACACCTGATTCAGATCACCAGCTCCTTAGGAGAGACTCCTTGATCTGAACTGAGTGTGTCAGATAAGAGAGACATACAAAACGTGCAGAGCAGTTGAGAACCACTGAGCTAGATCATCCGGGTACATTTCGCATGTTGTTTTTCAAATATGCATTAATATACTACTCTTTTGGAGTATTGTTTTTCGCAAAACATATAGTTGGGAGATTTAATATCAGACAAAGTGTAGAAACGTCCAAGCAAGTGCGTTGCTAAATCTAGGGTTTTGTTTGAGACACTTTTTTATGTCCTTGACAGTTTACAAAAACATTATTTATTTTTGTATGTTTGATTTATTTATTTATTATTTATGTGTTTATTTAACTCTTTTTCCGCCATTGACGGAATTTTTCGTCATTTATGAGACAACGCCTCCCCGCCATTGACGGAAATTGTCGGCTTTCCGTGGTTTCACTGTAATACGGTAGAGGACGCTATGACACATCTGTTCTGAAAGATTACTGAATCTCCAGATCTAAACACAGACGAAGAAGAAGCAGAAACAAGTGATAGCAGAGAATGTCTTATAAGGGGAGAACTTTCACTCTCAGTAAACTTCTGGCTTCTGAACTGGTTGCAGTTCCACTCTGGTTCCATATGAGGGCGCTCACAGGACGAGTGCAGAATGAATGGAGGTCCATGGAGCTATACCCCTCAAAATCCATTTTTTCTCAGGATATAATTTTTTGTCCAGTAATTTGAATGTTGTATTCAAAAGGAGATACAAAGAAATGACACATTGCTGGGTGTTAGATTTCACTTATTTCAAGAGTCACTTATTTGCTTTAAAAAGTCATACACATTAAACGATCAGAGATACTGCTGTACGGCAATCCAGTCACTTTGGTGCTTTCGCGCTCTGCACTTTCTTTTCTCTCGAGGCATCGACAACACAGCTGACACAGGTAAATACACGTGCTAGAAGAGTTTTTGTTTTGCTGTTTTAAAAGACCACGCCGAAAATGCACACACACACACATTCTGGTCCCGCTTCGGATACGATGCCATCAAGCGGTACCTCTGGACGCGATATTTTTTTTCACAGGATGGTAGGGGAAGACTCATGAATATTCATTAGGGAACTCATGCCTGATTGGTCTGATGACCTACCCCCTAACCCCGCCCCTAAACCTACCCGTCACTTTGGGTCTGATGACCTACCCCTAACCCTGCCCCTAAACCTACCAGTCACTGGGGTTAAGACCAATCAGGGATGAGTTCCCTAATGAATATTCATGAGTCTTCCCCTACCATCCTGTGAAAAAAAATATCGCCCTCTGGACGTAATCAGTCCTTCACTGACCAATCAGCGTTCATTATCAGAATGCTATCGTGTAATAAGCAACAAAAACTCAACCTGTAAGAAATCGAAAGGACACAAGTACTAGTTCATTCAACTTTCGACCTATAACCCATGTTGAACTTGCAAAACCTACAATCAAATCTGAGATTTCTCAACGGCAATTGGGTGAAAGAAATTTAGCCGTCTATCTCCATAGACTCCCATTCATTTTGAACTCATGGGTGATCGCCCACAGTGGAACTCCGGTGGAACTACAACCAAAATTCGGTACAATAGGACTTAATAGGGAGTGACCAGGGGCCTGTTTCAGAAAGGAGGTTAAGTGAAAACTCTGAGTATGTTAACCCTGAAATGAAGCAAACTCTGGGTTTTCCGTTTCAGAATGTGAGGTATGTCAAACCCGAGAAAGCAGAGTTAGTCAAGCCCGTTTCTGAAAGAGGGGTAACTTGTACTCAGAGTCAGTTACCATGGTAACTTACTCTGTGAACCTAACCTGGTCAGGAGCAGGTTTTCTTATATAAACCCGGAGTTTTTCTTTTAGTAAATGTATTTTGATTTAATAATCTTTAGATATTTTGACTGGAAACAAGGAGACAAAAATGCTAAGTAAAAAAAGCATTTTTTTTCAGTGCAGTACATTCATTCATTGCACATTTTTCTACATAACATCGGAGAAAGCACATTAGTAAAGCTGCTGTATCAGAGCAGGAAGGAAAATGTGCCTCGCTGAGAGTTTCTGAGAGTTTTTGTGTTGTTTCCTGGACACAAACTCATGAGATCCATCAAAGAGAAGTTTCACAGGATTGCAGGACAGTGGTGGATCTGATAAATGACATATTAACTTGATAACATCTTGCTGTGACCTCTGAAAGTAACCTAATTAGATTTTCCTTTAGGATTTCCAATGCGGTTGGATGCATTGATGACATGCATATTCCCATCATCCCACCTTCCGAAAATGAAACAGATTACTGTATGGAATGGAATGATAGTCTGAGATATTTGCCGTAACACACATTTTTCACAATTTATTTGGTCATCTTTATTTCCTACAAATACAAAAGCAACAGTTATTCTTTTTCCTGTTGTATTTTAATATTCATCCAATATTGTGTATCTCCTCTTCATCTATCAGTGGTGGTGCAGGTCCAGCCTATGCCTTCTTGCTGTTGGCCCAGTAGAAGTCAAATGTTAATTTCATTAGCCTAATTAAAAAAAATTAATAGGTTGGATTAGAGAACATTTAATTATGTGAAAAAAGCATTATACTATGTGGACACAGCTGCTGCAAATTGAAATAGACACTGAATTATATTTATTTAATATGTCAAATGTTTGTAGAATCATGTAGCCTACAGCCATGAACCTTTTATGGTTAAAGATTTAACTGATTGAATTATGAATTTATTGTTAATTTCTAGTTGCTGACACATTTGTTTTTGTTTTGTTTTTTTGCCTGTGGGATACCATGAAAATGAGTATTAGTTTAATTACTTACCTTTGTGTCAGTTTTCAACTGATAATATAACAGTGAATAAGAATTGTGTATTGACGGAACATCGGACATCGGAACATGTGGACGTCTTTTTTTTTGTCGGGTGCTGTTGCCATGGTGAAATCGTAATTTCGGAGCTCCATTGATCATGGCTTTTCATAGTCGTGGGGCACGAGCTTAACTCAGAGTCAACCTACTCAGGGTTGATTGAACTAGCTCAATTCAGCTGTTCTGAAACTGAAAACTCAGAGTTTCCCATCTCAGGGTAAGTCAACTCAGAGTTCAAGCTTTAACTCAGAGTTGGTTGAACCACCTTATTGAAACAGGCCTCAGGCTACTCCACTCGATCTACTCCATGTTTTGATCGTCGTTCTGAATCCGATCCAGACATAAAGACTATATGATATAGTAGTCTTTGACAAAAAAGTGACTGACTCAGCTTTTTGCTCAAAATTTAGATTTTTTATGAAACACCCACATTCAAATTTTGATTTTTTTTTTCAAGCAGAGGCTACTTTTTTCTTAAATTTAATATAAACTCTCCTTGCTGATAAAATATATTATGCAAAATTGAAAATGAAGTAAATATGGGACATTTTGTGTTTACAAAGCACACTATAAGCAAATATCTATGATGGTCTGGAACCAAAATTCTAGCAAACTGACCTAAAACAAATCAAGCGTAATGCAAACCGAAAATGCTGACTGAAATGGCTGCATAATTGTTTTTTGCACTATTTATGAGCAAGCCACATAATATTCATGTTGCATCAGACTTACTGTATGATATTGTCACACATTGATCAACTAAATGAGTCACGGAAGCCTTACTTCCTGTTTAATTAGGCGGTTCTTGCCCAGAACGAGCTGCAATGCGAACTAGGAATTATGACAGTCAGCTGCATGAGACTATATGTGATAAATATCCATCTACAAATCATGTGTAAACACCAAAATAAGCTTTGCAATTCAGGGCCTTAAAGTGCATGTGTCTCAGTCACTGAAGTGTCAGACATCTTGACCTGTGACCTGCAGCTTGTGAGGTGTCATCTGTCATATTCTGTAGTGTGTGTAAGTGCAAGACCCTGCACAATCTCTTGCAGTAAAATGATTTCACTTTCACGCCACTATTATTTTACCAACCCAGGTCTACAAAGATGAGAAAGTCCTGGAGAGGAGAACAGAGCGCAGAGGTGCCAGAGCAGTTTCCATGACTCCCCTGCAGAATGCCAGGGATGCTGTTAGTGATGAGTTGCAGCGAACATGACAGTATGGTGGGTTTGGTCTGTTATTATTGTAACTTCCTGTGGCTAACCACTGCGTTGTGGGTGTGCACACACTGACACACAAACGATCAGACACCTGGGATGTTCCCGGAGTCCTGATGACTGATAGAACAAAACCCAACAGGCCATTTCTCTTTGAAAAGTGTCCATGGGAGTCTATGTTTAAGCAGGAAAAAGGCTACCTTATTATTATCTTAGCAACAAGCAACCAATGCTATAATATTTATATTAACTTACTAGTTATTAAAATTAAATCTCACCCAGTTGAATGCATTGAATTTCAATTTTAATATAATAATAATAATAATAAAGTTTAATTTATAGCTCATGGACACTTTACAATTGAGATACAAAAATGAAAATGTATTTTACGAAAACAATATCCACAATAATATAGCTACAAGAATATTTTGTATGGCCTTAATAGCTTTTATTATGTTAAGTTCATATATGTATCTGTTGAATTTTATCTTGTTTAGAGATCTTTTATTAACTTTGACTAAATTTAAGCCTCTCTTTGTCTGTTACATTAACCACAAGCTAAGCTGTTGATGCGCTAAGGGATACTGAAATCTGATTGGTTTAAAAGATTACCTCTCAAAATGATTGGTTGTTAATGCAGAACAAGACACATTTAATTATGAGAGAAGTTTACGAATGAGAGAAGTGCAGTGCAGATTCTGCAGATTGCCAAAGATTGCCAGGGTTACAGCAGATGAAAGTTAGTAAACTTATTAAAATAAGTAATTTTTTCCACTTTATGGAAGCCCATTTCAGCCACCTAAGAAAAAAAATCTTGCTTTGTTAAAGGCACAGTAGGTAAGTTTAGGGCCGCTAGAGGCGCTTATTCAGAAACAATAACAAAAGTGTAGCTTTATGATAGTCGTGAATGGGCGTGGAATCACAGGAGTTGTCGTCTTCACCTCCACAGCCAATGGAAAGCAATCCGATGGGACTTAAGCAGAAACCATGTTAATGGATGAGCTAATGTTTTAAAGTTTTTATAACATTAATGTGGTGATTAAAAAAACATGGTTATGATCGTTAAACCATGGTAAGCACAAAATAAATATGGTTTTCTGTCGATAAAGGTATCCAAACAGTTGCTCACCTGTCTCAAAAAAATCACAGAAAATATTAAAGCGTCTTTGGTGTTTCCATGGTTTCTACGGAAGTAAAATCGAGGGGACCCCAGAAATGATGTCATTGACTGGCGATGCAATGATTCACGACGTTACACTGGTTACAATTGCTAATATCCCTCGATTTAAGCATTGTTGGAAACGTTTGGCATTATATAAGTACACAAGTCAACAAAATATATAAAGCAATACATCTGATATAAAAATGAAAAATTATTGCATAAATTCAAAATATCAGATAAAAAGTTTTTTATCTAATAATTATGACCTAATAACTCATATCTCAAACGTTTTTGTCAGTCTCGACTTTTTATCTCATAATTACGACTTTTTTGCTTTTTTTACTCATAGTTTGTCATAATTGTGTTTTTCAAAGTATCATTTATTTTCTTTTGTAGCAGAAATGGGCTTCCATACTTTCTTATTACACACAGGCTGCCACTGGCTTTACACACTGTTGGGTTTCATGTTTCATACTTCATATTATTTCGTACTTTATTTTTATTCAGTTCTTTTTAAGGAAATATTGGACCCAGCGGCCCTGGTTTATGACGCTGGTAATGAACCTGCTCTCTTTACACAAGACTGGGAAATGAGCAATTGAGTTATTGTCTTTCCCTCCTCTCTACTGAGACTCACATAAACAAAAGCATGAGGGATAATATGATCATTAATAAGCTTTGGGAAAATCAACACCTGCTTTATCAGTTATAAAGCATGCTGACGCACCTCTCTCTCTCTCTCTCTCTCTCTCTCTCCAGATCAATGGTAGCTTCACCCTTTCCCTGATTGATTCATAATTGATGAGAGCCTTTAGCACTGTACGGGAGGGATTGATCGAGGAGAGCGGGTCTCGCTAACAGCTCAGTAATCCTCACAAATGTGGTATGGGGCCGGTCAGCTGTGGAGGAAGTTTGGCTTGCTGTGTGTCCAGTTCGTAAAAACGAGATTTCCATGGGTCATTAGTCACTGGTTGTTTTGCGTGTAGGTAATTCACACAGGCAAGGAATCAATTAGCAAGGACACTGCTTCTCTTAATTAAACCAATACATTGTTTGCAGGGATCAATGGAGCCACTCTCCAGATGCAATTGTTTCATATATGTTTGGTTTCTGTTGGATTATTACTGCGTGTATTTCTTTCTGTTTGTTTTGTTTGTTTGTTTCTTGTGGGGAAACAATTATTTGCTTGTGCTGTCTGGAGGTGTTTAATACAAACTATGTTAACTGCATAAATATATATAAATGGGGGTCCCCTAATTTGGTATGATTTACAGGTTATGAATCATACTAAATTGTTTTTTTAAGGTTATATTTAGGGTTAGGGGATATAATCTAAGGTTTATACAGTATAAAAATCATTGTCTATGGAAAGTCCCCATAAAACATGCAAACCCAAAACTGGAGATTAAACCTGAAAAATATGTCAGCCCTGGAAGGGAAAAAACAGCCTAAGCTGGATGTCTGGTTTAAGCTAGTTTCATATAGCATGCATGGTCAAACTGGTGTTTAGCTACCTGACCAGATGAAATGTGCCAAAAAAACGTAAATACCAGTCAACAAACCAGTTATGGCCTGTTAACAAATGTAAGCTGGCTTAGGACTGTTTGTCAGCAGAGTGGTCGTCCTCTTTTAGTGAAATATTCACTGAAAACATGATTTCAGCAGGGAAGTGAAATGGATTTTTTAGTGTTCATACTGAAAACAGCAAATACACCCACTCACCTTGAGAAAGCAGCGTGGGTTTAGTATCTTGAGACAGACAGAGGAGGGTAAAGGAATTATGCATTACACAAACGTTAAAAAGCAAGACTTTCTTTGACAAACCCAGCAAGTAACAGATATCAATGTAAATGCTGGGCCGCCTGAATGCATGCAGGAAGGCTGCATTTGATACAAGATAACAGAAACACGGTTTTAACTAAAGAGGGAGTGTCTGTGCGTGAGAGAGAGAGAGAAAGAGAGAGAGAGAGAGAGAGAGAGAGAGAGAGAGAGAGAGAGAGAGAGAGAGAGAGAGAGAGAGAGAGCAAGAGAGACACAGACTGAGGATCCCCACTGGGAGGACAGTCAGAGGCCATTCTCATCTCTGTTCTGTGAAAGCACTGCAATGTTCACACACCTCTGTCACATCCTCTCTTTATTACAGCAGAATTGCTGCTGTGCACAGGATAGAAGGGAACCCGAACTGATGTACAGAGGGCCAGAATTCCCCTGTGTGATTGTAAGGATTCTCTGAAGTTAGGTTGTAGCTGTGTCTTTTGTCTTCTCTGGAATGTTGAGACATGATACTTTATTGAGTCCCTTCGATGATTAAGTTGAGGTAATTGAGTAAAGTTAATGAAGCTTATTAAATATTGTGATATACAGTAATAATATTAATGCTGTGAAATATTTCAATTTAGCTGTTTGTATTTTAATTTGTTTTAAAATGGAGTTTATTCAATCATGGCAAAGCTGAATTTTCAGCATCATTACTCCAGTCTCCAGGGTCACATGATCCTTCAGAAATCATTCTAATATGCTGATTGACTGCTCAAGAAACATTTGTTTTTATTGTCAATGTTGCAGCCTAATGTTTTTTTTATGAAATCTGTGATACCCCCCCCCCCCCCTTTTGTAATAGAGAGTTCAAAAGAACAGCATTTATTTTAAAAAATAAATCTTTAGTAATACTATAAATATAAATGTATGAAGCTTTTTGATATATTGTTGACATGAGTGGATATATTTTTAGAGTGCATACATTCAGCCCATTCTCATCCCTAGGCGTCATGAAACTGACGCCTTGGGAATCATTTTGACCATGCTTCAATATTCGACGCTTTAGGCACCCTTTAGCGTCAGCTACATGACGCGATCCTAGGGCGTCATCTTACTGACGCTTTACCTTTAACGTCAGTTAGATGACGCTATCTAATCCTAACCCTACCCCAGACCTAAACCTACCCGCGTCATCTAACTGACGCTTAGGTAAAGCGTCAGTAAGATGACGCCCTAGGATCGCGTCATGTAACTGACGCTAAAGGGTGCCTAAAGCGTCGAATATTGAAGCATGGTCAAAATTGTCATTTTAGTGACGCCTTGGGGTGAGAATGCGTTGATACATTTTTAGGTGTATGAAGTCAGTTCTCAGATGTCTCACATCCTTTCACACATACATGCTCTTTTTCATGTTAATTGCCTTTATATTTCAGGCAATAACAGGGCGAGGAGGAGGAGGAACAGGACTGGGAAATGACATAGGCCAGATTCAAACTAGGTTCCCTACAAGCAGCTCTTCAAATGGTATAACCATAGCACCACCCTCTGTGCCACTGCTCCGACATAAAGGCTTCATAGACGTTTAACAGCATTATTCTATAATTATTCTGCATTGTTCTTAAGTCATGCACGAACAGGATCCAATGTCAAAATGCCAGCAAATCATGTCCAGCAATTTGCTCCATTCCATTCCATTCTGGTTCCTTTCTGACTGTATGTGAATGAAGTTCATTACGCTCTTATCAGAATCAGAATCAGAAAGAGCTTTATTGCCAAGTGTGCTTGCACACACAAGGAATTTTTCTTGGTACTGAAGCTTCCAGTGCACATATACAAATACAGATACAACAAGAAACATAGTAATACAAATTCTACAAATAAAATTTAAAAAAAAATGAAAAAAAATATATAAAATTATATATGTTGCACGTCAGCTGTCACTCTAGCATCAAACCATTTAGTTGTTATACAGTGTCAGTTAGACATTAGACCTTTTTTTAACTGCATTTTGGTGCAGATTTGTCATTTTTCAGTATCAAAACTCACTGGTTGACCACTAGTTCCAAGAGTTTTATTCTAAGCAGCTTAAAGGAATAGTTCACTTAAATATGAAAATTCTGTCATCGTTTACTCACCCTCAGGGTGAGTAAATTATAACAGAATTTACATTTTGAAGTGAACTATTCCTTTAATCAGATTCAGTCAGTCATGCAGCTAACTTGTTCTCTATTTCTACTCCCAATGATCTTTACATTTTGATAAGACAACCCTTCCAAATATCTCTTTACAGAGCTGATTTTCGCATTAATTTATATAGCCGGTGTAATATTTGGAAACAACATACTTTTGCTCACACACGCACCGCCGGATATAATTTCTTTACCCGATCTAGTTAGGAGAGCCACTTGGGTTCAGTTACAGCCTCCTTAGCTTGGCTCTGAATTTCTGTCTGACTATGTTTCTCTCTTCACACTCTCTACTCATTACATGCAGTGTCTGCCTTTGTATCACCTCAAGTGTGTTTATATGTGTTTTTGTCTCTTTGCTTCAACTGTGAAATGTGTGAGAAAATCTTGCTACTGTTAGTTCCACTGTTTTCTTAAGAAGCAATTACTGGGGCCGTCCAGGGAGAAAGGATGGGCATCATGTTTTGACATTCTCCTTAGAGATCATCACGGATGAAATGCTCGCAGCGTTTAGTCATCACATTTGCGCCGACTCCGATTTCAGGCTCTGGCTTGTCAGATTGTTATCAAAGAAAATACAAATGGTTATCAGAGAAAGTACCGCACAGTCTGTTAAGGGGATAAGCATCAGTATGTTCCACAGAATCAATCAAAAGCCCAGGTATGTTGAATCTGTCCACACTTCTCGCAAGGATCTACTGTATATTCTCAGTCAAAGCCTTATTGATTTGTGCAGATATCTTTAAAGAAAAGCTGAACTGACATAACACAGTCTGTCGGGATGTTAGTTTAGCTTGAAGGTGCGGGGAGGCGAAAAATCAATAGAACTCATTTTTGAATTTCTTCAAAAATGTTGAGCTAAGCCTTTGACTGATCCCGACTATGTGACTTTCTTGAGAAAGATTAGTCAAAACAACAATGCAGTTTGTGAGTAAAGCTATTATTAAAGGTGTGAAAGAGAGAAATAAATAAAGCTGTATTCACATTTTAAATTGCATTAACTTTGACATTTACTGTATACCTTTGCACATTTCATTTCAGTTAATGACTAATTTAGGGTGATGCATTCTGTTAAATTAAACTCTGAGTCTGCTTCAAACCTCTTCCAATAATTTCTGTGATCTTTCTTTAAATAGTCAATCTCACATTCAGTTTATATTTCCTCAGTGAAAATGATACATCTTAGACACCCACTATCTCCTTCTAACCCATGCCTGACACTGTTCATTTCCAAATCACCCATACAGTCCAGAAGAGTTTGACATTTTGCAAAGTGTAACCAAGACATTTTGAACATAGTTGCAAGACTGAGGGGATTACTTGAATTCCTTGGCTTGGATGGATGGATGGAAAGAAAGTAAGAAAGATGGATGGATCCGTTCTTTATTTTCATTTTTTTTGTTCTTTCTATGGATGGATGGATGAATGGATCCATTATTTTTTAATTTTTTTGTTCTTTCTCTCTATGGATGGATGGATGAATTGATAGATAGATGGACAGATAGAAAGATATATGTATAGATAGATAGATAGGAACAACAATGGATAGAAATGAAAAAAGAAGGAAAGAAATAAAGAAAGGAATGGATGAATGAATGGGTGGAAGGATAGATAGATAGATAGATAGATAGATAGATAGATAGATAGATAGATAGATAGATAGATAGATAGATAGATAGATAGATAGATAGATAGATAGATAGATAGATAGATAGATAGATAGATAGATAGATAGATAGATTTATTTATTTATTTGAGTGTCATGAGACTCGACAAGCCCACAGCGATGTAGTTCTGATAGCAGTGCACATTATTGCAAGAGTGGGGTGTAAAATAAATCATTTATAAGTCAAGATGATCTTGAGCTTGTGTGTGTGTGTGTGTGTGTGTGTGTGTGTGTGTGTGTGTGTGTGTGTGTGTGTCGGTGTGTGTGTGTGTGTCGGTGTGTGTGTGTGTGTGTGTGTGTGTGTGTGTGTGTGTGTGTGTGTGTGTGTGTGTGTCGGTGTGTGTGTGTCGGTGTGTGTGTGTGTGTGTGTGTGTGTGTGTATGTGTGTGTGTGTGTGTGTGTGTGTGTGTGTGTGTGTGTGTGTGCTCTCTAAAGGACAGATGCCTGCTTGCTGCCTTAAGGCAACCTCACGGTGTCTAAGAGCCTATAACTGCAGACAGAACGTTGAATTATTATATGGAAAAATGAGCTAAGACCCAGACTGCAGATGTGAAATAAAAACACACTTTGACCTGTTGCCAAGTTTGTTTCTGGGGCTGCATGACATCATGTGCACTTAAATGCAGGTTTACAAGAAGTGCTTGAGAATGAACAATCGGCACTAATTGTGATGACAGTAAATGGCACAGAATCGTACTGATATTATTTCAAGTGCACTTATTCTGTGACAACATGTGTGATATATATTAGTATTTACATTTATATATATATATTTTTTTTTTACCCATCTGACTTATTAATGAGCCACCTGCCATTTAAGTGTAAATAATTAATTGGGGAGGCCTTATTTTTGTTTTTATTTATTTGTTTCATATATAACAATTGAAGTGAAAAGAATGTATTCCCCTGAATAAATGAGTGATGTGTGATTGTGAGCACTTTAGGGATTCCAAAGACCACCGTTATCTCCTGCTGTTATAGTAATGCCTTCCCTAAGGACTGTGTGGTGATTGTGGCTTGATGAGTCTTGTGAGTTTCCTCCCTTGAGCTTTGTGTCCACATATCTAAACTGGGCATGTCAATGTGATGAATGAGGTGTGTGCAAACTTACAGTTAATCAGAACTTACCGGTTTTAAAATAATTTAATGACATGATTGTACATAAAATACCTCAGTTGTGCAAACACTAAAGCAAATATTGAACATGAATCATGATGTTAGAAATATTAAACTGCTGGTATAGATAGATAGATAGATAGATAGATAGATAGATAGATAGATAGATAGATAGATAGATAGATAGATAGATAGATAGATAGATAGATAGATAGATAGATAGATAGATAGACAGACAGACAGACAGACAGACAGACAGACAGACAGACAGACAGACAGACAGACAGATAGATAGATAGATAGATAGATAGATAGATAGATAGATACATACATAGATAGATACATAGATATGTCTTTTTGAAAATAATAATAATTTCCTTTTAATGCCTCATGCAACTAGGTGGAAGGGTTTTACACTCCAACAGTGGACAGCCTGCTTCACAAGCTCTGTGTGCAATAATAAGGGAGAATGTTTAGGCTACTCGGTGTGGGCTTTTGGAGCAGTCTGCACTGCACTGGTGCGCATTTGTCCGCTGACAGCTCGCTAACTGCGCGTCTCTCCACCCGCTGATGCCTGCAAATGACATGCCACGAAAAAATAAGTTAAGCGGAGTAATATAATAAACCAGCTCACTTCCTCTGGCAATCGCAGAAGTGGCGGAAGTACGTCAGTTTGCTAGACTCCGAGCATTTACACTAAGCAGTGCGATTTCTGACGAGCAATAACAGAGAGAAGAGGAGATGTGAATCATCCACTGTCTCTTTAAAGCCACTTAGTGAAGCTTCACGTATTCTGACAAACACGCCGACGTCTTTCCCTTCAGCCGCAGCGCGCGCGGGCAGCGTTCAGGAATGAACGCGTTCAACTTACTCTCTGCTGGATAACCAACTCTTTTCCTGGTTGGATATGATTTGTTTTTGGTGGATTGTGTGCTGAAGAAGGATCTTTGGGGGATATAACAGCGTTTTCAGCCTGACGCGGACCGTGTTGTCTCGGGTGATTTCGTGGCGTCTCTTCACGCTGAAACTTGGCGATACAATAAGTTCCTATTTTTAAATTGTTTGACAAACACGCGGATGCCATTTGTTTTGTTTCTGGCATAGTGGGTCATGAATCGGGTGAAGATTAAAGCAGGGCCAGCGTCATGAATCCAGCGCGCGGTCTGCAGTATCTACACACTGATGTTGTTGTAAACCATTGCAACAAAGTTGCCGTGCGCGTGGAATTCACGCTACTGTAATTAAACAGCCATTTTGCACCTGTTTAAATGAAGCGAGGCGTTTCGATACTGTGACGCTTTGGTTTGGATTAGGCTACACGCCTTAACCTGCATGGATCACATTTGTTTGTTTATCACATTACGGAGCTTAACATCCAAGGTCATACTGTAAATTGTTTACAGGCTTCAGTGTAGGCTACATGGATGTGTTGTATTGATTGTGTGGAATCGACTGTTTTTTACGTGATCAAGTGTCATTTTTTTCTTTTTTCTTTTTTACGGGGGGAGGGGGGAGGACATCGCACCGTTTTTAAAATGGAAGGGAAAGTGAAGCAGAGTCGCAGATCCCGTTCGCAGCGCGAGAGGGGACGGAAACGGGAGGCACGCGCCGGGGAAACCCGCAATCGAAGCCCCTCGTCTGGTTCCGAACGGGAGCGAAGTCCCGGTAAAAACGCTCCACCACGCTCGACATCCTCGAGCAGAACCCCGCGACCCCCCCGGAGGAAGAGACGCGAGTCCAGTTCTCAGGAGGAGGATATTATTGATGGATTTGCTATTACCAGTTTCGTCAGTTTGGACCGTCTCGAGGTAAGAACCAGTTTAAATATTCTGAACACGTCTGACCGTCTATGGCCGCTGCGAGGGTTCAAGTTTTTTTGTGTGTATTCATAATACGATTGTGAACGGCTATGATGACATAACCGCTTCTGAGGGTGCTAAACAGGTGTTTGGTGTTATCACTGTGTCGCATTCCAGAAGTTCCGTTTGCCAGTGAGCGTTTATGATGACAGAACACAGTGATAGTGACGTAATAGAGGTCACGGCTTTTGATTTTGCTCGCTGTCACTCTTGCAGAAGTGTGTCAGGAGTGTTTGGCAGCCCACTTCGAAGAATACAGTGAATCATTTTGAAGCTTCTGTTTGAATAACAAGAGAAACAATATCGACTTGAGTTTGTCAGGCTGCTGATGATTCATGACATATCGGGAAGTTGTGGTTTTTATGGTTTTGGGGGCTTTTTATGTAGGCTAGAGGAGCTGTAAATGTCTCTTATAAATGACACTTGTTGACATGCACTTCCTGTCATTACTGTTGTTCCAGATGACAAAGTTTAGTTGTTCCAAGTTTTTGTTGTTATTCCAAGTTATAAAATAATTTTCACCTTGAGTAGCTACCTATTCACGACTCAAATGTGCTCATATCAAGATGTTTTTTTGTTTGTTTGGGGGGTTACCTATTTGGCCTGTGCAAAATATGTGATCTATATTTTTCTTTAACTTCATGACCTTAACGCATGGACTAAAAGAGTATTTAAAAGCAAAATATCTGCAGTGATTATTTGGATTATGCCTAGAAAATTGACATTTTTCATTCAGAAATTGTAAACAAGTTAATCATAGGTGTATTCTACTTGTTTTTGTATAAATTCCATTTTAGTAGATTTGTTTGAAAGCCTAATAGACTTTCAGATACCCATATGTAGATTAAAAAGCATCATTATGTCTCAAGGTTTCCTCAAATTAAGTACTGTAAACAAACCATCATACACTCAATGTGGGCTGTATTTATTTAGTGTGTTTGTATGTGAGTGTGTGTTCCCCAGACATGATCATTGATTCATCAACTGGTGTGTTTGATCTTTTTGTACTGATAGAGAAGATAATAAGGGCAAGGGGACACGCATAGTTGTGCAAACAGCCTTGAGTTGACGGTGAGTTGTATAGCTGAAGCGATTGGTTATTGGCTAGCACGTGTGAGTACATTCATGACAAATGACAGTGACCAGTGAGCTGTAAAACAGGGCTCAGTCACATAAACAAATATGGATATACTACTACATTGACTATGAAAACAGTTGTCACAGTACCTCTCAGGATCAAGTGATTTATTTAATGTGTTGCGGTTCAATAAAAAAGCCGATTTGTGTTAATTTAAACATTAACATGCTAATTGAGTGATCATTTCTCTACTTTGTAGAGGTGTTCAAGGTTCAGGCATATGACCCTGAGAAATAGGCATTCCCTACCATGATTACTATTGGTGTGCTTACATTTTCATAAACATGTACAGTTTGGTTCATATTTGTTGTTTGTTGGATGAACAGCACATCACTTTGTGTAAGTATTAAGATGTTCTAGTTGACGTGATCCTTTTGAGGATGGGAATCCACCCACATTCAGTGTAATTCAGGCCACTGCAGATAAACACATCTTTCTTTGAACTTGTCCTCATATTTTGAATGTCTGATGGATGGTTAAGTGACTAGAGCTCTCTATCTGGCAAAGGAAAAGAAATCATCAGAATCATTTTTTTGCTACCTAATGATATTCTTCTGAATCTGCTTTCCATTTTTTTTTTTTTTAAATTTTCAGGGATGATTTAAATGTCAGCTGAGGGATATGATGCAGTGTGGTAGAAGCTTTGAGATGTGTTTTAGCAAAATTACATAATATGTCCCAGCTCTTAAAGTCCTTCGGTGTAATGAAGTACTTAATTGATAAGAAAGCTGCAGTTATTTCCCCCTCATGAGAACGAAGAGGCTTTTGTGCGTGTATGGTTGTGCTGGATACAGGATCCTTATAGTCATATTATATATTTCTCTGCGTTTAATGTTACAAGTTGGAATTTTAGTTGCATAATTTTGCTATGTGAACATTAAGTGTTTCATTTGCATTTCTGCTTTATTCTATTGGATCTCTGCATGTAACCATTAGTTTTACCCATTGTTTTGTCCTCACTATAGGATGAAAAGACGAACAAAAAAAATAGTTTAATAGTTAAAATGAAGGCGATGCTGATGATGTCATATTGGAAGCTCAGGAATTTTTAATGAAGTATTGCACTGGATCTGACATCTCCACGGTGATTTTAGTTCAAGGGAATGAGAACGATGATGAAGAACTTTTGTTCTTATGTTGTTAGATATAGATGTTTTTGAATTGCCTGTCTTAAATTTTAAATCTAAAAGAAAATCGTTCCACCTGGTCCCACCAGCTGGTGTCCACACTTGCACATTAGCTGCTCTAAATGAGCCTATAAGCTATTGATAACTGTTCTAAACATGAAGAGGTGGAGAAAAGTGAATGCTAATGAAAACTATGATCTAAGATGCTCTTTAAAAGATTGAATTGAGATCATGTAGTGTATCATTAGTATTTGTTTGACAACACAATGTTCTGTGAAAGACTGTAAACAGTAAGTAATAAACATTTTCAAGGCCGTGTTTGATTTAGTTTATTTTCCACTTGTACTATTTTTCCAGCAATTTAGGTTTTTTCTTTTTTTTTCTCCATGAAGCACCCGCTGGCTGAGAAAGCTGTTCAGGGAAGACAGAAACGACAGACTAGCGTTAGTGCTTCTCTGAAAATTGCTATAAAAATAATGGGAAAGAAATTGAGTAGAGTCATAAGTGGCTCATTAAGTAATACAGTGTTTTCTTTTTAAACAGGCCGACCTTATAGGCCAGGTTTCTCATTCAGTGAAAATTATTACTGTTAAACACTTGCACATTTGAGGATATATAGTTTCCGCTGTGATTTATGAGCATATGAGTGAATTCTATTTTTTTTTTTTTGACTCTGGTAGTTCCCTTTGACACCATGGAAGTGTTTGCTATATACTTGTTGGAATCTGTTTTGACTTTTGTTTTCAGGGTTATGCGTTGTGGTTGTGGTTTTCTGTCTGTTTCTGGGCGTTGATGAATCATTTCTCCAAACAAGTTTCAGATCACCTCCAGATTTGTCAACTAGATATTTCAAACAAGGCCTGAATCTAACCAAAGGGATAACTTTTAAGCTGCTATATTTCATTGGCTTTTTTAAGTTACCACAAAATGTATATTATTTCAATCTGTTGACTTGAAGTATGAAATCATGTAATATTCGTGTATAATATTGGTAACTTGAACGGCACATATGGACAAAAATTGTTTTCTTTAATAAGATTCAACATATTTGTGTATTTACTCTGAACTCTGAATAGCTTAAGAGGGAGATTTTTTTTTATTATTATTTTTATTATTATATATATTTTTTCAGACCGAGTATATAGGCTAACTATCACAGATTGCTGTATTTACTTATTTTTCTACACCAATACAACAATAGTAATCAACCAATATATCGGTAAGGCCAATATTTGGCATTTTGAATGATCAGCATTGCAAATAATTTTTTTCTGTTTGGCCAATAAGTGTTGGTGTTGCTATCTAAAGCAGTGGTGTAACGAGCCAACACCGGGCCCTTATGCAGGATTATAAAGCCGGGGCCCCCTACTACAGCACGTGATGACACAATGTCCACGAGTAGGCTACCATGAATAGGACAGGATAATATCGTAGAGACACAGCATATTAGAGATGGGATGACTGACAAAATCAGGAGTAGCCTATGCCCACCACAAAAAACAAAAAAAACAAAAAAAAACTGGTGAAATGCGCACCATAACACATGAAAAAAAACACTGCTAGTGATGGCACACCATAACACATTGCTACTCACTGCTATGACTACACACACATAGGCCTAGGTCCAAATACATAAAAAAAGATGCTCACTTACATTATAGCTGCATTCTCCGGGCTTTCCTCTGTGAGAATATGCATGTTCACTTACCGACCCGGGGATTCCCCAGTCCCAATTCGAAACAAATTACACCAAAATCCATCAATATTCGTTTCACACATGTATTCAATGAGCAGTATAATATGTTGTTGTCATTATTTATTCAAATAAATTCACGATAAAGTAAAATGTGATCAGACTAAAAGTAGTAAAATGCGATAGGGGGCCCCGGCTGTCAATCAATATCTTCCAGTCACGCCGGCCCCTGATTGGTCCGGGCCCGTAAGCATACCCTGCTTACTGAATCCTGTGATCTAAAGTATTAATCTATTTAATTCAAAGGTTTATTTTTTCATCAAGTTTTTCATCATTCAAATTATATATTTCTAATTTATTAAATATTTCTAAAATAACCATGTGCAGGTCCCCAGACTAACTTTTTTTTACTGGAAGCGCTGTACCTACTGACTGAAAATGTTAGGAGCACAAGCAGAAAATTTAGGGGCACACCTTAAATCAGCTTGCAATGCAATTATTCAAATTTCCCCCAAAATAATTGTAATACTGACACATTTTTTTAATAATAAATAGACTTAACGTACAGATATTACAATGTGCAATTTTATTTTAAGTTCACAGGGCTCCAGACTAACATTTTGAGGGCAGCAGCACCAGAGCCACTGAGTTCTACAAAAAATATCACATAGCACTGGGGCTGACAATAAAGCACTAAGCTTAATTTAGGGTGTAGATGAAATTAACTTAATTATTATCATTCATAATGTCTTAATATTAATTAAAAAGCAAAACGAGCGAAAAAATGTATATTAGTGAAAATAGCCAATAAGCATCCTACTGTTTACAATGGTAATTACATTTGATTTTTTTTAAATAAGTGTTTAAATAAGAGTTTTCCTACATCTTAAAATTTTTCGTTTTAGGACAATCTTTGAAGGATGAACAAAAAATTAGTTTGTCATCACATTAAAAACAACATTTATATATGATATTATAGTTTTGAAGTGCTGGAAAAAGATGTGTAGTAGGCCTACTTGTAAGCGTTTGACTATTTCTGTCACAATATCGTTATGGTTAGAGTTACTACATTAGCCTAAATCCATGGTTAATCTTGCTGATTTGTGGACTGAAAGCCTTCTATAAGCGTTTCTCCTGGTTTCCACGTCAGTGCTGTTTGATATATGTATTGTTTGTAACCGAGAACTCTGCGTCGAATCGGAATGTTTCTCACTGGATCTCGCAGCGATGTTGTTATTAATTCTGAGGCGAATTCAATGGATTTCTTCACTGGATCTCCAGAGTCTGGATCTCCTGTTTACAGTGTCGGGTGATCCAGGTCGACCAGCGACTGGCAAGTTTGGGGTGCTGCACTGTCTATTATTGGTCCGAACTAATAAACGGTCCGTGAAGCGCAAATGAGTAGCACGTTTTCGTTCCACTTTCATTTTGTTTGTATTTGCTGCTCGGCAACGTTGTGGTCGCGCCAGCGTGACCTAAATATATTTGGTCACACCGGCAGGAAAAATGGTCAAATTGGTTGCAGTCTGGAGCCACCATGTGTTATTTACTGTAAATTATTGGTAAACCTTTAACAAGAAACAGTGAAGAGCAGTGATATTTACCTACTGATAGTTTTACAAAAATATTTTAAAATCTAAAAAAGGCCGCAGAGGGAACAGTTTTCAGAGTAACACTTTATTTTAAGGTGACGTTATTAGGCTATAATTAGGCTATACGTTACTACATGTGCCTACTATAGTAATCACAGTAAATTATGCATAATTGCAAGTAACTAACCCTAAACTAAACCCTAACCATAACTCTATGGTAAGTACATGTAGTTAATTATATTACTCAGTACTTATTTGAGTAAGTACAATGTAACAATGTCATCTTAAAATAAAGTGTAACTGTTTTCAGTACAAACAAATTGTTCAATTGTTTTAAATCCATATATTAAAACTGAAAATAAATGGTCAAATAAAAAGCATATTAAAACCATTGTCATATTCACAATGTTGCTTTATTTAATATTGCCAGCAAAATCATTGTGGTTATATTGGCAATTTGATATATTGTCCGTATATATATATATATATATATATATTATTCGTACATGCACATTATTGCTTCTTAGTTGGCACAGTCATAATGAAAGAGTGTGTGTCTTAGAGCATGTTTTCTTTATAAATGACGCTTGCTGTGAAAGCAATTAGCGTAACAATTGTCGACAAGCTCCTGCTCTGAACGTGAGATAGCTGCCTCGGCTCCATGGGGAAAAGCCTTTATGGTCTGACTGATACTAACAATAATTGCTGAGAGTGCTATTCCCACATTGAAATAAGATATGGAGATGGGATAGGTTCTCTGAGGCCTGTCTTCCTCTCTCACACACTCCTTCTCTCTCGATTTCCCTCCCTTTGTATGTTTTAGTACATTTGCGGTTTGTTGATTGGTGTGAAATGAAAGGCTCTTATGCCTGCATAACCTTTAGATTTAACCTCGATCTTGATTGGTCGAGCCTCAGCAGGAAAGGTCATCAGACCCATTGCAAAACATTATTCTCTGGATATGATGATTTATTAAAAAGATATGCTCCAAATCTGAGTGGACAGGCTGGTTAATTTATGTATACAGCTCATTTGCATGGGATGATGCCCTTTCTTTGTCTGTTCAGAATAACATGTGTTAGTGTTAGTCAGCATCTGCATAATTAAACAGAAGTTAAGTGACCGCGCTGCCCTTTCACCACAGCCACTTGCTGCTTATTCAAGAGGGTTCATCTTGATTGTTTGGCTAAATGTCGATTATTAGAGCATGTACTGTTTAAAGTGCCCATATGCTATTTTAAAGCTTCTTAATTTTGTTTTGAAGGTTTCCTACAATAGATTTAAATGCATCCAAGGACAAAAATACTTACATTTTTTTACTTACATCTTACATTGCGTCGTCACAGTGTCTAAAACAGTTCGATAAAGTATTCGGTATATCTAAACCCCTCCTTTCCGAAAGCCTTCTCTGCTCTGATTGGTCAGATGGCCAAGCCTGTTGTGATTGGTCTACCGGTTATAGTGCGTGTCGGAAACAAAGTGGTCATTAGTAGGGGTTGCACAGACCAGTAGACTTTAAGTTTGACTAGTCGCTGATCATGGTCGATAGAGGGCACAACAGGATTAGCAACCCGCGTTCAAGTTTCAGCTCGAGGTTCAGGCTTAAGCCCAAAGCATACTTTGGCCGTCCACCTGACTTCATTTTCGTCATAAGGAGAGTCCGCAGACTTCTGCACAACAGAGCATGTGCGAGTGACTTGAGTGTTTGAAAACAAAATCCACTAGATAGATAGCACACACATTGAATGTGTATTTCCGCGCTCTCGGCCAAAGGAATATACTGAAGGGCTTGCACACTCAACTGTGCGCAAGATGGAGCAAAAAGTGGAAAATAAAGTATACCCGAGCTTTTATTTGTTCATTATTGACGTCATCAGTGACTCGTTGATGTCGACTCAAACTTAAACTTGACAACATAAATGTTGAGCTCAAAAAATCTGAAGTCGTTAAACCCCTAGCCGCTACCATATCTGAAGTTCAGTTTTGGAGGCTTCTTCAGCACTTTTATACACAGTGATACGAACATTAATAATGGCGTCGGTTTTACTGTATCAACTCGAGCCAGTGTTGTCAATTTTTGGAAGTACATGCAAAGTGGATTTGCTTTCTCAGCACAGAAAAGCGTATTCTCAACATGTCAACATGCATTAGCATTACACTCTTCCAGGCCTCAGATACAACTGCAGTGTTTGAGGGCGGATCAAAATACACCATAGGCTGGCATTATGCAAATCTGTTACAAACCTACGTAGGTTCGAGGAGGAAGTAAGGGTGGAATTACTGACAACTCGTTTCAGGCAGTTTAGAATCGGTTCGTTCTCCATTTTTTGTAGACTTTTGATGTTTAAAACTTAAAAAGCTGACCTTTTTATATTCACAAAGAGCCATATTACACACTACAAAAAAGCATTATAAGGGCACTTTAAAAAAAAAAAAAAAAAAAAAAAAACACGCAACAGTACTTTAAATGTACAGTCTGTACAGCAGCACCGCAGATGCCAGCTCTTCTCTCTGTATTCTAGCTTACAGCTTAATGACTTCCTGCCAGGGCTTAAGTATGTGCTCACTTCATGAATCCCCCCTATTTTCGGCCCTAACCTCCCCTCTCAAGCACTCCACTCCAGGTGCTGATGAAACCGTTCCCCTTCTGCATAATCATATTTCCTCTAGCATGAGCCAAAAACAGCCAGCGAGCCAAAGCTGCTTTTCATTGGAGGTCTCCGCCGTACTGGTCCCTGGTGATTCCATGACTTTTAAATGGTTAAGTGGGAGACTTAGATTCTGATTAGATACACTTGGTATGCTTGTACGGAATTAGAAATCAGTAATAATAACAGTTCCACCGCTTTCAAGAAAATTGACATTGATAAAACATAACCACATCATTTTATTTCCCTCACTTATAATAATCATCTAACTTGATTATTAAGGCTACAGATATTTTTTACATGATTTATTATGGTTGCATTTTATTTCGATGGTCCACTTTAGACATTCTATACCTATAAGTAACTTTGCAACTACATGTCAACTAATGCCTAGTTCAAACTAGGTTAACGTTAACAAGTTAACGAGCTCGACGACAGGTCGTGCTGTAATCACGTGCAAATCTGCGGGTGATCTTTATGTGTGAAATACTAAACGGCGCATCACAAACGCTCGCTGACACCTCGCCGACGCCAGACAAATATCTAGCATGCTAAATATCTGGAGCTGTTGGCCGACTCGATAGCCTTTGGTGTAACATGTCGTGACGAGCAACAGCCAATAATCATCTTATCACGTAACACAAGCCTTTTGTATTTGATCGTTGCCAAACCACAACACGAGAAGGTAGCTACTTTTTCATTATGAACATGTTTTACTCACCTTCAACTCTCTCTGTAGCACAGACAATCCCTGCTGCCCACGCATATCCATCCTTTCACCCATATTTTTTTTTCGGGTTTCTAACCAAATCATTGCACAAAGAACATTTTTTTTTTCGTGCACCAATTTTGTCCCGGCGTCTGTATTCAAATAGACAACCCCTATTTCGCGTCATTTACCATTCCACTTCTCGCGTGTGTTTCGTGACACAATGTGGTTTGAGGACCGGATAGAGTCGTTGGGTGACAGTGTAACACATATTAGAGTATTAGTAGACTGTTAGGTTAGGGTAAGTAGAAAAGTTGACGTAGTTGGAAAGTTACTTATAATCAGTAGAATGTCTGTTGGGCTAAGCATCACAATAAAGAGTTAGTAGATATTAAGCAGACAGTCTACTAATACGCTAATGAGTGTTAGTTGGCATGTAGTTGCAAAGTTACATAGGTAGTAGAATGTCTAAAGTGGACAATCAAAAAATAGTGTTACCTGTAATATATATATTTATATATTATTTATATATATATATATATATGTGTGTGTATGTGTGTATATATATATATATATATATATATATATATATATATATATGTGTGTTTGTGTGTATGTATGTGTGTATATATATATATATATATATATATATATATATATATATATATATATATATATCTTATATATACTCTTTTGATCAATGTATGCTTTCTTGGTGAATAAAATTATTCATTCCTTTCAAAATCTCCAAACTTTTGAATGGTATGTGTATATAAAAAATGCACCATGAACTATTGAAAGTGATGTTTTTTTAATAATATATAAGTGTAGTTCTTTTTTTCACAGTTTGTGGTGCATTTTTCTAACTGTGGATTTCCATTGAATACAATTCTAAGTCCCAGCTATTCTTCCATTTTAGTGTTGCTGTTTAGCCTTGAGGGTACAGATGATCTGTGGTTAGTGAACATTGACGTGCAGCGTCAACACTTCCAGAGTAGACGACTTCAAGCTGTCACAGCATGACTCAATGCTGGTCGATTCTATTGTAGAAATGGCGTTATTGTCTGTAGGCAAGTTCTGGATGGGGGTGTAATGCCTTGGAAATACTATGTTATAGAACAGTTGCCAACTTTTTAGAACAGTGTGTTCTATAACAGTGGTTCTCAACTGTTCTGTCGTAAGAAGAACCAAAGAATAATGTCGATCCAAATAATTAAATATGATATATAATCAGGAATAGTTTGTATAAAAAAATAAATAGGCTGATATTTTTATTAACTGGCTTATGTCTAAAGGGCTATCTATATTTAATTTTTTAACATCAAAGAACAAGCATCCAATCAAACTAAAGAGCTGCATGATTCTGAATAAATTGAGAATCACATTTTCTTTTGTATAAAATAGAGATCCTGAGTCTCCTGAGACTACAATTCTGAATAGACAACTAATTTAACAAAATAGGTAATTTACTAGAGATTCTGACAAAATGTTTTCTGTTTTTGTTTAAATCTCTTGAATGAATGATTTGATAGCTGTGCTTCCTTCCACCTATTCTTATGCGCGTTTCGGGATATCGCATAAAAAAACAACATGGATGAAAACGGCAAGATGCGCATAACTTGTGCGTAACTCAATTGAGGCGGATAATTTTTTTTTTATCCGATTAGAAGACATGCACATAAACTACGGTTACACATTTACAGAGTAAATCCCTCGATCCACATCAAAAAAACTTGCTCAACAGTGGATGTGATTGGATAACTGGACTAACTAGTGGATCACTTTCATTACAGCATCTCAAATGTTTGTTTTATTTATTCTGAAATGCCTGAGTCAAAGTCTGTCATCAGAATGATTTGTTTAAATTCCCTCCCACCCATGTGACTGTATCAACACACGGCTGCGTTCACAAACCCCAGGCGTCCAAACTCACGAACATGACAGCGTTTATTGCATTTCCTCTGCGCATTCTGAAATGCAAGTCATTTATAATGTAGGAAAAATAGCCACAGTAGCAGCCACTTAAGTTTTGCGCCAATTTATTATATATTTTGATATCTATTTTGCACCAATTTCCAAGGAAGTGATGGTTTTGTTCTCTTGAACACATGGAATGGAAATTTGCTGTATTTGCAAATGTTTATGCTCAATTACAATTTTGCGCGTAAGTTAAATTCGTAACTTTGAATGGAAACATTTCTAATGACAAATAATGTTTTTTAAGTCACTTGTCGCCACCTACTGGCATAATAATGTAATTGATAGCATTTTTATTTGAAGCGTCTATTGTCGCTACCTTAGACATCAGTGTTTATATCAGAACTATAAACTTTTATCCCAGTACTTCTGTGATGACTTGAATTATTGTAACAGAAATAATGATACTGTGCAAAATGACAGAATCTTATTCACAGTATAATAACTCTTTTTAACACCATGTACATCCCGCTCTTTATTTTCTCATTCATGTACATTTCTTTAACACTCCAAACTATCAATAACTTTCAATAGTATACTTTGCTATGTGAATAAACATGCCTCGTTATAAACAATTTAGAAAAATCTCTAACGATAGACACTGCTCAGCCTTCTATTTTGGCACAGATTGCCTTTCACTTTTCACCAGAACTAGCCTAATTAGACAAATGGGAACAAACCATGTCATAACCCTCATTGTTTGACCCAGACTACTAATTTTGTGTTCACTTACAAAGAGGATAAACATGGTTTGACCACAATGTGATGTGTGTGTGGTGTATTATTGGCTGCTGAAAGAATGAACATGCAAACTATAAATCACACTTCTGCTGTTGTTTCTGCATACCAAGCTGTCATGTTAATAATTTTGCATATTGGTGGGCTAATAGAGTTCAAAATCAGTTAATTTCAATGTTTGACTTTAAGGACATTTCGATCACTGTTGTTGTATGATAAACAATTTTGGTTGTTTGTTGGGTCGCTACTTTACGGTCCTGAAGAAGCAAAACCAGTTGAGAGCTGCTGTTCAAAAGTATGGCTTTAGTTTTTGTATTATCTAGTTAGAATTGTTGTCTTGGAAATACTATGTAGGGTGTCTACAGCATTGTGTTTTTTTCCATATAAATGCCATTAGATGCAATACAGCATGTTTTTCTTGTGGTGAAATGGTTTTAGTTGGGGAGCAGCTGTTATGTTGATGTTGTAGGTTTTCGACTGAGCAACAGAGAGGCCCTCACTGTCTGGCTGCATTGAGGCTGGAAATAGCACACTGCTACACACACTCACACACACACACACAAACACACACACACACACACACACTGCTGCCACAGCACATGAGTGACACTGCACTGGAAATCAAAGAAAAACACCCTAGTCTGCAGGGAGGGACACAGTTGTGCTTGACTGCCGTCAGTTTTGAGTCAACTGTATTGTTACTGGAAAATTATTATTTTTTTGTCAGATTTGACCCTTGTGACGAGACATCAGATGACAGCAGTAATGGATGCGGCTTTGCCACACTTGAATATCATGAATTCTGCTTTGCATAGGGTGATCGTATAACACTTTTTTTTTTTGCTTTGTTTCCTCTAGGTTCACTTTTAATGACAATATTTCTTGCATTTATATGGTCGTTTTGTGTCCTCTCCCTGATCCTTTTACCCAGTGCGGTCGGTAATACCTAGTGAAAGCTATCTGCTAGCATTCCCATTCTTCTCCTTGCTTACAGGTGAAGTTCAGGGACAACATACCCTGCATGCAACTTGTGTGAATGCAGAGAGTTTTGGCCACAAAAAAATAATTTGGAAATTTGATTGGCTATCATGTATTTGACCTTTTACGGTGCTACCATTTTCCTGTTTTTACACTAGAAGCAGCATTTTGTTTGATAGAAATACATCCTCCGTTTTAATGTTATTTTAAGGTGGTGTAGAATTAAATGAATGGCAAGACTCAGCATTTTGTTCACCTACCCCCCTCTGTCACCTCACATACCCCAGTTTGGGAACCACCAATGTAGTTAAAGCATTTAACAGGAACGGTTAAATGGCCCATGCTAACTGCCCTTTATCACATTAAACAGGCCTTTTCTTTTGCTACTGTAATTTTAAAGCTTATTAAGTATACCTCATTAAAGGTGCATTGTGTAATATTTCTGAGGATCTATTGACAGAAATGCAATATAAGATCCATAACGTTTTCAGTGGTTTATAAACCTTGCATAATGAACCGTTATGTTTTTATTACCTTAGAATGATACATTTATATCTCCATAACCGCGGGCACCCCCTTCTATGGAGGTCGACATATTGTGACGTCATGTTTCTACCGTAGCTGACAGCGAACAAACAGCGCTACAGAACGCGTTTCGTCACTACCTTGAAAAAGAAGTTTTCAGTGTTGTATAAAGACCTTACTTAATGAACCGTTATATTTGTATTACCTTAGAATGAGCAGTTTCTATCTTCATACACCGCGGGTTCCCTTACATTGAAATGCGCCGACATGTTTCTACAGTTGCCCTAAACGGACAAACGCGCTTCGTTACTACGTTGCTCTTTGTGCAAGGAAGCAAGCTTAGTTCAGTGAATAAAACACTTACACAATGATGAACAAGTAACAATAATATTCGCAATAACATATAGTTTTACTGAATAATTAAGTAAACATAATTTCTTAATTGTAAAGAAACCTCATTGCTGAAGTGGCAACTCTCTGCTGTCTCAGACGATGACATATTTTCCATTTCGGCCACCGTAACTTTTGTTGGTTGCAATTTGTAACCTCACCACTAGATGCCGCTAAAAATCACACACTGCACCTTTAAAGGTTTTGAATGTGAAACGTGTAACACCATTGTCATAACCATCCAGATTTCAAAAAGCTGTTTTTGCAAGTTTTTCTCCAATAGTTCTGACTTGGTTCTCAGGATACTGCCGTTTTGATTAATTTAATGCATCCTAAACCGTTGTTTTTCTATTCTCTTTTTTAAAATTATTATTACATGTTTTATGTTGTAACCCCTTTAACACATTTTTAGTGAAGTAGAGGTTGAACGATTAAATTATTGTTGGATTCTTTTGTTATTGTAACTGGCTAATACTTTTTGATTTGGCAGTTTCTTTTTCCTAGAGGATACAGAAGGACCACCTCTGTTTAGTCTTAAGAGCTTTTCACTTCACTTTTCAAAGACGCTGGGCTCCTGCAGCCCATGTGAGACAAGCAGGGTGCCTTGGGCAGGTTTATTCCATACGCCTCCGCGTGCTCTTCCAGAACTGGCACACTGTCTGGCTGTTTATTGGTTTTGTAATGGGATCCATATCAGGAATTTTTGGCAGACATAAAGTAAATGAGCTAACACACATTTGGACCCCACAGGCTAAATAAGAGCCATTGTTTTGTGCAGAAAGCACAATAGTGTTTCTGTCTCAACGCCAGTGCCTTAACGCTTCACAGAGCCAGAGAGAGATATAACAAAGCTTTGGTCAAAGCAATTGCTAATTGTGTGATTTCCTGACCTGAAGCTTTTGGAAAGTGCAAAGCATGTCTGTTTAGTCTCGGAAATCACTGTGATTCTCAAGCTGTATGTTGTACTACACAACACCTATTTTATTTGTTGGTCTGCATTCCATGGGGAAGGGGAGATGGGGTGATTGGCACCAGCCCTGCAATAATCTCTCCAAACCCTGCTGACACATGGGTGTGGTACACGTACACACTTCACACGCAGCTTTAAGATGCTTTTGTGGTGAATTGTCCTTTGAAATCTTCCTAGAAACCTTTTTCCTTTTTGCTGCTGGCAGAAATACTGTTCTTTAGCTTGTGATCCAGAGTGCTGACCGCATTGTGGACAGTTCTTTCGGTTGAGACACCTGGAATGAATTTCACGTGTATCAAGTTTCCCAAGGCAGAGGTGTTGGAGCACTGGTTCCCAAACTTTTTCTACCACAGTTTTTCCCAATCTAAACTTACCAACATAATGACACTCTCAAACATGACCTTGCTTGCAAAATCCTCAGGGATTTCTTTGAATCACTGTAATTAATACTGTACTACAACTTCTCAACTTCAACGGGCTTCTCTTTGTGTTTGTAATGTTAGTGGAGTCTTAACATGTTCAGCTTCATACTGTCAGATGCTAATATTTTAAGGCACACAACACCTCTGTACTTGTAGATCCAAGGTCATATTTTCTTTTCTTTTGTCTACAACTTGATGTGACGGCCATCTCGAGGCTCCAGTCTACTGGATGTGACAAAGTAAACATTGCAAATCCATTTTTCCTTTGTGCCAGAAGTTGCACGACCATTGGAGTACGTCAGAACTAGAACAGGGCATCGGTTTACTTTCTGGGATTTGTTGTCGTGTCTCGCTGCATCCAGTGTAAACAGCATCACTGATTATAATGGGTTCTATTTAGTTATGTTGCATCGCGCAGCTCATGTGTTTACTGTTTTAGTTGTTTTCGGTAGTTTTGACATTTGAAGTAGATTCATTGTCAGCTTTACGTTTTACCTGGCACTGATAGTCCTTTTACAAACCTGTCCATGTATTAGTACAGAACCATGCATAATTCATTTAGATTTGTACACGGCTCTCTACGGTATTCAATTCTAATTCTTCAATTGCGCCATCTAGTAGTCTGTTATTGCACGACAGCATCTGTTAAAACTGATAACAGACCGCCCAAGCGGGTACTGCCAGTCATCTTGAGGTAATAGAATGTCTAATTCATATTTTGTGTTAAATTATTTACTTATGTGGCAAGTAGTAAGCGGAGTGTATGTATAGTAAGCAGGATAATATCGCAGTGGGGCCTTGACCCTGAAGAGGTTTAATTTGCATAAGAATCTTTTGACTATACACTATCCCTTAGCCTTGCAGCATCCTCTACAATATTATGTTGCACAATTGTTTTCATCATTGATAATAATAAGAAATATTTCTTGAGCATCAAATCAGCACATTAGAATGATTTCTGATAGATCTGGAGTAATGAGGCTGAAAATTTAGCTTTTTCACAGGACTTTTTATTTTAAATTATACAAATATTTGACAATTTTACGTTATGAGCCTTGGTGAGCATAAGATACTTACATCAAAAATCCTACCGACCCCAAACTTTTGAACGTTAGTGTACATGAAAGAATTTTTATGTTCCTTTAAATTGAATTGATCAAATGTCAAGGACTTGACTAAAACGGTCATGATCTCAAAAGCTTTGGTAACACTATGCACTTGCACATTCTCAAGGGTTTCCAAATGGAAATCTCAAATAGTTCTGCAATGGCAGCAGAGTTTTACGCTCTGTCGCCTGCTGTATTTTTTTCTTCCTGTTGCTGTCTGTCTATTTCCATCTCTCTCTCTCTCTCTCTCTCTCTCTCTCTCTCTCTCTTTCTCTCTCTTTCTCTCTTTCTCCCTCTCCCTCTCCCTCTCCCTCTCCCTCTCCCTCTCCCTCTCTCTCTCTCTCTCTCTCTCTCTCTCTCTCTCTCTCTCTCTCTCTCTCTCTCTCTCTCAGCACCTCAAGTATGTGTGTTTATGTATGTGATGGCATTTAAAACATCTTGTTAAACATAATCAGTTTGTTAGCAGACTGCTAAAAACAGCAGTGCTCACCGCTACCCACATACTCGCACAGATACACACGCACACAAACAAACCCAGTGCAACTGAAAACCTGACAAGATGCCAAACTTGACACAGATTTATTTCAAAAGGCAAAGTGCTGTGTGGTACAGAACAAGGAACAAGGCAGCAGGGATGTTTAAAGGAACAGTTCGCCATAAAACTTTTCTCACATCTTCTATCATTACAAATCTTTTGAAGTCATGTGATAATTCATTTACTAATAGTAATCTTATCCTCTAGTGAGCTGCTGAAGTTGGATCTGTCTTTGTAAACAAATCATTAGACTGGTTTTCTGAATTGAATCCACTGATTTATAAAAATATCCTACCAGTACTCTTTAACCGTTTTCTTGAAAAAATTCTGTTTTTGATTTCCACTAAGTCATACCGGTTTAGAATGACTTAAGAGTGAGATGGAATGACACTACATTCTGTATTGTTTGTCAAGATTGATAAATTTGGCATTCAGCCATCCTTATGGGATGTTATGAAGGTTTCATGAAGCTAAAATTCTCTCATTTTCTTTTCCTTTCCCTAGGGCTGCATTTTTGGAGTATTAGTGAATTTTGTGATTTTTATTTTTTTCCTCTCACTGCTCTTTATTCATCATAGTATATTGATTTATCTTCTGTGGTTTACAGACATGGGCTCTGCATAAGAACTGTCAAGATTATTTTAAATTTATAGCTTGTGTTGAGTGCAAACTAAACAAGTTGTTTGGTGGCCCTCTGGGGTTAAAGCGGCCGTTTTCACTGAACTGTCTGAGTAAACGGAGTATCATATATACTAAGAAAACATAAATTTTAGATGTTTCTAAATTTTAGAGGGTTTCTCAAACCCTCTCTGATATTCATGATGTTGCTTCATTTTATCACCAGTTTATCAATAATTCTATCTTGCTATGTTGTGAATAAATATTTTATATATTGTTAGCTGTAATTAAAGTATGAATTGTGAAATTTCTGTGCTGGTATTGTGTCATAAAAAAAGAAGATTGTTTTCAAACATGTTTAATAATAACTTCCACTGTCTTCCATTGCCAATCAGGTAGTCCCTCCAAAAACTCACACTCATTGGTTGATCTAGCTGGGTTTGGCCGCTTGGGATGGTAAAACAAAGTTTTGATTGTGCCACGATTTATGGGGAGAAATTGTTCTGGTAAAAATTGTGATATATACTTATTTATTCATATTTTGGAAGTACATTTTATTTCTATTTTGCTTGTTTGTAGGGCAGTGCAATTCTCATTACAAGTATGGGAAGATGGTCGGGGCATGTTGCATTACCAAATGCACATTATAAGCAAACCAACTCAGAGAAGATGAATAGATTAATTGGTTGATTTACCCAAAAAGTGTAAACACTGGTGCTAGGGTTGTGCAATTAATCAAAATAAAGCCAGAATCGCGATATGGCTTTATTTTGATTAATTGCACAACCCTAGCACCAGTGTTTACACTTTTTGGGTAAATCAACCAATCAAGTGTGCCGCACACGTCCTGAAAAGTGAAGCCAAAGCATTTTGATCATCCCCTGGTGGCTGGCTGCAGCATAGGTCATAAACCCCGCCCTCTCTATGTAATCGAATGAGTTGCGAGCCAAACTTTAAAAATCCAATTGCACTTCAAACATTTTTTTTTCCAAAAGATGGTTTCTGTCATTTTAGGTAGTTTGTATGTTCAAGTGTTTGTATTTCTAACAAATTAGTTAGTTATTTGATGCTATAAAAAACGGTTGTTACATCTGCGGGAGTATCGGCAGGACCTTGATATCGTGGCTCCGCGGCTCTGAATGACGTTATTGGCAATGACCATATCTGCGATATTTTGGCTTCATTTCTCTACAGTGGAAGGAAGCAGAGACACAAAATCTAACTTTTTTTACAGTCTACGCAGTAAACGCATGACTAGACAGTCTCTGCATGATAAGCTGCGATAGGAGAAAGTACTTCTAGTTGTATCAAGTTGAACTCTGCAGCTGAGGCAGAACACACACACATAAACACGCTCATGTCGTGCTTGCTGATGCAGCCCTCTAGACTAGGTCATCTGCGGTCCCAGTCAAGCGATGGATGACCTTTCCCAGGACGCACGCCTTTCGTCCTGTACTGCATTTTATTCAGTTCTTCTCTTCAGCAGAACCCTATCAGTATTCAGAAGAACGCTGGCATGACTGTGTGCTTGTGTATTCACCCTTGTAATGCATGTTTGTGAATGACAAAGATAAAAAGGACGTGAAAGAAAACAAACCAACATGCCCCAAAGCAAAGGACGTCTGAGAGATTCTGCAGGGCACTGCCGAGAAAATGACAAGGACGGATCTCTAAATAGCATTTAGTGTTGTTTTACAGCTCCTCGCGAGCAAAGGAAAAATGGCAGAAAGGAAATCTGTGCATCAGTAGATTCAAATCTGTTTAATGCCTAGAAGGCTTTCTAGACTTGTACGCTACAGAGGCTTTTTGTTCTGCTGTTTTTCCTGCGTTATATCTCCATAGTGTTTTGCAGTACATGCACAGCTTGATAACAGTGAGTTGCATGTTTTTTAGTTGCTGCATCCACTGCAGAAATCTCTAATGAATATTGATATATTGCTGTTTTGACAACTGTGAGGTCATAGTAATTTTTCTCTTTTCCCCAGAGAAACAGAGCAATGCCAAAGTATGACAGGCCTCTGCCGAACCCAGCATTCCTCTACTCTTGTAGACACCAAAGCTGCGTGTTTCTGTCCTTGAGGGTAGTATCCACTTTATTAGCGTGTTTATATTGAGGCTACACTATATTGTTGTTTTATGCTTGACTTGATAAAGAAATTAGTTCATTGTATACACTGTTGAGAGTATGGGAATGGAACTGATTTGTCATTTAGCAGATGCTTTCTTATGCAGAGCAACTTGTAACGCTACAGGGACAATTCAGTCTTTTAGTAGTAAGGCTAAGGGTCTTGCAGGGACACTATAGTCCATTAATCACAAGAATTTTTCCTTTGACCTTTGGGTTGCAAGTTCAGACCTTTAAAGACAACATTAGAAATGCATTTAACTTCTGTAATTTTACACTTTTTTTTACGTCCCCCCACCACTTTTTTCTCTCTCTCTTGTATTTATTTGATCAAATATACAGTGAAACAATACTATTGTGAAATATTTATTTTAATATATTTTAGAATGTAATTTATTCCTGTGGTGGCCATTATACACACTAGCCATTACGCCAGTCTTCAGCGTCACATGATCCTTCAGAAATCACTCTAAAATGGTGATTTGGTGCTCAAGAAACATTTCTTATTATCAATGTGTAAAACAATGGAGCTGCTTATTGTTTTTTTCAGGATTCTTTGATGAAAAGAAAATCAAAAGACCAGTATTTGTTTGACATAGAAATATATTTGATCAATTGAATGCATTCTTATTATCTTGTATTATCTAGTATTAATTAGTATTAGTATTAAAAAATGTAATGGTAATTTAACTCAAAGTCAAACAGAATATATAATTGTGAATATCTGAAGTAGAAAAGTTGACAGGAATTATTAAATCAAACCTTTTTTTTTGTTTAGGGTACAACATGCACTAATAAACTGTGCAAAATTCAACCTGTTACTTTTGTAGGTTATTGAGAATTTCATGTTGTCTTTAAACTAACATCACTCCTAAATCTCACAAAACATTTGGATTTCCTACACAAATTAAATTTAAAGTAATGCTTAAAAATATCTAATACAACACAATCCTTTGCAAAAGTTTTCACATGAAACTAATTGTCTAAACATTTCACAAAGATGCCCTGTTTTGTACTGTGCATAGAGCAGTTAGTGGCTTCTGTGGAAACGCTTAAAACCGAACATGTGACCTCATAATCATCACTTGAGATGATTGACAGCTGAAATGGCCTCAAGACGCATAATAAAAGTCGCCTCTATTATGTCAGACGTTAAGTGTGGCGATAAGATGTTCTCCTGCTGGAATAATACTGACTCTGGCCTAATACTGCCTGTGATGGACTGAATGTGCGTTAAAATATCCATTTTTCAATCCATCTTATGATGGTTTTTGCTAGTGCAAGTGTGAGCTTTTGGCAAAGAGAGCCCTATGTTTGAAGTAGTTGCCAGACTTGACATCCAGAAGCAGTTTTGACAGGTTGAATGTCATATGTCTCTATTTCTGTCTCGTCGTCTGTCCTTCTCTTTGACTTTATTATTGGAACAGTGTTGTTTTTCTTTCTAAATATCAGTGCTTCTGTTCGCTCGCTGTCAGTTGCTTGACTTTCAGTGTAATTGAACTTCCAGATGCCAAGGGCAGAGACACATTAACATTCCTCTCTCACACACACACACACACACACACACACACACACACACACACACACACACACACACACACACACACACACACACACACACACACACACACACACACACACACACACACACACACACACACACACAGGCACCCCCACCTAAATTCAATCTGTACATCATTTAAAGTGATCGAGTCTCTACATTTGGACTAAACCGCTCCATTCATATGGATTAGTTTTACATTCTATTAACTTTTTGAAGGGACAAAGTGGTAGTTGCATAGACTGTCATTGGAGGGACTCAGATTTCATTTAAAATATCTCATTTGTGTTTTGAAGATGAACGAAAGTCTTACAGGTCCAGCCTCATCTAGTTCCAAACCCGTATTACTAACTTCTTTGTACAGAACACAAAAGAAAAACTCAAATTAGACACAATTTACTTTTTATGTTATGGACAGGTTTTCTTCTTTTTTCTTCTTCTTTCATACAGGTTTGGAACAATGTGAGAGCGAGTAAATGATGAAAGAACCATTTCTCTTGGTGGTGTACCCGTTTAAGAGACTTGAAGTAAGAGTTGGTGCTTTGAGGCATCACGAGCGACAAACCGTTGGCAAGTTAAGCAGAGAAACTACTCATGCTCTCGCGATACCGTTGAGTAGGAACACCAACAAGCAACCAGCAGTACTGGGTGACCTTCAGAGATTTAATCGCACCTACGTTTGTTTAATTCTAATCTTGATTCGATTTTGCACATGTTTGAGAGCCATTTACACTTTCTCTCTCTCTCTTTTTATTGTCACGGTTTTAAGACTAAGCTTTCTCAGCTGTAGTTGTGGTGTGATGTGGGTTTTGATTTCCTTCTCTGCTGGTCTGTTGTTAGATGAACTGCGAATGAGGCGCCTGATTCTAAACCATGAGCAATTTATTACATGCTACAGGGAGAGATCATAAAAATTATTTCACTATACAGCAGTCAAAGAAGTGAAGTATATGGCAAACACACACATACGCACATATACACTACTTACCCTGAACTAAAAGAAAACTAGCTGGCGACAACCGGCATCCTTGAATAATGCATTTTTGTAACACTTATCTTGTATTAGTCCTTGAGGGAAGGGGCGAGAGAAACCGCTGTGGATCGTCGCATGCCGTCCCTGAAGTCTATGTGACCTGATGCTGCCGTCAAAATTGTATGATGAACATCAATGCGTCTGGGCTACAACTAATTATTATTGTGGTAATTAATTAATATGTTTATTATTTATTTGATTAATCTGATTGATCTCCATCTGTCGGTGGAGTTAAAATTGCACTCTATATGTGTGTGTTTCTCTTTTTCCACATTTCACGGGTCATTGCATTACCAACAACAGTCTCCCCAAAGGTAAGATAATGCGGAACGCAGTGGCCCACAGCGAGCTGTTTGTAAACGCTGATTTACCTTACGCTTAGAGACACTTAATGCACATGTGCGCAGTTGCATGTTAACGCTCACTGTTTTAATCTCCCCTTGAGGGAAGCACTGTAAACACGACGCCTTTGCACACACACACACACACTTGGCTAAGCTTTATAAAACGGTCTTAAGTGTATTAAAACAGCATTCAAAAGACTAGCAAAGCTGCGGGTTTAGTATAGCAGCTATGGAGTGTTTTGACCAGAACTGTAAATCCTCAATTCTGGAAGGAACATCAGTCATTTGTTATCAGATTTATCAGGCGAGGAGTTGTCCGGTATCACTCGTCAAGAGCAGCCCTGTAAAGCTGAAATATAGAGAGAGGATGAATAGTATATTTTCGAGCGAGTCCTGTCCTTGGAGATTCAGAGCGCTCAGGGTTTGGCCTACAGCCTCACATCTGTTGAGCAGAGCACTGAAAGATCCAACCCAGCTCTCTGTCTTTCTCTGTCTCACACATATACAGTATATATATATATATATATATATATATATATATATATATATATATACATATATTTGTGTGTATGGTATGACGAAATACCGTCTCGCTAAATGATTTATATATATATATATATATATATATATATATCTGTGTGTGTATGGCATGACAAAATACCGTCTCGCTAAATGATTTACTTTTAAGCGATGTGCAGAAGGCAGTCTTTTTCATAATTGAAATCATCTAGGATCCTCGTAGCATACTTGCTGCCACATGGGAACTATGACTGTAAATGTACTAATTTAAAAAAAAAGAAAAGCAGAAATGTTGATTTGTCTATTTATGTATGCCTGCCTGCCATCCATCCATTCGTCTGTCCGTGTGAATTTTTGATTTACTTAATTTGGTTACATCCAATTCAGTATCATATTGTTTGTATAAAACAATTATCTTTTCATAAAAATATTCTGACCATCTGAAACATGACTAAATCTATTCATACATGCGCTACAACTCAAAAGTTTGAGGTTACAGTACAATAATGTACTGTAAAAACAGTAATGTAAAAATAATAATACAATTTTGGTACTTTTTTTCTATTTAAATATATTTTAAGGTCCAGTCTTCAGTGTCTCATGATCCTTCAGAAATCATTCTAATATGCTAATTTGCTGCTCAAGAAACATTTCTTGTTATCAATGTTGAAGACAGTTGTGCTGCTTAATATTTTTATGGACATTTTCTTCCAGTTTTTTTTTTAAGGAATAGAAAGTTAAAAAGAACGTTCATTAGAGTTCATTTAGAATAGAATTTCGCTTTAAAAAGTCACATTTGATCAATATAATGTATCCTTGCTGAATAGAAATATTAATTCTTTAAAGAAAAAAAATTACCTCACACCCTTAACAGTTTAAGTTGGTTTTCTATCTGCCGACTCAGACTTGGCTAACTTTGTCAGTTGTGTATTCATTTTTAGACCTTTTTTTCAACCTTTTAATGTTAATTTAGGTCTGAGACTTGAGCGCCTGCTGTGATAACTGCTATATAGAACCGGCTAACACTGTGATCTTTGTGCAGTGATAACTGCTATATAGAACCGGCTAACACTGTGATCTTTGTGCAGTCTTAACATTTATAATCTAGAGTCGAGAATCTTAGCCTCTTGGCTGAAACGGTAATGGTGGGTTTAATTTGTCAACACAAGTTCACCACAGACCATCTCTCTTTATCGCACCCACACACAGCCCCACAGTTCTGTCAGAATAAAAAGGGAGAAGTTTGGCCATCTGCTAGTAGTAGGAATTCACGACACACACAAGAAGCCATTGTTCGGGAGCACTCCTAAGCCACTGCGATTTGCACAGTCCCTCTAAAGCCTATTGTGAAGGAGTTAGCATGACGCTAAAGCTGTGATGGTTGCCTTTAAGGGTGTGAGGGGAAACAGTTGAGAGTGATTTTCCTTTAACATTTTGGTGGGGGTAGCTACTGTCTGGACAAAGTTTACAACAACAAACATGCCAGCATTGGTCCAGAAAAGCTGATGTTTTAATTTACACTTTTTATACACTAAAATAAAGGTTCCAATTAAAAAAACGTTTTTCAGCTTGATGCCATACAATGCCAGAGCAGATCTCAAGATTCTAGTCCTTTAGAAAACTGGTGATTTAACTCGACGCAAAAATGACATTCACAACCAATTGCATTTCTGTAATGTAATTTATTTCTAGATATTGCATCAAACATGTAGGATAAAACTTGACTTGATTGGATCATGAAAAGTGTTTGACATGATGGGGGGTTGAAAAACAAGACTTGCCAATCCGAAAAAGTTTTTTTTTTCCAAAGTACGTTATTTCCAATTTAAAATGGTAAAGTGAATGATGAATCATGCACTTCCTTCCTTCACCGTACGTACCACCCCCTCCTTCCTTCATTCTTTCATTTACTTCCTTCCTTCATTTCCTTCCTTCCTTCACCGTACGCACCTCCTCTCTTCCTTCCTTCATTTCCTTCCTTCACCGTACGTACCTCCTTCCTTCCTTCCTTCCTTCTTTCATTTCCTTCCTTCCTTCCTACACCGTACGTTCCTCCTCCCTCCCTCCCTTCCTTCCTTCCTTCCTTCCTTCCTTCACCGTACGTACATCCTCCTTCCTTCAGTATCAATTTTGATTTCACTTTGTCCTTAAATTGAATGGCTTTTCTTATGTTCATGGGTTACTGTGTAATTAGTTGTCTTAGAAACTAGCTGAATTATAAGTTTACATTTTATTTCAGTTAATATTTATTTTATTTCAAGAAATCTTTTTTTTTTTTTTTTTAGTTAATGATAATAACCCTTATGGGCAGGGGTTAAAGTGGGCCGGAACGGTCCGGAACTGTGTTCCGGCACCTCAGATAAATTATTAAATAAATAGATGCATTAATCTCAACGAATCTCGCTGGTCCCGAGATGGACCGACTGGGCGACCAACCTCCCTTCCTCCCCGCTGAACGTGAGTGATTATAAATGCGTGAAATGCACTCACGGTGGTTGAGCGCGGTAAAGTTAGTTTAATTTTCGATATTTCGCCGGACATTGTTTTCCCTTGCCACTGTTCTAGGGTCGGCAGTGTTACAAAGATATCAATTGCAGGATTAGTTTTAACATTATGTAACCATTATCGACATTAAATATTCGTTCAAAATCACTGTGCATTAATGCTGCATATTTATACCTGAGAATGCTTTGATGCGTTTCCACAACGCATGCCTATGGGAACGTCTGGCAATTCCACTAACTACGTTAAACGTAGCCTACCCTATAATTTGTATTATTTAAAATTACTTTTCAAATTCCAAAGCTTGTAGAAGGTTCCTATTGGCAATGCTGATCTGGTAGCCTTGAGTAAATTAACTTATCTAAGAAAATTATTCATAAAACTCATCAGTTGAGCCTATGTTTACTTTTTTTTTTACTGACACAGACGAAAATAAAAAGACTATCAGTCAAAGTTCAGCTTTAGGAGGGGAAGAAATATGGCAGGATAATGAGACAAAGAAAGATTGAGATGAGAGAGCATGTATTGACAAATAATCTAATGCACACTGACATGGTTTTAAAGCTATTTATTATCCATTTTTTGGCCTTCAAAAGTCTTAAATTGCACATATGTAGGTCAGAGAAATCAAAATTTTCTCAGGGGAGCATGTCCCCTTATCACATTTAAATGCACTTGAGATGGGGGGTAATGTGGGCTGGTGTGGTTACAGTGCCCGGGCTAAATTTTTGGCCCAGTGTTCAGCAATTTTAACATAGTATCGTCATCATATCAGTGTTGATGGACCAAAATAAAACCATTAAAATATCAAGTAAATGAGTATTGTGATATGGGGTGCCACAGTGACACTCTTGTCCCAAAAAGTATTGCTATACCACGATACTCAATATGTTGTCCCACGGTGAGTCATTTTTCCCTGTTGCACCTACACAAAATTTGAGGGTTCCCCCACCTACAAAATCCCATTTTAACCACTGCGTATGGGTGATTATTTTCCACAATTGATGTTCATAAGCTGCCGCAAAGAACAATTGAAGAAGCTTTTTTTATAAGGTTGTAGAATAGTTGTTGATTTCAGCTTTGTTGAGACTCCAGCTGTTTCAGCGATACATCCTTCAGCCAGATGCCAGCTGTCAATCATTCCCTTTCTTCCTCTGTTTCTTTCTTTCTTTCAATTGTCTGTTTTTTGTGTCTGCCTCTTGCTACCTGGTTCCGGCCTCTCTCTTTGTCTCTAGGCTAAAGTAAAGAGACTGACCTCCAAATGGAACCATTTTAATGACCTATTTTCATTGACCTATAGATTCATCAGTAGTTTATGCCTCAAAGGTTTCACTTTCTCTTGTTGAATCGATTCATTTGACTTAGAAATTACAGGTTCTTTATTGTTAGAGGTGTTTACTGAGAGACAGTAAATGCTCCATGGTCTATTTGGTGAGACCATCTGTGGATTTATATCGAAATTCTAATAAAACTTTACAAGCTGTGAGAGCAAACCCCGATCAGTCTCTAGAGATACGTGGAACATTTTAGCAGAAGCCTCTCTGTGCTGGCTGGAGTTATGAGCCCTGGGCCTGTAGGTAAACCACCCCTGCAACCTATACAGATCAGGTCAAATAAAACACAGTGGTTTCAGTTCATCTCCTCCAAGACTAGATAGATCGAGCTGTTTGCAGTACAGGGCATTGACTGAATTTCACTGTGCTGTTATATCAGTGGCCACGAGTGGTGCTTTTGTTCTGGTTACATTCCTGCTCCTCCTTTTACCCCTGTGATGAACTCTAGAGTTATCTTTTCTAGTCATGTCAATCTGCTATGTTCAGAGGAATATACTCAGGATCATATTATACAGGAGACTCTGAAATCTGATTGGAGGAACCACATTCAAAGCGGTTTTGAATGAAATAAAAGATTTGAAGAAACTGCATGGAAATTTAATTTTAATGTAGAAAGTAGTTTGGCGATTCAATTTTTAATTGTCATTCAATTCAGATGGGTTTTAAACTTGAGCTATGGTCTTGAGCTATGTGTTACAGTGAGTTTAATATTACTGTACTCATGGTGTCTAACGGCTTATCGCTATGTATTTTACTACAGAACAGAATACAGCTTTCGTCTTTCATCTTTAGTGATTGGTAGAATTTAGTATGAGGGTTTCACATCTTCTCTTTGCTCAATGATAAAAGCTTTTTTTTCTGTAAGTGCATACAATAAGCTTTGGTGTTGGAGAAACATTTCAAACCTTTCCCAGTTCTCTTTCCCCCACACTACTGTCTTTCTCTTTCAATCCGTAAGAGCTGGTTGTCACGGGCTCTTTCAGCGAGAGCCATAAATGGGGGGTTTAAAAGAAGCTGTCGCTTCTACCCAACAATTTCATGCTAATATTCCAGTCAGCCACTTTTAGAAGGGAAGCGAGCAGGGAGGAGGATGAGTGAGCATGTACAGGTGGGCTGTCACAGATAAGACATCTTTTGCTGTCAGTTTGTGTGTAAGCGAGAATTTGTTTACTGTGAGACTGAAGCGTACTGGCTTTTGTACTGTCGTCTGTGTAAATAATGTCGATCGGTTGTTCTGGAGCACTTTTTGTGCAAACCCATCCCCCTTAAAATTTGAATTTTTCACAATTGTGTCGCAGTTGTCTGATGTTTGGCCTGACATTTAAATTCTCTGTTGACTTAGATGTATTTGCTTTTATGTTGCAGAGAGAGAATTAAGGTGTCTGTTCTTGTGTCTTTTGTATAAGATGGTTTGGTTTCAGTCAGCTCTCTAGAGAGGACACTGCACTTTTTCTGTTTGTTTTAAGTTTGATATTTTCTCTTGCCGTTCAATATGTGCTTATTGATTTTTGAAACAGTGCACGTCTCAAAATCCCAACAGGGACTTGTATAGATGGCAGCGTGTGTGAGTGCGAGCTGGAGAACTCAGGGACTTTGTGTTTTTGTGCGTGCGTGTGTGTGCGTGCGTGTTTGAGCGAGAGAGAGGTGCAGTAATTTGTCTCTTTCATCATCTCCAGTACTTTCATCCGCTAGGATTTTTTCCTTGGAGATGTTTTCTTTGTCTCTGCTTACTCTGAGGGGGAACAAGCACATCAGTTTATTTCTGAAACCGATATTTCATTAAAGTTGTTACGAGAGCATTGCTGTTTCTCTTGTGGTCATAAATGCAATCTTTGACAAGCACAGCACTTTGGGATCACACTGTAAACTATCAGTTACATTTACTTTTCACAATTATTTATCACCATTTATTGCATACAAATGGTTAGAGCTGCATGATTCTGGATAAATTGAGAATCATGATTTTTTTTTTCCAAACAGAGACTCACGATTCTGAACAGACGACTAAATAAAGTAACATGTAATGGAAGTTCAGACGAAATGTTAATTGCTGCTGTCTATTAAAAACGTTTAATTATTCTGAATGAATTACTTTAAAAATAGTTTTAAGTGAATGATTCAATGACTCACTCATAAATACTTCACTTGTTTCATTACTGGATGAATCAGAGTTTCTTGAATGAATCTCTTGAATGATTCAATGACATTAATTTTTCTAAACAGTCAGTTGTTGCCACCTGGTGGCATAATAATCTAAGTGATACAATCATTATTTGAAGCTCATATTACTTTCTAAAGGTGATTTACTCTTGTTTGATCGCTTCCGTTGACATCAGTGTTTTTATCCGGACTATAAACTTTTATCACAATACTTCTATATTTATAACTCAGAAATAATGATATTGCGTGGTTGAAAAGACGTTTTGTTAAGCGGTTTCATACCTGTGCATGACGACTGATGATTTTGTCAAAGGTTTTAGACATAGGTGAATCTTGTCAAAATGAGATTGCGTGGGTGTTTGAATCGAGATCACAATCTTTCAACGAATTTTTTTTCTATTTAAAGGGGCTATGTGTAGCTTTTTACTTAAAAAAAAATCTTTAAGATAGAGTTTTCATTTGTACATTTATGAGCCAACCATAATGTAATAGAAAGGATGACACCTTAATCTCCGCCCCGGTTGCCTCTATCAGCCTGTAGGCTCAATTGTGTGTGGAGGAGTCGGGTTCGAATTGGCACGAAAATTCTCAAAATGTGACGTCATGCGCGTTCTCGTCTACTTGGACTTACATCCGTCAATCGCTAGCAGCAGTAAATAACGTTAGTGTTTCATATGGACACTGCGAATGGAAAGAAGCGACCAGCCTCCAGCACAATCCAGACACAAACTCCTCGTAAGTAAAGAAATAAAGCCTTATCTAGTGCGGCCAATAGGAGTGTAAATATTAATCGATTCGTATCGATGCATCGATTATACAGCCGACGATTCGATGCATCGATGCGTCCGCAAGAGTATCGATTAATGTGTTTGTTTTGCCACCTGTCTATTTTCAGCATCCGCTCATATGCGTACAAACGATTGTTGTTATGCACTGGGCTAACGTTAGTTAGTCACCGAACTAAACTGCTAGTGTAAATGCAACCTCAGTCACTTAGTCGGCGAATTCCAAGCTAGCAGTTACTAACGTAAACAAACAGGCGCTATCGTGTACAAAAGGCTACTTCAACAGCTTACTTTAAAAGTCTAGGGTGCTTTCACACCAACTCGGAACTGAGCGGGCACGGTTCGCATGAAAAATCGCTAATTATGTAAACGCTGTCTGTCATGCGGACCCGGGTGCGCACTGGGGTACCAAACCCGAGACTGCCTGGAGGAGGTGCGCTGAGTTCGGTTGTACTCGAACCGTGCCGCGGCTCGCGTGAATGTGAAAGCATCAAGGACTCGGGTGCGCACTTGTTCAGGAAGTAAGTGACCTGCGCATGCATTTAGCTGATTATGATGTATTTAGTTAAATAAAACACATGTAAGGGATGATAGTGTTGATAATTTACCTTGGATAAGAGCGAGAGTGAGTCTGCAGTGTATTCGTACACACATAGCGCGTGGACTCAGGGCAACAAATTAATGGAAATCCACTGTCTCCTGCGTTTGCAATCAGCAAAAAGCCAAATGCGACACACAGTAAACTGGTGTTGTTCACTCTGCTGTGCATAATAGCACCAAATAAAATTAAAAAACACAATATATTGACCCGCGTTCTGTTTTACTATCATGCACCGTGCACGTTTGCGATGACGTAAGATGCACGGAAACGCACCAGGGTTCGATAGAATCAAGTTTTGAACTGTATGCAGTTACTGTTATATTTGCTATTCTATTTGCAGTGCATTGAGCACAACATACACATTATGTGAATAGAATACTGTTCCTCTATTCTCAATAAAAGGCAAATTATAAACATTTTTTGTTGATTTATTTGAAACTTAATAGATATCGTGTAAAAATATCGATTATTGAATCGAATCGTATCGCAGGGAATTCTGAAGTATCGAAAATAATCGAATCGTTGGCTTAAGAAATCGATATTGTATCGAATCGTCATGTAGGCTCCGATTTACACCACTAGTGGCCAAAATAGAGAGTGATCGGCGTCGGGCAAAGACAAGACAAGAGTCAACATCGGAGCGCCATTTGATTCTTGGAGGGAGCACCGGTCAGCGCTGGGTATAAAAACAGACCACGAACTGGCTTTCTTTTTACTGCAAAAAGGTAAGACATCGTTACAACTCTCTGGTTGCTGTTGTCGTGCTCATACGAGCGTGCGCACCGAGAACGAGCACGAGACTGGCTGCAGTTTCGCTAATGGCCACTGGTGTCAGTACCGGTTAGAAATTTCAGAACCTACACAATGCTCCTTTAAGGTAAATCCTGAAAAAATGTATCAGGGTTTCAACAAAAATATTATGTAGCACAACGGTTTTCAACATTGATAAGAAAATTCAGCCATAATCGCATGAATAAGAAAATTTCTAAATATTAAAATGTTATTTTAAATTTTATTATAGTTCACAATATTACTGTTGTTTTGATTGAATGATTTTGAATAAAGTCTCTTATGCTCACCATGACTGCATTTGTTCAAACAAAAAAATTACATTTTATATTACATTATACTCATTCTGTCAGTGTTACCATCTACATGTAAGCTCTATGTAGTGTTGATGCACACTGTTATTTTGTTTTGTCGCCATTATGGTAGTTTAGTGCTCTTGTTGGTGAACCTGATGGTGTTAAATCAATTTAAGTTGTTGGAAAACCTCATTTGGTGAACTTGCTTAATGTATTAAATCAATTGGGTCACAACACTTGTTCACATCCTTCTCTTTTTATGGAGAGAGGGACAAAAGTGTGAATGTATTTATTTTGTTTTATTCATGTGAATCACATAATTGCCCAGGTGTGATCTGCACTGCAGTCATCATTATATAACACAGACCTCAGTCAGAGATCGTCAGAGACTCGCTCTGAATGAAGAATGATTTGTTTGTTGAGTCTGATAAAGGGCTGTGAACAGAAATGAGAAAGAAAAGTGTGAGAGAAACGGAGAAGTGTTGTTTTTTGTGGATTAAGTGCCAGGGTTTGCTTTCTTTTCTAAAACATTTCTTAACATATTCAATAATACCATGATTTTTGACCTGTACCATTAAAAATATTTTCTTTTTTTGATTCATAAAAAAGTTTTGCTTTTTTACTTAAATTCTTAATACTTTTTAAATGTACATTTACCATGGGAAACCTTTAAAGTACTATGATGTTATCATAAAACGATGACGATTTCACATGGTAAAACTATGAAATATTGGTTATACTAACATATTATATTATTTTACAGTATGTATACTTGGTGTAGTTACTCAAGAAAGTACTGGTTATATAAGGTAATTACATGGGTTATAGGTCTAGGGATAGGTTCAGGGTTAGTACCTAGTTATAACCCAGTAATTGCTTTTGCTATAATAAGATGTACATGCGGAATAGGACTGGAAAATAAAGTGCAACTGAAATATTTGTACCTTTGTATTTATTTAAAATGCATTCGGAGAATATTTGTACCATTTCATTTATTTACAATGCATTCGGAGTCCTTGTAAATACCATGACATATGTATGATAATGATTCAGTACCGATTTATACGTTCTGTCTTTGTATGTCCCAAAGCGTCATTCTAGCACAGTATTTTTGTAAGAATAATGTCTCATGACTTTATTCACTTTTTTTTTTTTTGCAAACCATGAGAGAAGCATTTCATACAGAAATGGGTGAATCATAGTGAGAATGAATAAAGCGTGGGAGTGAAACACCACAGCAACACCCCGCTGAGTCTGACTAAGCAAACAAACTCATTCTAAAGATTTGCATTTGAAGTTCAAGAGCAACATATTTCCTTTTAAGTTCCTGGTTTATTTTCATAATTGTTTTCATAGACCAGCTGGAGCTGTAGTATTTCTCCTGCTGTGTGCGTTAAGAGGAATTCTAGGATACCATGCTGTCCGAACGCGTTTTCAGACAGCAGAGATGTTTCGTCTTGTGTTTACCGCGGTGTTAAACCTTTTGTGGTTTAGCTGCACCGCTGCTGTATGTGTGTTGGTAAAGCTCAAACAGCAAGTGCTCTCAATCTCACGGTTTTAATTACATGAGTGCAACAGGTTGTGAGTTGTTTAAGTGCTTGCGCTCACACACAGACACAGACATTTAGTAATTACTGGCGAGCAATGCCTTGACATTCTTCTGTTTATTTGAACTTGACTGTTTCATTAGTAGTTTGCCCTCTGGGCTCTGGTTAGTACATGAGAAGGAGATAAAGTCTGATCTGCCAGTCATCTATACAGATCATAAAGCAGACATTTCCTTGGGAGGGAGCAAGAGATAGAGAAAGAGACAGATTAGCACTTGGAAACAAACAGACAGTTGTAATGGAGAGGTTGACAGGAAATTATAGATATACAGGTAGGAGTTTTCAACACACTTTGACAGCCAGATTAATCTGAATGGATATTTTAAGATAGTGATTCTCAACCTTCTTGACTCTGGTTCCTCATATAATTATGACAAAGCTGCTTATTATTATCATTACCAGAAACTGGGAGTATTGATATATAATACATTAATTAATCACACATAATTTTATCATTCAAAGTCTCAAGAACTCATTGAACTGACAGAAGATATATAGTGTCTAGGGCTGTAATCTGTAAACAAGGCATTGGTCTGCATCATCCATGGTGGTTTGCTGAAGTTAGCGTTTAATTTATTGTCAGAGTAATCTACTATGTCAAAGACATCGGGAGTGTGGCAGCATTTTATGAAAATAGAAAATGGAAAAAAGTCAAATGCAAAGTTTGCAAACAACAGTTTGCATATCACAGCTCGACATCAAACATGGCGTATCACCTAAAAACGGTAAGCTAACTTGTCTGCGTTGGGTTGCCCCGTCTTTTTTGAGTAGGCTATATCAGAGTCCGTCTATGGAGAATCTTGACACTTCCTATTAGACCCGTTGTATATCATCTTGGTTGCAGTTCCATTAGAATTCCACTGGAGGTGATCGCGGGCGAGTACAGAATGAATGGGAGTCTATGGAGATAGGCGGCTAAATGTATCCCTTTCTCCTGCTTGTCGTTGAATCAACGTAGATTTTATTGTTGATTCCGCAAGTACAATATAGATTATAGACCAAAAGTCGAATGAACGAGTACTTATGTCCTTTCGATTTCTTACAGATTAGGTCGTTGTTGGCCGGAACACGCTAGCATTCTGCTATTATGTGAAGTCATCACATTTTTGAATAAAGGTTAGAAGACATGACTGAAACTGCCACGAAATGATGGCTAATAGATAGTTACACACACAATACAAGCAAGGATTATATAATAGAACAAGGCTGTATTGTATTGTATTGTATTTGTAGAGTGTCTTTCAGTCTTTCCTTGGGTATCAAATTCACAACATTGCTGTTAGACCTACAAAGAACTTTTAAAAATAAACTCAAGACATAACCACAACCCACAATACTGTTACAGCTGTCTAAGTTTCAAGCACTGTGATTTAGTGTCATGCCAATAAGCCTTTAAAGGTATTAAAGTCAGTTTATGTCCTGAGTTACAGTATATTGAATGTAATCTTTCCTTCTCCATATGGAGAAATCAGTCTAATATGCTGATTTGCTGCTCAAGAAACATCTCTTATGATCTATGTTGAAAACAGTAGTGCTGCTTAATATTTTTATGCAAACTGTGATATGTTTTTTTGCCATATGGGCGAAAATGCCTTGTTCATGTCAGAGGAGATTGGTTCGAGCTGATAGAAAGGCTCAAATAACCACTTGTTACAACCGAAGAATGCAGAAGAGCATCCCTGAACACTCAAAACGTCGGACTTTGAAGCAGCTAGGCTACAGCAGATTTCACTTAAATGTGACCGTTGAAGATTGGAAAAATGTTGCCTGGTCTTTTAAGCCTTGATTTCTGCTGCAAAATTCAGATGGTAGGGTCAGAATTTGGTGTAAATACGAATGCAATGATCCATCCTGCCTTGTATCAACGGTTCAGGCTGCTGGTGGTATAATGATGTGGGGGATATTTTATTGGCACACTTTGGGCCCCTTAGTACCAAATGAGCATTGTTGAAATGCTACAGCCTACCTGAGAATTGTTGCTGACCATGTCTATCCCTTTATGATCACAGTGTACCCATTTTCTGATGGTTATTTGCTTCCAGCAGGATAACGTGCCATGTCATAAAGCTCAAATCATCTCAAACACTATAATCATGGCCTCCACAGTCACCAGGTCTCAACCCAATAGAGCAACTTTGAGATGTGGTGGAGCGGGAGATTTGCATCAACGATAAATCAGAAACTCTGTTATACTAAATCCAAACAACCCCCACCTCCCCCTCATGTTTCCAGCACCTTTTTGAATATATACCATAAGTTATCTAATGTAGTAAATGTCAACATATTTTTTGGGGTGACTGTTGATCAAACATGGTTAAATCAAAACTTGACAATTTAGCTAGTTAAGAAGCCTAATGGGGACACCAGCCACCCATGCGGGGAACCAACATCCTAAATGCAACATATGCTGGTGAAAAGGCTGTCATGCGGTTCTTTTCAACATGGCAGTGCTTTACGTGTCGTGACATATTCAGTGTTGGAGAGCAGGAGAGGGAAAAATATTTAAAGGAAGAGGGATAGACACAGAGACAGAAGGGAGGAGGGCTTTATTAGCCCTTGTTGATCATTGCCAGGGCAGAAACAGGCTTATTTAGCCCCCACCTAATCATTTCCTGTAATCCAGCACCCCACACACAGGAAGCTACTACCAGCCTTCCTTTCCGTTCGCTGAACAGAACAGGAAACAAAGTTGCAGCAGAATGATGGCGGCTATAAATCCTTATTCATTCATTTCCCTCTCTCGCTCTCTCAGGAGCTGGCATGGTTTCTGTTTGTGATGCAGCGTGCTGTCAATACTCGGTAATGGCAGGACTTAGCCCTGAGGTTTATTGCCTGTAGGTTACATGGCACTCTGCGTTCTAGATTGCTGAAGCACTGCCAGTGGAATCAGGGTTGTATTTTACAGCTTAAGATGGTTCAAGAGAAGTTTGACTGAAATGTGCAGATCCAGGGATTATATCAGTAGGTCATTCAGTAAAAAACAAATGTGGGGGGCTTCTGTGTGATTGCTGTCTATGTAGCGGTAATTTCCCTCAAGTCTCTTGACAATAGAACAGAATAGTATGGAAGCTTGTTTCCACCACAGATTTTTTTTTATTATTATTATTAAACTATCACAATTCAGATTTTTTTCTCAGAATTGCAAGATAGACTTGCAAGCTTTTTCAGAATTGTGAGATTATTTGCAATTCTGAGAAAGAAAAGTAAGAATTGCAAGATGTAAACTTGCAATTGAGAGGAAAAAAATGTCAGAATTATGATTCTGTGAAAAAAGTCGCGATTACCTTTTTTTTTATTCCATGGAGGAAACAAGCTAGAGTACTTTATAGTTGTACAATGCTTATAATCCTCTATGTATCATACTATGTTTGACAGTAATTTTTGGTTCTTGTATCAGTTTATGTATTTTAATGAATGTTTTAAGAATAATAATTTAAACATTAATAATTTGTATATACACACACACATTTTTACACTTTTGCCAGTAGCTGAAAGTATGTGTGTGTGTACGCATGTTGCTATGACGCTAATCAGTTTTTCTGCTTCCTCACTAAATGTAAGAGCTGTGTAAACGTCTTCCTGCTGGAAGTGAATGGATTGCTGCTTATTAAAACACACCACACACACACACACACACACACACACACACACACACACACACACACACACACACACACACACACACAGACACAGACACAGACACAGACACAGACACAGACACACACACACACACACAGACACACAGACACACAAAATGATGGAGATTAATAGATCCCATCAAACTAGCTGTATAGGGACCAGGAACCAAAGCATACGCTTGTTACTAGGACTGTTCTTTTTAGCACACACACAATGAGAACCAAATGCTTTGTTGCATTGGGATCTTTTTCTTCTCTCGCTTTAAAACATTTTTAGCCAACTTGTGACATTGGTTTTTATTTCAAAGGGTTATTGCACACCCATTGAGACAGAGACAGCACCAGTTTGAGAGCGCTCAGAAAAGACGGCATGATGTTTGGAAGGATATGAGTGCAGCCACTACATCCTATCGACGTTCTCTTCCTCCATTATTGCACTCCTGTGTCAAATTTATCCTCTGTTAACCCTCAACTTGAAACAGTCTCGAGTCCAAGATCCTTATGACGCTGACCCTAATTTCTGCAGTAAAGCTTTCGGAGACCCTTACCACACATAAGCGCACACACTCTCACCCTGTCGTATTTTTTCTTGAAGTTATTGCGTCCCTGGCAGTGGATAACTCTCTCATGTCATAAATATTGCAGACTCTGGGAGGTGAAGGCCAGCTTCAGTCAGGATATTACTATCCATTTAGCCGGAGCGTACCACTGAAAGTGCACAAACACAGAGATTACAGGAACAACAAAGCCCTGTGCTGGAATTAAAGGAACAGCAGTATGCAGTTGTTTAAAAAAAAAAAAAAACATTTTCATCTGCCGAGGTTAAAGGTGCAGTAAGCGATTTCTGAAAAACACTGTTTATGTTTGAAATTAACCCAAATAAACACATCCCTCCCATAAAGCGTAGATGATGAACGAATGAGCAAGGAAGAACACAAAATGAACATACAGCACACAAGAGTATATACAAGCAAGAATTGGTTGTTAGTCGCCAGCAGCACATCAGCTCAAGACAAACAGACACTCAAAGATACAAAACCAGTGTTACTCACGTATGGAGCAGAAACAACACAAACTCGGTGTCTCTTTTCAGGCCTCCCCGCTAAGGTCTCTCAGCACTGCAAAGCTTTTCTAATATTAACGCGGGTCCTAAAGCTTTTGTCTGATCAGAACCCTTTTTTTCCCAGTGATATTCCTCTGACCTTTTCTCTTTTGTAATGTCTCTCAGCCATCTCTCTTTCTACAGTCTCTTTCAAATCTCCCTCTTGCTCACTCACTCTCCTCCTCCATCATGAGAGGACACGCCCCCTACTACTGATTGACTACAAGTGTGTTTCAGTGCTCGGTCCCATCCAATTTCAGCAGTTGTGAAGCTCATAATTTTTAAGCACTTTTAAAAGCAAGTTCTTCAGTTAAAATGTTTGTTACTTGAGCTATCATCCATTTTCAGGAAAGACTACTGTTCAACATTAGGTGGATACATTTTACCTGGTGAATGGCATTTCATGTTTTGTTTTGTCTTGAGAAGGCACCAGTTGCAACCCCCGCTTAGTACACCAGGCCCAGATGCAGGCCCAGTTCCAAAATCACATCACTGAGGGTCCTAAATATATTAAATAAAGTAAATATATTTTTGCACAGAGAGAGTTGGTAAGTGATTTTTTTTTCTACTGGTTAATGGGTATGTTCATCACAAAATAGTCGCATAATTTAAACTTATTTTCCTTTGATTTGGTGGCAACTTTTCTGTTTGGCTTCCATTCTATCTTTATTACTGTAAATTATTTGTTTTGTTTGTTTTACAAGCTATTGATATAGAGGTGAAGTAGTAAATAACCTGGCATTTAGCTCTTTAATTGAGAGGAAGTTAGTTGGGAGGATGTGCACGCACATGTTGTTTGTTGGAAAAGTGCATGTGATTCTCTTCACTGTGTTATGGAAAGAGTAAACAAGCCAGATACTGATGGAAGAGATATTATCGGACCCCTCCATCCTGAATGCTACGCTGTGCTTCATACATCTTGCTTTTTATCTGCTTTTGATTCCAATCTTCAGGGGAAAAGGAGTTTCTGGAAAGCTCTTGTAAATTCTGTATGGTTGTACTGATTTGATTTGGAGATCCTTAAGTCAATATAAGTGCAGCTCATGAGAATGAGTAACTAGTACTGCCAAACACACACTCCACCTACAGCAGATGACAGCTGCAGCGCTCTAGCCATCTCTAGTTACTGTCAGGAGAATAATAACTCAGCACTCTGGTAAATAATTAGAAAACAACTCAAAATAGGCAATAATGTCAATGCTGGGTAAACAACATATGGTTCTTTCATAAACTTTTTTTTTTTAATCTTTCTATGCTGACAATGTACACATGATTAAAGGGTTAGTTGACCCACAAATTAAAATTCTCTCATCATTTGACCCTCATGTCCAAACTTTCGTTCATCTTCTGAACACAAATGAATTTTTTTTTTAATGAAATCTGAGAGATTTCTGTGCATCAGTTAACAGTCTATGCAACTACCAATGACGGATGCAACTTGTCCAAATTTTCTGAAGATTTTTTACGTTTTTTTAAAAATTGTATTTAATTACAATTGTATATACTTTAAAAAAACTTTTTCATAATTTTTTATTTGTATCTTTTATAATATATTTTTAAAATATCTTTTTAATTTTTATTATTATTATTATTTATGATTATGATATCACTTGTATTCAATAATCAAGCAGTAAATATTGAGTAACTTATTTTAAGACAGTTAAAAAAAACAACTATAATGCAGAGATTGTCAGACTGTGAACGTTTTTGGGAGTATGGAGTCGTAGAGAGCTGATCTTTTGAGGTTTTGAGTGATGGATTGAAAACCGACAGTGTCAGTGGTGGTTCTGGCAGTCACATCCATTCTTTGACAGAAGAGGAGACTGAGAAAAGGGGGTGAAAAACCAGAGGAAAAACAACTTGACTGCGTGTGTTTTTCTCTCACTCAATCTCCCTCTATGACAGCTCATCGACGAGGAGACTTCCTGCCTGGTAATTGGAGGAGAAGCAACTAATTAATCATGTTTTAGTACCATCTCAGTCACCACGACAACCAGAATCTTACAGGAGCTTCTGCCTGACATGGATGTAATTGAATTAGATGAACCCGAATGCGGTGTCTTTTGGATGCTGCTGAGATGAGTGTGTACGATTCGAGGACAGCAGGGTAATTATAGCGCTGTTGGAAATGATGCCTCACTTTCTTGACCTCATTCTGAACACGTTTGTTACGTTTGCACTGCAGTTCATTTGATTTCTTGAAACTATTTTTGCATTTTATACCAAAAATACTCCTATTGGGTCAATGCAATACCATGTTTTTGGGTATTGCATGTTGTTTGAACCTTACTATGTTGTTTTTAAACATATCATGCTAAATATCATATTTTAGGACAGGTAACATGGTACTACCATGATATTCTTGGAAGTACTAAATAAATACAATTGAAATTTAGTACTATGGTGCATTTTCAGAGTGCCGTGGTATAACTGTCTGTTACCAGTACTGTACCATATAGCCTAGTACTGCCACAGTGTATTTTTTGTAAGGGTAATATGACGTAGTGTTAAAAAACATGATATTACCATGGTACCTGTACAGAAAGCAGTAATAACATGTTCAAACTACATGATAAAGCCCCAAAAACACATGTACTTAATAAATTACATATTGCAATATAGCTGGTATACATGATGCTTGTCAACAAAACATGGTATGACTTGAATATAAATCCTGTACATAGATTTTAAGATCCTTTTGCCTGTTCTGTTACATTGTATGCTTTTGTATTATTTGCAGTATGTGTGTCATCTAATTACTTGTTAAATATTTCTATGTTGAGAAAGTCACAAGTCATTTTTAGGGCTCCTTAACTTTTGTGAATATTAAAGCGGGTTATGATACCATTTCCTCTGTCATTAACCTGGTCCTCGGATCACTATTGGAGGATATGAAAAGGCGATTTGGAATCGTTTAAAGCATTACGGCTCATGTTTTATTCATTAAGGAGTTGATTAATGTACTCGCTCCATCCCCAGTGATCACCTTATGTGCAGGGTAGAGGACAGTTTTTATACAAGATGCTGAATTAATAATGAAAGCAATTTCCTGTGTGGCTTGTCATGTTCCGTTCATGGCACGGGGAACGCTGCTGCTGATATTGATGTTCATTTTTGTTGGGGACACACACGGGTAAACCCAAATCACCGGCTGCACACTGATCTGATTTATGGAGTAGAGCAGTGTGTCCTCCTTTACTTTCTTTTCATTTGGAATGGTCCCTCTTATCCAAAGCATCTAATGAGGAAGAGCACAAGTCATTTAACAATAATAGTAGTGAAGTTATATTAAAAAGTAAAAACAAACAAACAAAAAAACTGAAGTTTTTCATTTCTTTATAATTTTTTTCTGATTACAAGTTTAATCTATAAATAAAAAAATATTATTTTGTTTGTTCATTATAAACTATTTATTTACACTACCTTTCAAAAGTTTGGTCTCAGTATGATTTTCTTAATGTTTTTGAAAGAAGTTTCTCATGCTCACCAACACTGTGTTTATTTGATAAAAAATAAATAATAATAATAAATAAATGATATATATATATACTAACTGTAAAAAAATATTTTTAAAATGTAATTTATTTCTGTGATGAAGCTCAATTTTCAGCAATTGTGATACATTATCCTTCAGAAATCATTTTAATATGATGATCTGGTGTTCAAGAAACATTTCTTCTTATTGTTGAAAATGTTTTTGTGGAAACTGTAACGAAACAGAATTTTTTCAGAATTTTTCAAAAGAACATCACTGATTTGAAATATATTTTTTGTTGTTGTAATAATGCAAGTCTTTACAGTAACTTGTGAGCAATTTAATGCTTGCTGAATAAAATTTATTTAAAAAACAATCCTTACTGACCCGAAACTTTTGAATGATTGTTTATGGTCACACTTTAGTTTAGGGTAAAATTCTTAACTATTAACTATGACTTTTGCCTCAATAAACTCAATAAGCTCATTACTGCTTATTAATAGTTAGTAAGTAAAGGTAGTTGTTAAGTTTAGGTATTGGGTAGGATTAAGTGATGTAGAATATGGTCATGCAGAATAAAGCAAACTTGCTTTATAATTACTAATAAACAGCCAATATCCTAATATGCATTCTAATAAGTAGCTAGTTAATAGTGAGAATTGGACCCTAAACTAAAGTGTTACCGAGATTCAGTTTTGAAATCTAGGACAGACGCCTGTGCCCTAAATACTTTTAGATTTTGTGCTCTTGTAATCTGCTGAGGGCGTTTTAAAAATGATCAGTGGATCTATTATTACCTTTAAAGCTGTTTTAATAAGGCTAAAAGTTTGGCTGCTGATGTAGATGTTTGTTTTTTTGCGTGCTGTGTTGTATTTGAAGTGTATTTGTTTCAATCCGTCCGTTTAGCAGCTGTGGTTGCTGGCAGGATGCACTGTGTTTAGTGCCAATACTATATTGCTCTTTCTCTTTTTTCCCCTCTCTCTCACTGTCACTTTCTCTCAGTCTGTTGTAGATGAATGAGTTTGTAATTCAGAAATAACTTTCAGGGAAATATTGAGTGAAAATACTGTCAGACGGATAGTACAAACAGGAGGACAGCTTTCGTTTTATACATGTTATTTTGCATGTTGTTCGGTTTTACATTAGCTCAGATAATAAAGGGAGCTTTTTCCCTTTAAAATCCTCTTTTTCAGAGTCTTGATTTTGGGGTTTACAAGAATAGGTTTTCATGCTTGAATGTTCAAAAAAACTTATTATTTTGCAGATATTTTACATTTTTGCAGTACCTGTCTTTCTAATCTGTCAGAAATGGTCTGATTAGTTCCAGTCTCTATGAAGCCCCTCCTTCCAAAGTGCAATGTGCTCTGATTGGTCGGCTGGACCACTGTGTTGTGATTGGTCAACCGCTTTGATCGTGTTTCAGAAATGACATGCCCCTTACCATAACCATAAGTTTTAAAGTACAATTCCGGCCAAAAATGAACCTAGGGGTAAATAACACTTGGGTACCGAGTCGACCGTTCTCTGGGATGCGTTTTCATGATAATCAAATGTACCCAGTTTTATCGTTAGTTTTAGTTTAACCACAGATTAATTTATAACGCTAGTATATAGGGCATAGAATAAGTAAAAATAAAAGTCGATAGTTAATACCACTAACAAGGCTCAAAATAGCCCCACACTAACACGGTAGCATAAATGAGGATCCCTGCAAACCGAAGCATTAAGAACTTTGTAAGTGTACAGACAGTTTAATACTTTAAAAAGACAGTTCACTTCGCGTATATTGGCAGGCTAAACTGTGAGAGCTGAACTGTGACTATCGACCAGGACGTAGCACGGCGTTCGTGGTTCGACTGGTCAAGACTGTTTTCCAAAGATGGCTCCTGCCTATATACGCGAAGTGTACTGACTTTATAAAGTATCTCATTATTAAACTGTCTTTACACTTACAAAGTTCTTAATGCTTCGATTTGAAGGTAGGGATCCTCATTATGCTACCGTGTTAGTGTGGGGCTATTTTGAGCCTTGTTAGTGGTATTAACTAGTGATTTTTATTTTAGCTTATTCTATGCCCTATATACTAGCGTTATAAGTTAATCTGTGGTAAAACTAACGATAAAACTGGGTACATTCGATTATCATGAAAACGCATCCCAGAGAATGGTCGACCTGGTACCCATGTGTTATTTAGCCCCAGGTTCATTTTTGGCCGGAATTGTCCTTTAACACACTGCTAACACAACTCAACCAGGCGTTGCCCCCTGTTTGCATGTTTTGTGTGGAAATTATTTAAATGAGGACATATATGTTCCGCGAAGAAAACTACAATCGAGGCATTTCACGGTGTTCAGAAACGGTGCTTAGAGAATAACACCCTTTGAGTGCCTTTGTGCCTTGTAACTTTACCTTTTTCATGCTCAAACAGCAACATTACACTAAAGAGTGTTGAAAATGTAAAAGCACAATAGGGGCCATTTAAAGCGACTTACAAATTTCCCATACATCAGTTTAGACATCATTAATAATAATAATTATTTGGAGATTACCAAGCCACCAACTCACATTAATGTACAGTAGGCTTTGAGATCTTACATAACTGTCATCACTAAAACGGTGAACAGGAATATAACTAAACCAATTCAGTCAGTCAATATACTGATCAGCAGTCTCATTATGCTTAATTCAGCCAATTAATCCACTTAATTATTAAGCTTTTAGATTAATGGACTGCAGAGTTTGACAATTAAATGATTATCTAAGCAATCCAGCCTCATTATTGAGCTTGAATCTATGCTTCGGTATTCAACCACACGTGCATGCCTTATAACTGAAGAGCAGGAGCACAGTGTTAATCAAACAACCAAGTTTTAAGGGTCAGGCTCACACATGGTCTTTGAAATCCCCCTTGTTTCTTGACCTCCTTCTTTTCCAGAGTGCATGTTCTCCTGCAGGTGACACAGATCTTCCCCCTCCTGCCGGCTGGAGCTAATTACCAGTGGTAGCCTGTGGTTAAGTGGGTCCCTGAAGAATTTTCTTTTGATTATTGGGAGTGATCATTTCATGAAGGTGATTCAGGAAGACAGAAACAGGGAAAGTCAAGTAGAGGGGCTTTTGGGATAGATTAAATTTGTTCTTTTTTTCTGCCTAACAGAACCCAACAAATGTTTTTGTGCTAGTTTCAAGTCAGTTTTTTATTTTTTTTGTCCTTCAGGTGCAGATACACTTTGTTCCTCACTTCTGAATTCTGAGAATCTCGGTCTACTCAGGGAATGAAAAAGGTGTGAGTTTGGGTTGGTTCGGTTGGGTTTAAAAACTTTGAGTCATTTAATTGGCCCATTTTAAAAACTTTCCCCTCAGTTTTTACTCCTTTACCACAGTTGCATTTGGCTTGCATTTGTTTGCATTGTTTGTGTTCTGCACTGTTTGCTCTGGTCGGATGGCGTCAGATTTTTTTGCCGTTTTTTTTTTTGGTGTTGGGCCGTCAGTGTGTGAGAGAACTTTGATTGGCTGTTCAGTTATGCGAACGAGTCAGTCCACGAGAAAGTGCTGCTTTGTTTATGGGTTGTATACCTGCAGTATTAGTTTCACTTTCCCCTTTTTATGACGAATATATCTGCTCAGAATGTGCGTGCTAGCTGACAGTCGGCTGCAGTCCTTTCGGTGTGTACAACCACGGATTTATTTCCCCGACTCAGGTGACGCGAGGCGCCAACATAGTCGGCTTTCATCAGCACTAGTTCTTTGGCAACGTTTTGGTGTGTCCCTACTAGGGGTGGGAATTGGCAAAAATGTGACGATTCGATAGTATTGCGATATTTGGGCCACGATTCAATATTATTGCGATTCTCAATATATTGCGATACAGCAAGTATTGCGATTCAATTCTGCGATATTGCGATTCACGTCCCCCATATTATTCAAAGGCATTACAAAAAATTAGGAAAATAAGACCGCTCACCTCACTTTAAATGTCACATTTAATTCTGTAAACATTACCCTATACACATTAACTGAAGTGCAAAAACGGAAAAACTTGTTCTTGAACATTCTGGACACATTGCAACACTGGTTTCATCACTTGCCCACCGCGGCACCGCAACAAAAACAAAAAAAAAGTTTAAAGCGTTAAAAATGTTTAACGCAATTACGCAGTATCCGTTAAATCCTGCCTGTATTACACACACACACAGACACACACACGACCCACAGAAAAGACGCGCGTCAGTATCAAGTTCTCTTTCGGGCTTGAACAAACCATAACACACACGAATTATGCCAAAATGTCAGTTTTGTCGAGTGTTCTCATAAGAGCAATCTTGAATTATTTAAATAAACGTAGAGATTTGTGAGAAAATGGGACGCGTGTCAGATCGCGTCTCTGTCCCACATTGCACTGCATTAACGAATGTACAGCTTATGTACGCTCAACGCCTGTCGCTCACTCGTTTTCATTCACTCCTTCAAGTGAACAGTATTAGTGGACTAACGTTAACTTAGGGAATAGGCCTAACTTAGTGAATGAGGGTTTAGAGGGCGATTTCAACCCATGTTCTCAAGCAGTGAAAAATAGAGGACAATGACAACGCTCTGACAGACAAGACCGAGCAGGTAATATTTAATATGAAACAAACAAAACTCACTGAGCTCCCAGCACATAACTTAAAATTATTTAAATACAATAGAGTAACATAAAGCAGACATAATAGAGTAACATAAACCTGAGAATAATCATAAAACCGAAATGTACCCACACTTTCGAAAGATGAAAGACGCATTTGAAAGATGCGGAGCGTCGTGTACAACCGTAATACTGAAGCCATTTTCATTTAATTTGCTGTCGAATGTACAACAAAGCACCGCAACAAGCGCCACCTTGTGGATGTAATACGCAAATGTAAATGATCAGAGTAAACTCTGAGAAAACCGGAAAGTAAAACAGATAATTATATAATTAAATATCGCAATACTTTGCGCTACTGTATCGATATAATTGCGTGCGCAAAATATCGCGATACTGAACAGAATCGATTTTTTCCCCCACCACTAGTCCCTACCTTAAGACACAAAGTTCTGTAAAGCTGCTTGGAAATATTTATTGTGAAAGAGCTATACAGATACAGATGAAATGGCTTGAAGTAATTATAGTCCTGCACATAAGGCTTATTGGCCTCGTTCCATAGAGTGCTGCAGGAATGAGGAATTAGCATTTTTGAACTTTCCAATGTCGCATTTTAGCGTTTGTTTATTATGTCTTGAAACAGGTGGTTGCTAACAAGTGGCTAAATGCGACTACAAAAATTGTCAAAGAAATAAAATGCCATCATGCCAACGTGGTAAACTTTACAGCCTTTACTGTAAATTTTTACAGCCTTTACTGTAAAGCTTTTCACTCCTGCAGGTTGTATTTAGGCTTCAAAGGTTTTTTTTTTTTATGAAGAAAAAAAAATTTGCAAAAGCCAATGGAAACAACTTAATGAGTTTTTGTCAACTTCTGGACCTACAAAATTACGTAATTTGTATAGAAACTCTATAGATGAACATTTTTGAGAATAATCACGTTCAGTCTTTTCAGGCAATATTTCTTATCAATCTAACCAGTGTAATAAGTGTCATAAAATGCAGAGAGACAGAGCTTGGGTTTGGGATGCAATGCAGGCCAGATTTGAACTTCACATGACCCACAACTTCACATGCCCTTCACAATTCATCATGCATGGAGTACGTTGCCATGGCTCTGACTTTAAACAATATTTCACTTACAAATAGAATTAAGAGACGAATTCATTCTTGCAAATGTGCTTTGGGCCTTTTGTCAGGCAGGGAAGAGCAGAGGGGTGATGTGCTTGCTGGGTAAATGAAGCATCTGTGAAAAACGATTCTATCAGATGGTTTATTATGTTGTCAGATTCATCCTACCCATATACACAATGTCTCACAAGAGAGTTTGTATCACATATTTACACTTTACCAGTAGCTGAAAGTGTGTGTGTGTGTGTGTGTGTGTGTGTGTGTGTGTGTGTGTGTGTGTGTGTGTGTGTGTGTGTGTGTGTGTGTGTGTGTGTGTGTTCGTGTGCGTGTGTTGCTATGAAGCTAATCAGTTTTTCTGCTTCCTCACTAAATGTAGGAGCTGTGTAAACGTCTTCCTGCTGGAAGTGAATGGATTACTGCTTAATAAAACACACACACACACACACACACACACACACACACACACACACACACACACACACACACACACACACACACACACACACACACACACACACACACACACACACACTAATAGCTCTTGAAAAAAGCCAGACCTTGCTAAGCTTGTTTTAAATTTGTGTTAGCCTTGAACAGTCGAAACATTACCTCTGATGAGGATGCATGTCTGCTGGCTGTGTTTCATCAACTGTACTGTTTAAGTTATATTGCTCAACCTTTCTTGTTTTAAGTTGAAACTTGTGTGAACTTCAGTCAATTTTTTTTGAGTGAATGTTGAGAAAACGCAGTGTAAGGACTATCAGTAAATATTCACAGTAAATCTCATTATCGCTATTATTTTAGTATTATTGTAATTCATTTAAAATTTGAAAATAGGTTTATGTTAGTCTGGAGTTGATTAGATGTGCAGTGTTGCAATGTTGAGAAACACATTTTTAAAATTGAACCTTTAGTTTTCTGAATGTTTTCCCAAAAACAACCATTGGTCAGTCAAAAAACAATCGCGTCCCAATCCAAAGTCTGTATCATATCGGCCATGAACCATTCTGCTCGCTATATGACACTTTTATGCCATTCATTCATAGTGTAATGTGCTCTCCTGCCATGGTGTTAGTCAGATGTAATGGTGAGCAAAGGTTCTGGTGATCTCTTGTGCTGAAGGGATTTGTCCTCTGGCCTGCTCCTCTCGCTGTGACTGAATCTCCACAGGTCCTCCTACAGAGGCGCATTGCCAAGAGCTTTCTGTCATACATAATAGATAGCCCTTAACCTTACATCTCTCTCATCTCTCTTTCACGTCTCGCTCGCTCCCGTATCGCTCTCCCTCTCTCTCTCGCCTAGTCTCTCCTGCATACAATTAAACAAAGGCCCCTTCTCATGCAGAGAGTCCCACTCATTTTCTGCTGTGACACTTAGACTTATTCATAATTGGCTGCTTTGTGTGAATAGAAAACACTCATCAGGTGTGCTGGTCTTTTCAGCTTGTGGTGAGCTGTCGTTTCAGTTATTTGCATGTACTGACATGCAATTTCAGAGTTGTTAACAAAGCATCCATTATCCAATTTACAGCATTTTCTCAGACTAATAGACCAGAATTATAACTGGATGTGATTTATTTATTGTGGTCACCTTTTAGAGGTGTGCAACCAAACAGGTATTTAACAAATTTTATTTCTTCTCTCAAAATGCACAGCAGTGTTTATAGGTTTGGGACCCATTTTTGAAAGTGGTGTACAATGGACCAAATTTAAATTGTTATTCAGATTCAATCTTTAAGACTGATTTTTAATTTTGCAAGATCTGTTTGTTCATTTCAGTCAACATCTAGTAGGGTTGCTATAGTAGTCATTTACACATCAGTGTGAAATGGCATGTTCCACACATGCATGCAGTTTGGATTTGGTTTAGTAATAATCACAAGTTTTTCCTCCTGCTTTGACAGTTACAAATTAGTGAGCATTCTTTTTTTATTAGTGAATTTTGTTGTGTAGAAATACATTTTTTTTTTCATTTCCGCAAGTTTGAATAGGTCTCTCTCATCTCTTCATTGAATTGTATTTTGTAAATATCTGCATTATACTGGCCAGCAAATCATTAATAAATCGGCATTTAGCACCATATTCATTATCAGCTAATATTAGAGTTTTAGTAATAGTTATTATTTAGCTTCTTTGCTAATTTCTCTAAATGAAATAACTTTGATTAAAAAAAAAACCTTATCACTAATTGGTAGGGATACATAATAAATTGGCACCATATTTGTTATCGGCTAATAATGTTCTAATTTTAATAATACTAATACTATAATAAATACAACTAATACTGATTTTACATTTAGATTTACCTTTGCTATCTAACACTCAAAGTTAATCTTTAAAAAATAGTACATTTAATAACTCTATTAAATGTAATATTTAAGAAATCTCAAAATGAATAGGCCTATCCATTCTACATACAGTACATTACAATGTTGTGATACTAAATAAAACCATGCAAACTAAAACCACCAGGTGTAAATGCTAAGTATGTATTTAGATAAAATAGTGTAGAATTTTGAAATTGCCCATTTATTTGTTATAGGCCATAACCAGAGTATAATTATCGGCTTATCAGTATCAAGACAGATTTTTTTATTTAGCTGCATCCCTACTGATTTAATTAATACAAATGGGATTTTCTTTTGAGTCAAATACATTTTTTTACTGCCAGAGTAACACATTTGGTTTCTCAAACTTTTTTAGTAGATTTCCTTGGTTTATTCAAACTGCTAGATTTCAGTGTGAGTTGTTTCAGTGTGAGTTGTGGTGTGTATCTAGATGAAGTCAGGAACATCAGCAGGTCTCCCTCTTAGATGCACACTAAACGCCCGCTTCTGACAGGCACTGGATGTTACACCGTGGCAGCCCAGCAAGTGATCATCCAAGATTCATAATTTAAGAATGAAACAGCCCTTTCTTTATGAGATTGACTTTGGCATACATTCAGATGTAATAACGATAAATGGCAGGCTGTCTTGGCTTTTGCAACGTGAGGAAATGGAGGCTGCGTGGAACTGTTTTCACTGCACCCCGGGGTGCAACTGCACGCTGTTGGATAACCACTGCGCTATGACATCATCCTTGATCAGAATTTTCCGACATTGGAATACCGACCAAATGAAATGTGCCTGAGCTTTTTGGAGGACAATTTCATTTTGACTGTTGAATGAGAGAAGCCATTTAGTTTGGAGGTTGGTCAGCTCACATGAATGGGATTTTTGTTCTTCTACCTTTAAAGAGGTAATCTGAACCAAAATTCACTTTAATATGGCGTTAGCACATAAAAGTGTCTTTGCACAGTGTGGACACAACCACCAGAGAATGAAAAGCATTTTTAATCCTCAAAAAGTCTAAACACTCCCGTTTGGATTTTCTGAGCACTATGATGTCATAATGCTCATGCTCATGCTCTGCCCACGGCCACTGACATACTGTCCCGTATTAGCATATTTCTGCCCTCAGCCATTCGACACCCCCCATGGAAGAGAAGAGTGGGGTGAGCAGTTGCTCATTATCATTTAAAGAGACATGCACCAAAACAGATCACTGTAAACAGAGCTGTTTTTGAGGAGGTAAAAAGGCTGTTGTTTTACACAACCCATGAGGAAATTGAACCAAAGTATATTACAGACTTTACATGAACACCCTAAAGAATCATACCAACTTGTGGAAAATGGGCATCCGATGACCCCTTTAAGAGTTGAGTTCCTGTATGAATTAATTGTACTCGGGCACAGAGAGAGAAGAGGTCAAAGGTGGTATTTCCCTTGAGAAAGCTATGGAAGATAAGAGAGGGATATAGATGATTGAAGTTTCCTGAGGTGAAGATTTGCCTTAAGTAGCTCTTCTCTCAGGGAGTAACACACAAGCTCACAATGAATGTGCCACTCAACTGAAGGGCTCGTTGCACTTATTTAACCATGTTTCTGTCAGGCTTAATTTAAATTGGGAGCTATCATTAGCTGAAACAACTAAATGTCATTGTCGAAAAAAAGAAGAAAAAACTGTAAATTAATGATGTTACACATCAGATATGACGTTTATTTTATTTTGTAATATATAGGCTGAATGGCCCCTTCTCTCAAATGAAAGATATGGTATGTCCTGTGGTTAGATTTTAGGGTTGATGCATGAAGTACCACAATTTTGCCCAAGAGCAATGATAAATGTTGAGAGAACCTAAAGGCCTTTGGCCCTTCAAGAGCAGGATTGAACACTCCTGATGTAGTGCAATGTTTACCCCAAAATTAAAATTTAGTACTGTATGTATTTTTGCCATTTAAACCAATTAGGTTTGAGAGCTGACAGTTTATTTTTTGTGGTGAACCAAGTTGTTTCAAGGGGATTGATCCATGGAATATGTGTTATCTAACCAATAAGATGTTTGCTCAAACTTTGCAGTACTGTACTGGACATAAGCTGAAGCATACCTAGGGAATTTTAATACTTTTTATAGGTCTGATATGTTGAAGAATGATGCATTTCACATAGCTTGTTAGATGAGCCCATGGAGATCAAGTTTCAGCAAAAGACCCTTAGAGATCTAGAGTGTTAGTCAGATTTGTCATCACCAGGCTTAATTAGTCAAATATGTTCTCAGACCTTCCAGAATATGACACTAGTCAACAAACTGGAAAGGTACCAATGCTTTTGCACGTCAAATTTAATATTTATTTTTCAAATTCAAACAATAAATACGGTTTTAATGCTCTTTAATGTGCCGTGAAATCGCCGTTGCTACCTCAGTTCAAGCACACTTGAGCTGATTATCTCTTCCTCTTTATTACAAGTAACATGATATAAACATGAATGAACATCAGAAAGTATTTTTAAAGAAACTGTACATCTTACTAAAAGTATAATTTTTCATCTAATCGCTCTCAATCAGTGTTTTAATTGCAAAAAGACAGCTGTACATTTACCTCAGGAAACCATTCAATGTTACTAGCTAGAAAAAAATAACATAGCTAGCTAAATTAATTACATATTCATTATATTTTTACTTAAACTGTAAGTGATGTCTTCATTATTTTAAGCGTTTGAATAAATGTGTAAACAAAACGCTACTGTTTAAATGTTTATATTTCAACCCCAAATTGGAGTAGACATTTAGTTATATTATTAAATATAAAAACAATTTATATCTTTGTATTCAAGTTTTTGAGAGTTGATTATTACAGTATGTATAAAAATAAATAGCAATTGAATTTAATAATTTGGACTTTGTTGTTAATTTGAACCTTTAGTTTAAAGGTAGGTAGGGCAGGTGACTTGTTTCAGGTGGTTGTTATGCTGGTTGAAAGTATCTTCACATCCTGATAGCAATCACTAAGGTCTAAATGTTTGTGTTTGTGTGTGTGTGTGTGTGTGTGTGTGTGTGTGTGTGTGTGTGTGTGTGTGTGTGTGTGTGTGTGTGTGTGTGTGTGTGTGTGTGTGTGTGTGTGTGTGTATATACAGACAAATATATTCCACCTTCTGTGAAAGGTGTAGGACCATAAGATGTTTGTCCAGTCATTGAATTCGGTCTGAATGCAATGCTGTGGTGTCCTACCTGCCTATCAGCGTATGTATTTGCATACCTCCACATACCCTGATTGTCTGCATAGCATGAAGACAGACCCCAGTCATCGAGCAATGCAACCGGAACAGCAGCCATCTTTTACAGTTCCTATTGAACCAAAACAACAAGATTATGCTGCGTTCACGCCATAACTACTGTAATTTGGAAGAGATGAAAACCTGTGACGTTAAACTCTGAGCGGCTCGTGAATCGTGCCTCGAATTTATGCGTTTCAATGGCAACACTATCAATGCTGAAATGAATCTGCAGCAGTCAGGTGGTACAGGTCAGTGCTCTTTAGGTTGTTCATTATTTTTGTAATGTTATGTGCTTTGAGACATGAGGTAGTTTAACGTCGTCTCGCATGGCACATTTGTTTCCTCCCTGCTGTGTGCGTTCATGTGTTTTGAAGGAGGCGTGGATTTGATGACGCTCTGAAGGGAGGGTGGGATATTATGCTTTCATAGCTAGCTCGCTATTGTTAGCCTCTCTGAAAATCGCCTACCCATCTATGTATTAAATGAAAGTCTTCCCCCCTGTATAGTTTACAGCTTTAGTTGCATGACATGTCAGGCATCACCTGAGGAATGATGCCTGGTGCGTTCAGGATGACTAACTCCCCAAACACCTGATCATTTGTTTTTACTAAGGATGAGTGGAGTTATATAACGCTTAGTCAGATTGACAGTAATAGCCCTAAAAACTGACCTTGTTTTATTTTATTTTTTTAAGCCAGATTGTTTTGCAGTGTCAACTGTCATTTTCCTCTGAGCTCAGTCGGTCCTCTCTCTCAAGAACCTCACAGCAAGAAGCAAGCGCAGTGCAGCAGGAAACAGTTATCGAGTCACTGGAGGATGCCAGACTGGGTTGTTCAAGCCAAGCATGGGCTACATTTGCCCAGTGCTCTGATTCCTCTTAAAGCAACAGTCATTAGTAGAGGCTGCATGTGTTAGATAAGAAAACCGTTCAGGACAGCCCACATGTTTTTTTGTTTAACTATGATTTACAAAATACTTGAAGTGTGCTTCTCTTTTGTGTGTTTTGCTGTCTATCTGGTTATTCAGTAAATATATAAATACACAGGAAAGAACTATCTGATTGTAAAATCAATCGAGTGTTTCAGATGTGATGATAACAAGGCCTGTCCTACCGGAGCCATCAGCTTTGAGTAGTAAATGTTCCATCTGGGTCTATTGCAGTAAATGACACCTTGCCGTTTATTAAAAAGATGAGTGGAGTTTATTACATATATTCAATTGCTAGTTTGGGAATCTTAATGTTTCATCAGACTTCATCAGTGTTTGATGGGGTTGTCTGAAGTGATTCTATTATATGAGTAGGACTAAATTAATGGATTGGTCTTTTTGAAAACATTTTGATGTTTTTACAAATGCACATTTTTCTTTTGGAGAAGAAAAACATCCACCCATCCAAAATCAGTAATTATAAAACTTTTCATGAGAAGTAATTTCACAAACACCATGACTGAATCAGCAGTACTGCATTTCCCCTCTCTCTGTCTCTTAAAATGAGCAAATGGCTTCTGGCTGCAAATGACATTGCATCTCTCTTATATATGCATTGATCCATGTAAGCTTGTTTCCATTGCATGATATAAACTCCCAATAATGAGTTATACAGTGAGAATTGTGAGAAAAAAAAATCAGAATAGTTAACATCTCACAATTCTAACTTTATAACTCGCAATTGCGTGTTTATATCACACAATTTTGAGAAAAAAAGTCAGACTTATTGTAAAATAAGTCAAAATTACTTTTTTTTTTCAGTTGCGTAAACAAGCTTCCATATTGACTAAAAGTAAATAAATGTCTAAATCAGATCGTTTGAGCGATGCACTCACCTGTCGATCTCTTAAGTTCGAGTCAGGATGTGCAAGCGACAGATGCTTGCCAAGCTTTGATTTATTGCAACGTTTGCAGATTGGCGTGGTAAAGTCTGTTGGTTCACCTTTCTCATCAGTTTTATAAGCAACGTAATTCCAAATTTCACTTCTACTGCCCTCTTTATTAATTAGTTAATTTAATGTTGAGTGAGATTCACCTGCTTTATCCATTTTGTTGTTGTCACGTTTGCCGGTTTCGTGTCAGTTTGGGTAGTACGCTGCCACCTAGAGGTGAACTTCGGAACAAAAGGTGTATCAAGAACTTAAATGAGCAAAATTATGACATCATACCATCTGAAATAAATATATACCCATATTTTCCCAGCACTGGTATACCACGCAACTCTACCATCTATCCATCTGTCTGTCCATACATTGTTCTAGCTATCTATTTTATCTGTCCGTCCACTTGGTTCAACCCATTATAGTAGAATGTGCGTATTAGATATAAATAATAATATATGCAATATTTATCTATTGTTGATGTATTGCTCTTGTTCCAAATATGTAAACGGTTTAAGCAACTTTATTACGCTTCTTGCTTTAACCAATTTTTTCTGGTAAAATTACTGTAAAGCACATCTTCTCTTGTTAATGACTTATAGTCGATTATCTGATCCGATTTCATACACAGATTCTCGACTTTTTTCACATAGTGTTGGTCAATCTAAAACTTTACAACAGCAGATGGAGTTGACTAAGTTCTCAGGGGCCGGATGTTAAATCAAAGCTACTGTGAGGCTGAGAGTCAGGGACGGGCTGTGGCAGTAACTAGAGGAGATGATTCAGTGGAATCTGCAGGTGAGACTGGGAGAGTCAGGGCACTGGACCCGAATGGAGGTAGTGTTTTTAGATTGAGATTCTCCTGCAGAGCTCCATGGGGAATCGAAGTAATGAGCCAAAACTCGGGGCCTTCTCGGGTCTGTGGATGCGTTTTAATGACTTGGAACAGCCAGCCTCCTGCTTGGTCACTTACACAGAGAGGTGCAGATAGAGGGAAAGAGAGAACAGGCAGAACTCCTCTGTGCTGTCCTCTGAGCAACTTGATTTACTAATGAAGGGAACCTCAGAAACCTGAACAACAATCACTTCTCATGGCTGTTTTGATCCATATGTTTGTTACAAAAAAAAAATCATTTTTTAAAAAGAGCACATAATTAATCTCTTTAAATTCTTGACATATAGTCCAAAATATCATTCTTGTTTTTTTTTTTGGATCTTTCAATAAGTACACACTTTTCCATTTTGGAAAAACAAAACAAAATGCTCAAAGTACAAGAGATTTAATCAGAGATCCATTTCACCTGATTTAATTTAAAAAATCTCCCTTTATGATTTGGGGGAAAAAAAGTTAAGTTTATATTAGGGCTTTCAGTTAAATGTTAATCAAGTGCAATTTTATATATGTAAATTAATTTAGTCACACTGTTGGTTTGCAGCATTGATTTTCAGTGGGAAAAAAGTCAGTATTTTGACTTCTAAAGTCACTTTTTGTGTTGTCTAGTCAATGTTTTTGTCTGACACAAAAATAAAAATAACTGTCTGAAAGTTCAGTTTTTGTGTGTGTTCAGTGTTGTACTTAAATTTCATACGTGGTTGTAGCAGCTAAAGCCTATTTACAGTATGCGTCACCCATAGGTTTATTTAGCTTAGCACACATACACATAGTTGATGCTATTGCTATGTCAGACTTCTACCATTCAGAAACATTATGCCTGTGTAAGTCACTGTAAATTGTGCTTTCAATGTGACTTAATTAAAGCTTTGTGTGTGTGTGTGCATCTGCAGGAGCTAACAACTCGATTCATTTGCACAGACTGCCAGCACAGTGTCGAACACTCTGCTAAATCAATGCAATTTAACTCTGTTCGCTAACGTTGTGATTTATCCCAACGATCTGAGCGTGTGCAGAAACGGCTCACCATATACACATAAATCTACAGCTTCGGTGTGCTCCGGGCATGGATAAATATTTCTGTAGTCCTGTTACAAATCTCTCTCTCTCTCTCAGTTCTGGCCATCAGCAGCAGTATATTGGCTATATCCAGTTTGCGGGCTGCTTGGGTGGGATTATTTCCAAAGACTGATTGATTCTGGGTGATTCGCTTACACAAAAGCAACGGCAGTTAGTGCACATCTCAGAAAAACCCTTAAATAGCATAAAACACATTTCCACTTAGTGTAATTTTATTATGTGTTGCAAAGCAATGATTTATGGTACCGTAATAGTTCACCACATTCTGGCGGTTCAATAATGCAAATTGGTATTACCATACAAAGGCTACTGCCAGATACATGAGTTGTAAGATGCTGTAGGGAGATGGTTTAGTGTAAGTGCGGTCTATAAAACTAGCTGGATGATCAGAATCTTTCCTCGGAAGGAGGAAATGCACATCCTGTTCAATCTTTAATGGGGTCAAGAAAGTTAATGGTCATTTATTTTGGCTTACAGTAGAGATGCACTAGTCTAACAATGTTTTGTAAGGAAGTTCTAACTTATTTAGAAACTAAAATGTGTTGAGTGATAAATTTAACTGACCAGAGTTGTAGTATTCATCCATCCACTTAGCATCATCAATCAGTCTCATCTGGCCAATGAACGAACAGTGTATGATTATGATTCAGGCTGCATTATAGGTCAGAAGTCAGCTTGGTTTGGAACAATCAGAATATTATCTAGTTCCATCTGGTTGTAGACCGGAGTCACGCCGGTATTGAGACGGGTTTGTTGAGGATCAGTGTCGATGGCTGTCGTGTCGATGAGGCCTTCACAGGGGAAAGTCTAGTTGACACAATCTCTGCTGACACTTCAGGTACGCGTTGTGGTCGTGTCTAGGTGCAGGTCCTCCATCTGGTCTGGATACGGCCCGGATCCAGCTGACTACATCATGCGTTGTGCTCATGTCTAGGACCACAACGAAGCAGATGCATACAATTATATTGGATTTGTGTTTTCGTGAAAGAGGTATCATTCATGTTATGTCCTAAAGTTTAGGGAGTTGTTCACATTTATAACTCTGGATGGGAGAATGCAAATTTCAAATGTCAACTTTAAAATAAGTCAGAAGCTTAAATAGAGCCGTATTTCCTTGAGACTTACTGTAAATATATCCTGGGTATAAACATGACACTGTAGAATTTCTTTAGGAAATCAGTATGTAAAGTTTGCCGTGCAGAATAGCCGGAGGAATTCTGGAGGTGTAGGACTTTGAGAGATTCTTGCACTCCATTTTAAATGAGTGTCTTTTTTTTCCCAACACCCATTCTCTATTCATCTCTACCTCTCGCTATCTTTCTCTCCTGGAGAGCTGAGAAGGCAAAGATCAGTAGCTGACGGCTGCATGCAGGAACACTAGTGTAAATGCTGAAATGCGAATTGCAGTTGACATGCTGTTTCTCCTTTACTCCGAACTCAGGAAGTGTGAGATGCTTGTGTAGGTGTTCCACTGATAAAGCCATGTTGACTTACAGAATCAAAGTTGTCTTGTTTGACACGACAGGCATTCAGCTGTGATGTCTTTATGCCACATTAGCCAAAATGTCTGCTCAGATATTACTGAACTCTTTGGGAATAAATTAGTGATGTGATGGAGGGGTCTCGTAGTTGTTTTGACAGCTTCTTGAGGACGTGTATGGCAGCAGAGCTGATAAATTGCAGAGTTGAGGCACTGTAAAGTACCAGTCATGTGATTTATGGCTTGTATCAAAAAATACTTTGAACGGTTTTCCTTCAAGCTGAACATTTCTGAACGCTGGTTTTCATGCTCTGACTTAAATTTAGGGCAATTGCAACGATGTAATGTTCACAGCACATGCAAACAATGAAGAACAATATTTTTGATGCAGTACATGAGATGTGTAGTAATATTTTTTTTTTTTGTATGCTACTTTTTCTCAAGGTTCATGTAAAATGAGGTACGACCTAGCTGCCTCTTACACACGTTTAGCAACTGTTTTCTTGTCAAAGCAATTAATGTAGTATAGGCTAATTTCTGCTGTTTGTCTTTCGGTAGTCTAGCAAGATCCTGAAATGTATATTCTGTCATAATTTTCTTTCTGGTTATTTTTGCGTTTTTCCACAAAAATATAAAGCAGCACAACTCTTGTCAACTTTGTTACTAAGAAGGAATTCTTGAGCACCAAATCAGAATTTTAAAATGCTTTCTGAAGGATCATGTCACCGAAGACTGGAGTAATGATGCTGGTAATTCAGTTTTGCCATCACATATATAAACTAGATTTTAAATTATATTACGATAGAAAAGTTATTTAAATTGTAATAATATTTGACAATTTTCCTGTTTTTACTGTGTTTTTGATCACATACATGGAGCCTTGGTGTATATATTTAATTATATGTAAAATCAACTAAATAAGCAACTTAAAAGCCAGCTTTCATCTCTATAAAGATGACACACAATTATCCTTTTATGGCACCACCAACAAATTCTTGAATCAGCTAAAACTGTTATTGAAAGACCTGAACACACATTCTGTCTATCATTGTCTTCTCTCTTATTCAGAGGAAGCCACTGTGTCATTTGATCAATATTTAATCTTTCACATCTCCTGCTGTGGCTGCTAAAAGGCAGATCAGGTTAACTCCTCTGAACTATTGATATCTTTTCTTTTGGAGCAACTTCTTCATTATTCCTCAAGCTTAGATCTTTTTGAATATATGATGTCTATTTAGTTTTTTTTATGCCATACTCGTTTCCTTTGTAGTGTAAATCCCTGCTCATTTCAAGTCTTTGTAATAAAGATGAACTTTGTAAATTGACCTCATCTCTCACACACTCAAATTGGATTTCTTTGTTGTTTTTTATGTTTCTTTGCATTCTGTTGCATTCAGTAGTGGACAAAGAGAAACAGCGGATAGTGAGAGTCAGCCGAGTGACCACAGACTTCCTGTAGTGGTGAGGTTATGTTGCCAAATATTCAGGGTTGCCAGATTTTGGGATATGCTTCTTGACCTGATACAGGTGGGTTAGATGAGTATGGTGGAATTGCATAAACACCATTTCCACCTCCTACCAAATCTCAGGGATTTTTGTTGTTGTTGTTGTTTTTGCTGTTGTTGCTCTCTGAGGCTTTGTGGTCTGTTCTTATTTACTCCACATGCCCTGGCATTCGCCAGGGATTCTAAATACTAAAATATCACCAGATGCTGTAAGATTTTCTTTAGGGTTTTTGTTGCATTTTTCACCCCTGCCCTTCTTTATGAAAGATGAGTGTGTAAACAGCATGGTGGGTTTCTTAAATGAAGCTGATTATTTGATTATTTCAGCTGTCTTTGAAAGTCTTTTTTACTCATGCTTTTAGGAGAAAATCTACTGTAGTTTGCTGTCACAATGTTAGAAAACTGACAGCACAAAATCCTTCCCATGGCCATTAGCGTTGAGTGCAAATGTGACTAACCAAACTGTTACATAACACTTATCATAGTTATTTTTCCCTCATAATATGAAAAAAAAAAAGGTTTTATACATAGTGTAACCATGTGGTAATGCATTCATTTTGGATATTCAAGTGAATTGTTTATTTATTATTTTACGATTTTTATTTATTTGTTTGAACTAATGGACGGAAACCAAAAAATAAGATTATTCATAAGTCAATACTATTTTATAAATTATGTGTAAATAACAACCCTGTTTACCACATTATAAACCAGTGGACACATGTCTACTGTAACGTTTTTTCAGTATATTGTGCCATACCACCCTGTCCTAAGCTTTCCCATTTCATGCTTTATGTCCTCTGGATGTCCTGAGTTTGATGGGTCATTGATGAAGGAGACTGTAAAAAGGCCTGATTGAATTGCATGTCCCGGTGGATATTACACTATACAGAGGCAGAGATGAGGACAGATGTGCTACAGCATGTTCTGGTTATCTATAAGAATAAATCATTCATTCCCTTTGTTTGGGTTATGGATATATTACGTGAATGAAGATCATTTAAATTTCTGTTGTTATGCACTGTAGCCCCAAAAAGTCAAATGTAACAAAACAATACAAAAGTATGAAAGTGGAAGTGGAAATTCATACCGTGTCTGATTCTGAATTTTCAACCGGGAGTGTGTACAATACATGCACACATCTTACTCCAATAATGCCTAATTTTATCATAGAATTCAATTGTTTTGAAATCTTGAAGTGCTTTTTGACTGTGCAAATAGGTCTTTTTTGTGTGAATTAAACATATTTGTTCAACATGTTTACAAAGCAGCAGTTTTTTGCCATTTGTTCTCTTGCCAAGTTTTTCTTGTAATCACACAATAATTGAGTAGAAACAGACTGATATCAGACTCGCTGGAATAGTCACCTTATGATTGTCATGAAGAAACATGAAACATGCAGGGCTTTTTCTCTTCTTCCTTCCAATCCCTACTATTCTACTATTCTACAATTCTACTTCCTCTTCCACTTCTTTCCATTCTCTTTCTCCCCTTTTTTCTTTTTCATTTCCTTTTCCCCCACTTCCTCTGCTCTTACTCTTCCACCCTCCCTCCTCTTACTTATTTACTTATATTTCATTTTCGTTCTGCTCCTTTCCGTTCTTCTCCTTTCCTTTCCGTTCTGCTCCATTCCTTTTCCTTTCTGCGCCGCTCCTTTCCTTTTTGCTCCTTTCCTTTCTTTTCCTTTCTGCTCCTTTACTTTCTGCTCCTTTTACTTTCCTTTCTGCACTTTTACAATCCTTCCCTTTTTGCTCCTTTCCTTTTCTTTCCTATATGCTTCTTTCCTTTATGCTCACTTCCTTTCCTTTATGCTCCTCTCCTTTACACACCTTTACGCTCATTTCCTTTTCAATACTCCTTTCCCTCCACGCTCTGTTCCTTTGCACTCCATTTCTTTACACTCCTTTCCTTAACAGTGCTTTCCTTTCTTCCCTTTTATGTTTTCTCCCCTTCCTCCCCTTAAAAGGTATTTGACATTACTGTGCATATGTTTTGCAGTAATCAAACTGATATCATGAGCTTAACACCACTCATCTGCAGAGCAAGTGAATAACCTCTCTTTTCCTCCTGTCTCTTTTCCCCATTTCAGAATAAGAATGTTTCGGTTAAACTGGAAAAGAAGAAATGGGAGGATATTGTAGTTAAACGACAGAAGGAGGCTGAGGAGAGCATGACCCCTGACATAGATGAAAATGGCTTCTGCAATCTGGCCAGCAGCGTGGGGCGAGACCAGGAGCGGGTGAAAGATCGTCTGCTGAAGAACACATACTCCAAGAAGAGCAAACGAGTGAGTCTGTCATTTCTTTCTGCAGGTTAAATGATAGCTTGATGGACAAGAGCTGCAGAGCGTGAACCCTATGTGAACTTATACCTGTTCCTGAGTGTTGACTGCTTTGACCGGCGTTGACCAGATTAATGTGGCCGTTGCAGTCATTACTGAATGCCTGCTGTTTCTGGAAGGGCTCAGTGAGCTGTGTGCATACGAATGTGACAGCAGTACATCAGCGGCCGACAGATTACTGGTCTATAGCTGCGGTTAAGCCGCACAGCATGCTGTTAATGACGAAGAAGAACAAATATAACATTCTCTCGCTTCCAGTATCCATTTTCTCTCCCTCCTTTGTTTTGGCTTATTTGTAGCTCTTCTTGATAGTGATAGTGCAGGAAGGGGTAGGTTGAAGTGGGGAGAATGGGATCGGAATGTCACAAGTCAGATTTGAACTCAAGTTGCCAACATAAGTACCAAGGCTCATCAGTTTTGTTACCTGAATTAATCTATTATTCTTTCTATGTTTCTGTTTGTTGCTCTATCTAACTATCTATCTGTGTCTGTCTAGCTATCATTCTGTCTGTCTGTCTAGCTATCGTTCTGTCTGTCTGTCTAGCTAACGTTCTGTCTAGCTATCATTCTGTCTGTCTGTCTGTCTATCGTTCCGTCTAGCTATCGTTCAGTCTGTCTTTCTGTTTAGCTATCAATCTGTCTAGCTATCGTTCCGTCTGTCTGTTTTTCTGTCTAGCTATCGTTCTGTTTGTCTGTCTGTCTAGCTATCGTTCTGTCAGTCTGTTTTTCTGTCTACTTATCGTTCGGTTTGTCTGTCTGTCTAGCTATCGTTCTATCTGTCTATCGAAGTGGAAGTGACAAACTTTCAGAAAGTGTAGTTATAATGATTGCTACACCCCTGGGTACTAATGGTTAGGCCCTAACTCCAATCCATGATCTTCTTTACTTTCCGTCTTCTGTCGCTCATACTGAGTTTTCTAAGAAGACAGCTTTCTGACACACTGAGGAGAGATAGAATATTATCATGCCAGAGTTAAAGCGAAATGGACAGACAGAGCATGGTTCATCGTGTGTCTGTCACTTTCCTCCTCCCAGAGGCATCTGATTACCCTCCCCTGAAGACTTCTCCATAACTGTAGCCCAATGAATATAAAACAGCCTATCTCCAGATGGGATCTCTTTCTGATCACGGGCCTTTGTGCGTTCGCTCGCACTGGCACAGTGTTTAAATGCGGGGTGTTCTAGCCCGCGTGGGCGTCTATCAGACCCTCATACACCCGCTGGCATCTCCGTTTCCCTCTCTGATCAGAAATAATGGGGAAAAAAGAAAACCACTTTCATATCGCTGTAATTGCAGAGCGGAAGACTCTCTACAAAGCAGCCATCTGGACGGGGAGAGACTGTGAATGCGCATGGGCCGCTGTTCTGTGTGTGTGTGTTTATATTTGCTAGTTGGAGAGATGCAGAGAGACACACACAGCATGTCTCTGATCAGCGTGTCGGGGCTTTTGATGCACAGCTCGGCTTGATTTCTGTCTCTGAACAGATCGTGATCACACTTAAAGGCAGATTCATCAAAGCATTTAAGCGTTAACTTTTTTTTTCACGCATGCAACTCACAATGAGTGAGTGGAGTGTGTTCAATGATTCAGATAGTCATATGCTTGATTTTATTTCTCTTTAAGATCTCTATGCAGTGCCACATGTATTTCACACTATCCCAAAGGACCTAAATTAAGTTTCTGCCACTTCCTCTGCGAATCAGCCACTATTGACAATGAAAATGTTTTACCAAATGGAATTTTATTATTAATATATTAATCTATCACAAAAAAAAAGCATACGATATTTCTTTAATTGTTCTATCTGTCTGCCAATCTATCAGTTGTTCTAGTTATGGTTCTATAGTTGTAGGGTTCTTTCATTGGAAACTCTGTGACCTTTTTTTAACCATTTTGGGGAAAGTTTTCACCATGTATTGCACTTCTCAAGGACTCCAGAGAGTATCAGACGTGTGTGTGTGTGTGTGTGTGTGTGTGTGTGTGTGTGTGTGTGTGTGTGTGTGTGTGTGTGTGTGTGTGTGTGTGTGTGTGTGTGTGTGTGTGTGTGTGTGTGTGTGTTGTGTAATTTATATATTTAATATATTAATAAACTAATTGAATTTTCCCTGTGAAAAAATAACATTTTTAGATTATTTTTACGTTAATTTTACGTAGCTTTTATAAAAAAAAAGTTATGTTTATTTTAAGTCCCCATTTAGAGTGTGTGTGTGTGTGCTTTAAGTGATTTGAGGACACAAATTTGTATAATGACATGGGTATTACACCGGTATTACAACGTAAACGTGGTTCATGAGGACTTTTCCTGATACCTCGTAATTAAAATTGCTTAAAACATACTAAACAATGTTTTATTAAAAATATAAAAATGCAGAACATTTTTTGTGATAGGTAGGTTTAGGGGTAGGTTTAGGGGATAGAATATACAGTTTGTACAGTAAAAAAAAAATCAATGTTTATGGAAAGTCCCCATAAAACATGGAAACCCAATGTGTGTGTTTTAAATACACACTCTAACATTAGTGTTGTTTGGTCTGTTGGTGTGTTGCCAGATGTCATTGTCCTCTGGAGCATCAGTATTAAATCTAGCACTGACTGCGTCATACGGCTCATGGAGAGATGGAAAGTCAGAGAGCGCCCATCAAACACACACGATTGCTTGGTTTTTCATGATGAGCTCATGTAACTCTAGGGAATCTCTTCCTTTCTGCTATCATGGCTGATACTCCATTGTGTGAAGTTAAACTCATAGGCAATCCAGTAACTGTCATGCTCTCTGATGTGCTCGACGAGGCTGGCTTCAGGTTATCACCCTTCAGGGCAGATCAGCCACAGCAGGACACCGCTCACAGAGGAAATCACAGGAAATAGAGAGAACTTAACCAAATATCTGTCACTCATAATATGCTCTATTGTGGGGTGGTGTAACCTGTTGGTTGTGGATCTAGGTAGCTAACCGAATGGATGTAGATCACTACAAGTGAGCTACCAAGTATTGCCATGGTACGATAGATGCTTAACCTCAGGTTACTATGTTCTCCCTGTAATTACTTGAAGCTTCTGCTTGAGTTACAAAAGCATCAGCTAAAGGGCAAATCAGATTTACCATAGTCTTAACTTTACGCAGTCGTCTTAAAGCTGTAATATGACATTTTTCTCTCCTGTCCCAACTTAATACGAATGGACAACTATAAATAAGCCATTTGTTGGTTTATTTCTTCAAAAATGGAAAAACTCTGACTTCACTGTCTCTACCAGCCTGATATGATCAAATTTGTTTAGCCAAAGGCAGCACTATATACTGGCTATTGTGGCTAACTAATTGCAGATGTTATTCTTGCAGTTCTGTTTTGATGAAACTAATGGCACATAAATTGCACACTTAAGCTGTAATGCCACTGAATTAGATTTGTTTCCCCTATTTTTTTAACAATTTTATTCCCCCTTCAGGCCATCAAAAAAATTGATGAAATGTTTTACTTTCATGGCAAAACATCTTATTCTTAATGAGTATTTTTTTTTTTTTTACAAGTTAAAATATCTAAAACGCCAATTAAACAAGATGCATTTACTTGAAGCATCACTACATTAGATATCAAGGCTTGTTTTCAGAGATTTTATCTGTAATTCAAGCATATTCTGTCTTTCTGCACTGGCAGATTTTATGTTGTTTTAAGTATAAACTAGCTAAAGTGAAAATATTTACCAGAGCAGTAAGACCGAATACAAAATTGCTTTCCGTTTAGAGGTCTACATGGAGCACCCAAAACCCAAGGACCCGGGATCCGACCCGGGACCTGTATGGGTTCGGGTCTATATTTTAAATGGTCAGCAGGGTGTCATGTTTCTATGACAACCAGAGCTTCTGCAGTGACACAATGACTTTACCAATTGACGATTGGCTCTTGTACTTAAAAAGGCGGGTTCGGTTATTTTTGGACCCGTGTAGACCTCTATTTCCAAGTACTATACTAATTCTACTGGTTGTATGTTTATGCAACACGTAAGGTCATGCAAAACAAAATGTGTTAGTTTATTAGAAGTAGGCCATAAACATTTTAAGCTAATCTGTTGATATCAGATCTGCTGATAATGTATTTTATTTCTATTTATTTAATCTATTTTCCATTGGTAGTATTATCATTGTTTAGTTTTCTGAATGAGAAGTAATCTGTAAAAAATCGTGGCGTACATCCCCTTATTTCCAGCTTGCTGTGATCTGAGGCTAAAATAATTGTAAATGAACACTAAATCGAGGCTTCTAAACTATAAAGAGAAACACACATAGCAGGCCTATTTCATTTGAGCTTTAAGAATCTATGACTCACTGCACATTACAGTTAAAAGAACATCACATACCAGAGGATGCACAGAAAATCAAGAATAACCTTGAATGCACCCCACAGAAATGTTAAGCTTCCATTTTTGGAACAGATTTTTTTTGTTGATTAGATATTTCTCATGGATTGCTTACTCAAGGCATTTCTGGCCTTTTAAGCTGAAATTGGTTCAATATTGCACAGCCCCTTGTACAATTTATGCCCTACAGAATGTGACGTATTCTTCAAATGCTCACATTGTCTAATAGCAGCTGAGAGACTGAAAGAGCAAGCTGTAATTTCACCCAGGCTCAGATGTCAGACGATAGGGATTTGCCCAGCGCAGCACTTGCTAACTTGTGAATTAGCTGCCCGGCCTTTATTCAACAGCCAGAAACTATGACGGATAAAGTCTGGAAAGGAGAAGTCTGCATATTTTAAGTAGTAGATATTGCTCATTATTATACACAATGACTTCTAGTTGTGCTACAATAAAATAAGCACTGAGAAATGCAGAAGACCAAAGTGTGAAAAAGTCTGTTTTATTTTATCCGTAGTAAATCTAGAGGTTAGAGTTGGCATGTTTGAGCACACTCTAGTTCTGACAGCTATACAATTTGGTTTCCTTTAGCAGTTTTGATGTGACATGGATTCTTTTTAAACATATTTTAATATATTCCCTGAGGCTCACTTATGATGTTAAGTTTTTTGCACACAAAAAAATGTGGAAAAACAATTATTTTCAACCCTCATTCTGAACCTCTGTCTGAAGTTACCCATTTTTAAAGAGCGGCTCCTTTTAAAGTCCAATAATTTTATCCCTTAAAGGTGCATTGCGTAATATTTCTGAAGATCTATTGACAGAAATGCAATATAAGATCCATAACTATGTTTTCAGTGGTGCATAAAGACCTAGCATAATGAACCGTTATGTTTTGGGGGTGCTATACAGAAACCGAAAATTCTCGGGACAGCAGCATTTGTCCAAATTTCAATCTTAACCGTTCTATTTCATCAGAAACGATCTTAAAACAGGGCTTTAAGTGTAAAATACCGAACTTATTCTTTAAGACATTCACTTGCCGGTTTAGATTCAGATTTAAACATATCTTTAAATTTTTCCCAATGTTTTATAAAAATTTTTGATTTCCATTACACAAGAGTAGATGTTAAAACTTCATGCTGATTTGTACTTGGCTTTCGCCAAGATAAGCACCAACTAAGACATAGCTTTACAGTAACCTATGCTTCTCCATCCATTTACGCTTCTTTCCATATGGTGATGAAAATCTCCTTCTGTCTAGTGTTAACACACGTCTGCACACACAACGGCTGCAACCGCAGTGCGGTCTCCCCATGACAACCCTCTGGATTGAACTGAGTAGGGGACATCTCTAGGGTCTTCAAGTGGGCACCTTCCGTCCTCAGTGTTTCGTCGACTAGCCCACGACACCTCAAGAGGGCTCGACAGTGACTCTGGCGTCCCAGAGTTACCCCCCTTCGTCCCCCACTCAACTTAGCCCAGCTTACTGACCTCTACATCCCTCCTGCTGCTGAGACCTAACCACAATCTCACAATCTCTACGCAACCCAACCCGTTTGACTAAGGCTGTCGAGCCCCACTGGTGCGTTAATATGCAGTTTCAGTGGCAACGGTTCCGTATGGCATACCACCTACCGCAAAACACAATATCTGCCCAACCACCCGTCATTCACGCAATATACACAGGAATGTAATGACTGCAAATACTATACAACCTATACAAATAAACCAACAGACTCTTCAAGTTTTCAAGAATTCTACGAAACCGTAGCATGGCGGCCTGTACACAGCCAGCTAGAATCTTTCCGTCTCAACCACAGCCAGTTGCTGCTCCTTTCTGCTGCTTCAGATAAGTTCTTTACTGTGCGACACAACTCTTGGCCACTGAATCCGACGTCTCTGAGGAACCGGGTTGTAGAGTGTGCCAAAAAACCTCGACAACCCATTTCCACTGGATAAACCTGGACTCTCCATCCTCGCTGTTATGCTTCAGTGGCCAGATGAGCATACCGCAGTTTCTTCCTCTCATACACCTCATCTACCGCATCCTCTCATGGCACTGTTAACTCTATCAGTTGAACAATGTGTGCTGATCCAGACCACAAAACAATATCTGGTCGTAGGTTAGTGGTGGCAATCTTGATCAAGATCAGCCAGCATCTTCCAGTCCCTAGCAGCTTCCAGTTGCCCTGGGCGAGAATTGGTGTTAGCACCTTTTCTTGGTGGTTGCTCGCCTGGGCAGAGGAATATTGTCTTCTGCGTGTAATGTTTTGCTAGAACAGGCGGCAACTTATTGGTCATACTACGCTTGCCTTCCAATGCTAAAGCCAAACATCGCAATACTTGGTCATGGCGCCAAGTAAACCGACCTTGGCTAAGAGCCACCTTACATCCTGTCAAAATGTGCCTTAATGTGGCAGGTGATGAACACAAAGGACAAGAGGGATCCTCTCCTACCCAGAGGTTTAGGTTCTGCGGTGATGGGAGAACATCATATGTTGACCTAATAAGGAAACTGATTCTACTCTCTTCCATTGACCAAAGGTCTTGCCAGCCCATTTTGCGTTGTTCCACACTCTCCCATCTCATCCACTCTTCCTGCTTGGCCTGGGAAATGGCCTTTATACATCTCATCCTCTCCTCCTGCTTTCGCACCTCGTTGACTACCAGCTTCCTCCTTTGAGCTGGGCCTGCCTTGTGCCATTTAGGAGGAGCTAAACTGAGCCCAAAACCCCCTCTTCCATGCTGTACCTGTCCCACGATATCCCCAATTTGAAGGTCAGCCTTTGCCTCTACTACAGATTTCTTTGCTGACCACTTTCTACCAGTTTTTGCCACAGGGGCTGCCTCCCTTACACATTTGTCGCGTGACTCTGCTAAAGTCATTTCCAGTCTGACCTTGGCACACTTAAACTCCTCAGTTAAAGCAGAGACTGGCAGCTGCAATACTCCTGTACTATAAAGTCCCACTCTGCTGAGGCAGCGTGGAACTCCCAACCATTTCCTGATGTATGAACTTATTAACGCTTCCAGCTTATCCACTGTTGTCAAAGAAACCTCGTACACAGTAAGTGGCCACAGCAACCATGGCAGTAGACCAAACTGAAAGCACCAGAGTTTTAGTTTGCCTGGTAGAGCACAGCTGTTTATGCTCTTCAACCCTTCCACTGCTTGTCGTCTAACTTCTCCCACTCGAACTGTGTCCTTTAGATCCCCATCGTACCATCTCCCAAGACTCTTCACTGGCTTTTCAGAAACTGTTGGTATTGCCTCACCATTAATGAAGAATGTTTTATCTACTACCTTTCCTTTAACTATCGAGATGCTCCTTGATTTAGAGGGCTTAAATTGCATTCGTGCCCATTCGATATTATCTGTTAACTTCCCAAATAACAGAGTAGTGCAGGCTACTGTTGTAGTCATGGTTGTCATGTCATCCATCTATGCTCTGATTGGTGGTAGTCGCATCCCAGAAGCCAAGCGCTCTCCTCCTACTACCCATCTTGATACTCTAATGATTACTTCCATTGCCATGGTAAAAGCCAGTGGAGAAATGGTGCATCCTGCCATTATTCCAACCTCTAAGCATTGCCATGCGGTGCTGTATTTTTGACTTGAGAAACTAAATTGCAAATCTCCAAAATAGGCTTTCTCTAAATTTGTGATTGACATTGGTACTCTAAAAAAATCAAATGCTGCCCAAAGAAGCTCATGTGGCACTGAACCATATGCATTAGCCAAATCCAGGAATGTCACATGGAGTTCCTTCCTCTCCTTTTTAGCTGATTGAATTCGTTGCGAGATAACATTGATGTGTTCTAAGCATCCTGAGAACCCTGAAATGCCCGCTTTTTGAACTGAAGTGTCAATGAAGCCATTATTTAATAGGTAGGTTGACAATCTCTGCGCAATAATGCTGAAGAAAATCTTACCTTCTACGTTTAATAGTGAAATAGGACGAAACTGACTAATGCTTGTAGACTCCACCTGCTCGGCGCCATGCTCTAGGTACAACCTGCTTTTCCCATGCCACTTTTATCAATTTCCACAGAATTCGTAGAACTCCTGAAGCACTCTTGTACACTCTGTACGGAACTCCATTAGGCCCTGGAGATTATTTGTATATGCCTCCTCTTTGGCATAAACTTGGCTGGATTTACATGTCAAGTCACCTTCATTTATATTGCCTAGCGCTTTTAACAACATGGACTGTTTCAAAGCAGCTTTACAGTGATAATAGGAAATTAAAGTAACAGATTGTTTTTGCTTTACAGCAGCTCTAGAATAAAGTTATTGTCAAGCTAAAGTTAGTTTTGATCGATACACTTCTGTTGCAAAGATCATTAGTTATTAACTTAGGGGCCGCTTACACAACACCCAGAAAACCCTTAACGTGCTCCGGCCCGCTCATTCGCAGAATTATTTATCGCTTTCCGAATAGCTGTATCAGGGATGGGCAACTCCGGTCCTCGAGGGCCACTGTCCTGCAGAGTTTAGCTCCAACCCTGACAACAATTATGTTTTAGTAATCCTGAAAACATTGATTAGCTTGTTCAGGTGTGTTTAATTAGGGTTGAAGCTAAACTCTGGAGGACAGTGGCCCTCGAGGACCGGAGTTGCCCATCCCTGAGCTATATGAACTGGAACTATTTTGACAATGTTTTATCTGTACAGAGGTAAGAGGAATGAGAAGGGGGCCTGCTTTGACAACTGCGTTGTCATGTCCTGGCACAGGTCCTTCATCAGATCTGGATACGGCCTGGATCCGGCGGACTGCGGTAAACCTCAGGATAAACAGAGAGACTAATATTAGCGTAGATGCCATTCTTCTTTTGATGTAACGAGTACGTCATGATTTATGGGGTGTGTTCCCGGTTCCGGCTGACCTAATCTATGCACCCTAACATTGAATTATAGAAGTTTATAATGTGTTATGTGTATACTAGGTCAAAGAGATTTGTTTTTAGTCTAGATTTGATAACTTTGATAATTTCTAGATAACGATTTAGAAAAAAGCTAGCGATGTTAGATTAATGTGATATCAATATTAGATAGTCTAGAGTAAGTTATATTTAGCAATATAAACAAAAAGGAATGATAGTAAATAGAGATTCAAAACAGAAAGCTATACGGAGCATACAGAAAGATGCAAACCAGAAGCAAGGAAGACAGGAGCTATCGATCAGTAGCAAGGCAGACAGGAGCAATCGATTACATAGATCACGATCACATGTTAGTTAATGCGTAATCACACTCTGTGAAAAATGCAGAGATTTAATTATTATATTCGGTCAATGTGCGTGGGGAAAGTCAGTCGTCTGCTGCGTGAGGAAAGGCAGTCGTCTGCTGAGCGAGGAAAGGCAATATACAAATCCACCACCGGCCTATCAGTGGGAAACTCAGTAGTTACTGGCAATAGTATAGTGACTTCCCGCAACAAGTCATTAGTCCTCATTTCATGAGGAAAGTCAGTCTCCCGCTGAGTGAGGAGAGTGAATAGATCCGCTGCCGGCCTATCAGTGGGAAACTGGCAAAAGTATAGTGACTTCCTGCAACAAGTCATTAGTCTTATTTTTGGATCTTTTCGCAGCCAAAAAGGTGCACACATAAGCCGCCTCTTAAACAGCTTGTGTACAAATATACACAAAATACTAGGGGTGGCACGATCCGTCTTTTTTGCCTCCGATACCGATTCCGATTTATTCATTAGTTTGAGCCTTTTAACAGTTTTAAATTTCAGTTAATGTGCACCTGAAGAGCTATTATATCGCTCTATACTCCAGTGTTGTGATCACTGATCAGTTGTGATGTGATCTAACAGACACCCGGTAGAAAGTAACATGTGAAACTTCAGCTCGTTAAAGTCCTTTTATGCAAACCATAGACCTTTATCTACAGATTTACAGTATAATAATAGGAACATTGAATCATCTTGGAGAGAGTTTCATCGTGTTGACTGTTTTACCCGAGCGCGACGCGCTGTTTGAGTGCTGAATGGAGAATGATTGACAGCCGCAGCGGAGGGAAGCACTTAGGTGAAGATTAATTTAAAGATTTAAATCTGTACCTCACATTAAACTATATGTAATGGCTTCAGAAAACTTGGAATATAGTACACGAAAACATTATATTGCTTTATAATGTTTTTGTGCCTTTTGTGTTGTATAACAATAACATTCGTAGGCTACAATATTGGATCGGATTTGGATGGTCTCGTCTGGCGATACCCGATCCGGCAAATATTGGTAGTATCGGAGTATACCGATACTCAGTATACCGATACTGAGTATCGGATCGGCGCACCCCTACAAAATACCCATTTTTGCGAGATTTCATGTAAACGCAGTCGGTTGTATGTGAATAAAAGCCTAAAATAAAATCTGTTCATCATAAAACGATTGTGTCTCTGCACAAGACTTGAATGAAACTGCATGATTCACATGAATTTCTGTTACAATTAGGGATGCTCATATTGACCGTTTAACCCTCTGAGGTCTAAGGGGTTTTTGGGGTCCTGGAGGTGTTCTGACATGCTCTGACATTTGTGCTTTTTTCAGTTATTTATAAACATGTTAATGGCAAAGGTGTAAATTCACTCTATATAGCACAAAGGGGGCTACCGTAATATTTGAGCAACATGTATGTACATGTTTGTTTTTTTAGAGAATAATGTTTATGCATGGTTATTGAAAAAACTAAAACTTAGTGTCTGAAATAAGGCCACAAAACGCATACTAAATATGTGTCCACAAGACTTTTGACTAATGAGTGTTGTTGCCTAGAGTTTTTGCTTCAAAATGATCTGAAAATCATCCTGCCTAATCATTTACACAAAACAATACATTGATTTAAATTTTAGAAGACACCTTTTGTTTGGAAAGGCAATATGCGTGGAGGCGTGTTCACACCTGAGAAGACAAAGGCCGGATAATGTGCCACATTCAGAATGAGCTGCATATCACACAGCTGTGTCAATGGGTCCTAAAGAATGCAAGGACAAAATAAATTATCTATATATACATATTTTACAATTAGAAATTGTAACCAATTACAAATAGGTTACAATTACAACAACAATTACAATTTTAACAATATTTCAAGTGTATTTCTTTGTAGAAAGTATACATTTTATCATACGTATTAAAAAAGGTAAGGATTCATTAGTTTGAATATTGGAACAAACACTATAATAACATCTTAGTTGATAATTCAATATACCTACTTTATTTTTTGACAAAACATCATACTATAGTATATTTAACTATGAGCAGAAATTGGTGAAAAAAAAATTTGGTCCGAAAACCAGTCAGTATCTGGTGTGACTACCATTTGCCTCACGCAGTGCAACACATCTCCTTCGCATAGAGTTGATCAGGTTGTTGATTGAGGCCTGTGGAATGTTGGTACACTCACTGGATATTGGCAGGACCTGGAACACGCTGTCGTATACGCCGATTCAGAGCATCCCAAACATGCTTAATGGGTGACATGTCCGGTGAGTATGCTGGTCATGCAAGAACTGGGATGTTTTCAGCTACCAGGGATTGTGTACAGTTCCTTGCAACATGGGGACATGCATTATCATGCTGCAACATGAGGTGATGGTCGTGGATGAATGGCACAACAATTGGCCTCAGGATCTTGTCACAGTATCTCTGTGCATTTAAAATGCCATCAATAAAATGCACCTGTGTTCGTTGTCCATAACATACGTTGCCCATACCATAACCCCACCGCCACCATGGGCCATTCGATCCACAACATTGACATCAGCAAACTGCTCACCCACACGACGACATACACGCTGTCTGCCATCTGCCCTGTACAGTGAAAACCGTGATTCATCCGTGAAGCGAACACCTCTCTAAAGTGCCAGACACAATACAATGTAAGCATTTGCCCACTTAAGTCGGTTACGTTGACGAACTGCAGTCAGGTCGAGACCCCGATGAGGATGACGAGCATGCAGATGAGCTTCCCTGAGATGGTTTCTGACTGTTTGTG